>NW_027397087.1:36373949-36819495 GCF_003265705.2 Callorhinus ursinus | reverse complement strand
GCGGGAAGCCTGCTTCTCCCTCTCCCACTCCCCCTGCTTTTGTTCCTCCCTCACTGTTCCTAAAAAAAAAAACCTAAAAAAAAAAAAAAAAAAAAAAAAGTGGTCCTCTCAACCCTGGCTACAGGACGGATTGCTCAGCAAGTAAGAAATGGGACTTGGAATCCAGACTCCTTTGTCAGGACCCTTCCTTAGGGCCAAAGTCCTAAGAACCACCTATGGAATATTCTCTGTCACTGTCCCTGATTCTACGGATACAATTAAAAGACCGATGCTCCATAAATCAAGTCCGTCTAAAACACACAGTTGTAGCCAGTTCCCTCTCGTAGGTTTGTGGGGCTTTTTTGTTTTGTTTTTCTGGCCTCACTGTACTGACAGTACCAGGAGAGTTTTCTGTGTGTTTAGGATCCCAACGGCCCTAATGGTCTACTCGCCACGTTAAACAAAAAACCATACTAAATAGCCAAACGAAAAAAAGAGGTAAGACACAAACCAGCTCAAGGGAAAAATTAGCCTTTGGCTTTGGTAAGTAAACACTGATTTAAATAAAAGATGATTTGGTTGGGACGCCTCGGTGGCTCAGTCAGTTAAGCGGCTGCCTTCGGCTCAGGTCATGATCCCAGGATCCTGGGACCGAGCCCCACATCAGGCTCCCTGCTCAGCAGAGAGCCTGCTTCTCCCTTTCCCTCTGCCTGCCGCTCTGCCTACTTGTGCTATATCTGTCAAAAAAAAAAAAAAAAAATCTTGGGTGCCTGGGTGGCTCAGTTGGTTAAGCGACTGCCTTCGGCTCAGGTCATGATCCTGGAGTCCCAGGATCGAGTCCCACATCGGGCTCCCTGCTCAGCGGGGAGTCTGCTTCTCCCTCTGACCCTCTTTCCTCTCGTGCTCTCTGTCTCTCATTCTCTCTCTCTCAAATAAATAAATAAAATCTTTAAAAAAAAAAATCTTTAAAAAGATGATTTGCTTTCCCAATCCCTCACTGATCCTTCCCTTTGTCACAAAACCTAAGCAACACTGAGCTGAGATGTTCTGTCTGTAGGATCATCAGCAATTTCAATAGTGAAAATGCCAAAAGGCAAGGAACAGCATCTCCTGCTTCTAAGGACCGAGTAGGGCACTGGTTACCTATGGGGAGACCAGACCAAAGGGGCCAAAGCCCCAGCCAGAGGAAGCCTGAGCTGGCCAAAGAGAGCTTACTCAGTTCAACTGAGTATTTGCCCTTCACTTTCTGCCATAATAAATACCCACTTTGATCACCTCCCACTCACAAACCAATTACGTAACTTCCCTGATTTTGGTGGCATCCCCCTCGGCTCCCACCAAAACATGACTACCATCTCCAAAGCAATGGGTCATAAACAATGGTCTCCAATCTCAGTGAGGTTCCAAATGTTCAGCTGTCCCCTTTTTCCCTTGGGAATTATACTGACTTAAGTCCTTGATGAGTCCTGGAAGAATGTCACCCTCCAGATTTCTGTGAGCTAATCTCAAAGAGACAACTTTAAAAGGTAGAAAGCTTCCTTCCACCCAGCACCATAGATGCTTAAAATATGCTCCATGGGCTCCTTCTTACTTGTCCCTATAAATTTAGCCTCTTAACAAATCAAGGGATTTTTTTTTAAAGATTTATTTATTTTAGTGGGGAGAGAGAACACAAAGTGGGGAGGGGGACAGAGAGAGACTCTCAAGCAGACTCCCTGCTGAGTGGGGAGCCCGAGAGGCCTGATCTCACAACCCTGAGATCATGACCTGAGCCGAAATCATGAGTGAACCGACTTAGCCACCCACCTGTCCCAAACCAAGGGATTTTTATGTCTTTTTAGACACAAAATGTGGTTGAAGAAAATTCAGAAGAGTGTTATGACTGGTATAACCAGAAAAGTGACTGCTGTGGTAGAAGACAAAGGTAATTAACAGAAATCTAAGTTTAGTTCAGAGACTAATTATCAGAAATAATACATTGTGGCCACACATCCTGTTAAGTGACAAAACAAATGAGACATTTTGCTACAGCTATCCCACTTAAAACAAACAAGACCCTATACAAAAAAGACAAGATAGTATGTGTCCCTGGAGAAGAAACTTGGAACACCATCCTGGTAAAGCCAGTCCATTCCATTATCAAGAGGGGTTTGGCCTACCCTAATGATATTTAAAAAAAAAAAAAAAACAAAAAACAAAACAAGGTATTGGTCTCATGTTAATAAACGCCACATGTTTATTAGTGAATCAGGAGATTTCTGACTCCAATGTCTCCGGAAACAAGATCTGCTATAAAGTTTAAAACCACAATGGCAGACTACCAGCTGACTCCAAAATCTACCCTCTCCTTCCTCCTGAGCAAGTGTGTACCCACTTCCCTTGCAGCTAGTGGCCACTTCACCTCACAAACCATGGGATGTAAGCAGGAATGATGTGTGCAACTTCTAAACCATTAAAACCTTACTTCGAGCTGCTTACTCAGCAGTTTCCTGTACCACCGCCCCTCACCACAGCCTGAAACATGGATAGCACATTAAGTCAGCTTCAACTATGCAGGTGAAGGCAACAACTGAAGGAATGGCGGGTTAATAAAGAACCTGGATCCCTGATTGATCTTGCGGAGCAGAACTGTCCAGCTAGGCTAGACTAGCCATACTGATAGGTGAGAAATACAAGTCTTCCTTATGTAAGCAAGCCACTGGGAGCTTCTAACCTTAGCTTGAGCTTTACTCATGTAACTAGTAATCCATCACGGTAATCCGTAATTAGTCTTAAGCTTGGGGGTTCCTATGTCTGCTCCCATTTATTTTCTCATCGCCTTAAAGAAAACAGACATACTTACTCCACTGCTTTCTTGTAGATTTCAATGGCCTTGTCCAAGTCTCCCTCCAGCAAGTGGATCTTCCCCAGCATTATGTAAGTCAAATCATGCCTGTTAAGATGGAGGGCATTGTGCAGCTGGTCTTGTGCCTAACAAGATTGATGGAGTAAAGAGAACCAAATCACTACCACAAAAGCACAATGGCTTGGTGTGGCTATTGTAAAGACAGAGCTCCTGCTGTACTCAGGCAGGAACATGACATCTCAGCGAACAGCCCCTACTACCCAAAAACACTACAACATACCAAAACTGCTTGATGACACAATAGCTGGCAACAGGTGTCTGCCTCTGGAGCCACGTGGGAGTTTTTTATACATGATGATTAACCTTTATGAGTGTCTTCTGCTTCAAAGGAGTGTCGTAGTACAGAATAGAGCACTGCCCTGAATTTGATCCCAGCTGCACCACTGATGAACTGCACTGCCTTCCCCAGGGTGGACCTCATTTTCCTCACCAATATTTTCATAAATGAATGAACGGACTGTTCTCCTTTATTCACTCAACATGTATCCATTGAGTACCTACTGTTCTAGGTACTAGGGATATGAGAGCTAACAAAACAAATTCCTTGCCCTGGAAGAGCTTTATTCTAATCGATGACCAAAAGGGCTTTAAGTCATTCATTGATTCAACAAGTATTTATATCAATGTCAAGTATTATATTTGTTAGCTTTACAGTAAAATATAATTCTCCTTCTTCTCAGTACAGGTCTGACCAAAGACCAATCCCACCTTTCCTGTGGCTCAGAATAATCCTATGAATAGAAATGTACTTGCTTGGAATATTCTCTGAGGAGAAAACTCTCCTAAGCAAGCATATAACACTACCCAGGAAACCTAAGGAGACCCATTAAAAATATAAGTTCTTACATGGAAAATAATGTTAAAAACAGTAACTGTCAGAAATCAGATCCACTTAAAACTTAAATTCATTTCCAATAACCTTAAAAACTAAAATCAGTTGCCGTCAGACCCTAAAATAGCTCACACAGTCATGATTACACTTTTAAGACCTAAGGGTTCACTTTTTGATATCTAAGTTTTATTGAACATTTGTTTCTATACTGGAAAATTACAGTGGGGATGGAAGAGAAGAGAGGAGAGAAGCGATTCAATTACAATTCCCTCATAATATTTCTAGAGTTTGTCATTTTCTTGCTAAAATCAGAAAAGAAAAAAAAAAGCAGATGGATGAAAAATGAGAATAAATACCAGGATAAATGTATGGCACTTTCAATTTTTGCTGCCAAGATCTCTACAAGCACTTCTCAGGAATGACGCACCACGAGCAGTGGCACCTCTGCAGCAAACACCCTCAGTGGGCTCCCCAGCCCGGCGCCCGACTGCCACCACCACTCCCACACCCCATACAGTACCTTACTGAACTGTTTCAGATAAATGTAGCACACTCCCACGTTGTGACAGATCTCCTACACACAGAAGAGAGTAAGACAGCACAGGTGTAAACCCCACAGTTACTATCGGAATGACATGACAGGCATCCAGACGGTTACTGTCTGGCAAAGCTTACATTTTAAGTGGCACTACAGGTAGTTTTTTACTAGATTTCATATTTAAATACATTTAATTCTATAAAATGGGCTCTTTAATATTAAAAATTCAGATTATAAGAGATAAAATCAGAATGAACAGGTGATCTTCCTGGATCTCAGCCCCAGGCCTGCCTTCTCTAAGAGCTGCCCCCTGCCCTCCTCTCAGAAGACACTGCCCACAGCCCCTGCTCCACCCCTAAGAGAGAGAGAGAGAGAGAGAGAGAGAGAGAGAGAGAGAGAGTGTGTGTGTGTGTGTGTGTGTGTGTGCCAACTAGATTCCTTCTCCTAGGAATCTGGGATTTGACCAGGTGGTGTGGACTCGGGGACTGACAACAGCATCTGGAGGCCACTGAGGCGGAATACATGTCATTGAAGCCAATCTGCTGAAGTCTACAAACCCTGGCCCACAGGCCAAATCCAATCTCTGCTTTTCTTGTAAATAAAGTTTTACTGGAACACAGCCACGACCACTTGTTACACAATGCCTACAGAACTTTCACACTAGAACTTTAGAGTTAAGTAGCTGCAGTAGAGACTATATGAAGCCACAAAGCTTAAAATACTCACTAGGCCCTTTACAGAAAGTTTGCCAACCGCTGACCTACAAAAAGAAAAAACTGAAGCAGAAATGCAGAGTAGCTACCTTGGTTACTAACAGCTTTCCAGCTCTAGTTCACCTTGAGTTCTATAGAATCTCTCAAGTTCCCTTATATTGAATCTCCCTTTATTAGCAGTAGCTTCAGACAAAGAAGGTGCTCTATGGAAACAGTGAGGACTTTTTGTTAGTACTGGAGAGGTGTGGAAGCACATTTAGACCCAGAAGTGTCCCTGTCTGGCAAAACACGGACCCCAGGGCTCAGAGACAAATGGTTTAAAATGTGTTCCAAGTCTCCTAAAATAACAAAATAGGGATCATTGATGGAGTACCTACTTCACATCAGGCTCTATGCCAGATGGCTTTCATATATGTTACTTTAATTTCCCCAGCAAATCTGAAACACAGGTATAACAATTCTGATTTGAGAGAGAAGAAAATTGAAGGTCAGAGAGGTTAAGTAGTTTGCCTAACTTGAGACAAAGTGTCAGCACTAGGATTTTTTTAGGTCTAAATCTTCAGAAGAATTTCAACTATACATAAATGTAGACAGAAACACCATGGACTCATCACTCTGTCCCAACAACCATCCAATCCATACTCCCATCTACCCCACTACTTGACAAAATGCCAGCTAGCATAACATCCACAAACGTTTCATTATGTATTTCTAAAGGATAAGGTCTTTTTTTTTTTTAACCGACCTACAGTACCATTATCATACCTGGAAAAAAAAATAACTGCTTATATCAGACACTGAGTCATGTTCAAGAAGCATAAAACCCACAAATTTTTTTCTTAAATCACAATCCAAATAATGTCCACACACTGCAAAGCACTGGGACTTGAACTCAGGCCCGCCTCCAAAACTTGTGTCCTTTCCATTTATCCTTAACAATGTACACAGGGAGCTAGAGAGGAGAAATGTATCCATGCTTGCCCTTTAAGTGCCCTAAAGCTAACTAACCCCTAACTCTTTAAAAATCATTTGTTCCCACAGATATTACTTGAGAAGGCAGCAGCAACAGCCCTCAAACAAACTGATGACAAAGGAAATTTGAAAAGGAAAACAGAACAAATAAGAGTTAAATTGTGTCTTTCACAGAATGAGGGAATCCAGCAGACATCCTGCAAAAGGCAGCCGGAGAGTGGAAGAATCACAGGCCTAAAGTGAGGAATCTCAGAGTCTAGGCCTGAGTCCTAGCTCTGGTTCTGCCACCACCTCACTATGCCCCCTTCAGCAAGTCACCCCAGCTAGCCAAATCCTTAGCTTCTCAACCCTCTCAGGTCAACAGGTAAATTCTCCCTACTGAACAGAGCTGTTCCAAAAGTCAAATGAGATACCAGGAGGAATTATTATCCCCTGCTGCAGCCGCATTGTGGAATGCTCTGATGAGTCCAAGAAAGTAGGGCTACAAGGTCTTCTGTGGCCACAGGAACTGAAGAAACAAGTAGGACACAGAGTGGCAGTTCAGGGCATGACCACCTCTACTCGCGCTAATGGAATGGCTATCCCAAGTGAGTAATAGCAGAATGAGTGCTTTCAACCAACTGGATGGATGAACCGATGCTCTCATAACCCCCGTGTGACTCTGAGCTTTCCTGTTCCACTTCCTCCCTGTCTTCCTCTACAGGCTCTCTTCCTCCTCAGCTCAGGCCTTCCACACTTTTTCTTGGCTTCCAGCCTCAGCTCACTGAAGAGTGATCTCAACCAATTTCATCGTTTTAATCATCACCTTTATATTGTTGACTCCAAAATGGGTATCTCTAGCCCAAAACACCTGAGTTTCAGATTTCTATATCCAGGCATGCACTGGAGACATCTCACTTTAGATACCCTACCAGGAGCTAAAACCCATCATGTCCACGATCTTAAAGATAGGATTTAGCTCTGACTGGTTATCATCCTCCTCTCCCAAAACTGCCTTCTCTTCCTTCCTGTATTTCCTATTCTAGTTGATTGTTCCATAATCCACCAATCCATCTTCACATCTCCAAGGCACAGCCCAGTGCCTGTCATGTAGTAGACACTCATTTGTTGAAAGAATGACTAAATGAATGAAAGAGTAAATGAATTTTCCCTTATCTGTGGCTTCACTTTGGCCTTTAGCTATAAAATACCTGGTGGCATCTCTGTCTTCAGACCTACAAAAGTGGCCAGCAAACTGAAACTTCTCAAAAATAATAGTGCCGTAAGAACTGCAGGGAAATCCATGCTAGCTCTCTGTACTAACCAATCGAATCCTTCATAGATAGAAATGGGTCTTTCCAAGAGTCCTCAGCTACTTGAAAAAAATCAACAGCCTGAGAAAGAAGAACCAAAACAAAGAGAGGAAGAAAAGGTAATTCTGGAAGGCAGAACAAAACTTAAAGAGTCAGAGACATGGAGAGGCTATGTCCCTTAATGTACAGCAAAAAGGCAAGGAGGAGGAATATGTGAGAGGAAAGTTAAGAGCCACAAGAAACAAGTACAGAACATGTTTAATACAGTGGAAAACAGTGTGGCACATGCCGCTGCTTAATATCCACTCTCCCTGTTGTCCTTCCTAAAAGACCCTAACTTTGTTTAGAGTGTCAATGTGTCCAACGTAAAAACTACACGTCCCAGCCTTCCTTAAAGGGGTGGGGATGGATGATATCACACAAGTGGCAGTCTGTTGGGGATTTCTGGGAAAGCTATACTTTCCTAATATAGGCTATGTCTTTTTCTCTTGGTTGTTTCCTTTTTCTCCCTGCCTGGAATGATGATGTGATCTTAGAGCTGCAGCAGATGCCTTGTGAACATGAAGAAAAAGCCTCAGCCATCCTTGGACCACCAAGTCAATGTTGACAACTACTCACCTGGATCAGTTTCGTGAGAAAAAATTAACCCCTAATTGATAAAGCCAATGTTTAGTCAGAATCTTTATTGCAGTTATAATCCCTAACTGATACAAAGGGATAATGGAGGAGAAGAAAAAAAAAATCAAAAAACTACTCAAAGAAAACTTCCCTGACCCAAAATAGGGTAAAGATCCTTACAGAAAAGCCAACTGAGGGTCTACAGATGAGGGGAAAAGAAACACTTCTAGACAACGATGACTGGTATTTCAGAACTCCAATGAAAAAATCCTCAAAGCTTCTAGAGAGGAAAGTGGAGTTATCAACAAGAATCAGACTGGTAAGAGACGGCCCGAAAACCAGGCAGCAATGTCTGCTAAGTTATGAGGCAACATGACTTTGATCTTATGCTTAGTTAAATCATCAATCAAATGTGAGGATAAAATAAAGACATTTTGGGCATGTAGGTATTCAGTAGCAATAACAAAAGACAGCCATATGACAAATGGAACCATTAGCATGTCACTAATAACAAAGAACTTCAAGTTCTCTACTTACCCAATCTTTCTGGTTAAGTTTAGCTGCTTCATTATATACTTCAATGGCAGCTTTATGTTTTCCCAAAAGAAATCTGTGGAAGAGATACACTTTCTTTAATTATTAACTCAAAGCTTTTACAGGACTAACTCCACTAGTCCCTCATTTGACTAATATTCTATCCAGACAAGAATTCTGGAAGCCTCTTCCCTATTAGCTAGCTGTGCTCTTTTGGCAAATGAGGCTGGCATATATCAATAACAGAAGCTCTTTTGGTAGGAGCTGCACTGATCGCTGTCCCAGGGTCTTGGTCTCACTCTACACCAATTTTAGTGAAAGTCTTCTGTAATTTATTTTCTGCAATGTACCACAAATGTAGAACAAAAAAGAAACAAGCTAAAATATATATACCAGTTAAGCAAGAGCTGCCAGCATTCATCATCACCATCTACTTAAGGGACAGCCCCTTCCCTTCCAAGACTAAATCTCTTGCCTTGATGTTGGATCACAGTTCTAAAAGAGAGGCAAGGGCAATCCAGGCCTCTATGCAAAGACAGTGCAAGTATGAACGACAGTAGGTAAGAAAGTGGGGATGGGAACTCCATGGACACTATGGCTCCAGAGTAGAAAAACTATCAGTGTACCTAACAGCGTATAAAGACTGGAGGTTGACTATATCCAGGAACTGTCAGGACATCCACTCAACAAACACGTACTAAAACTTACTATGTCAAGCATTATACTACGTGTTGGAACAGCAGATGAAAGAAATTTTACGGGTTGCCAGTAAGATTAGAGGACTGAGGGAACAAGATGTCACTATTTGTATGATAAACAGTATCAGTCTTTCCCCATCACACTACACTACACAATGTTTGAAATACTCATTGTTAACTCATTTTCTCAAATTTCAAAATCAATCCACTCTTCAAAGTGAATCCCATTGAGCAACTCTCCCTCTATATATCAGGCTGATCAGGCTGCCAGAAGGAGCCTCTGCCTGAGAATGCATTCTACAGTGTTCTCTGGAGTGCCCCAGGGCTTGCAGGCAGCAAATACTCACAAAGATCTGGCCACCTGCTTGAGGTTATCAGCACACTGAGGGCTGAGAACAGCACACGTCTGAAAGAGTTCTAGGGATTCTTGGATATTTCCTTCCAGGCGAAGTATTAATGCTGCCAAGAAACAGAAACACAGAAAAAATCATCACATTCTGGGGAGAACAGAGTCTGGTATCAGAAAAACTGGAGAAGAAGGAGTTAAGAAATCATACCAAAGAAATCCTTTGGGTAATTCTAACCTTAACACAATCAGATACAACCTCAGGTAGGCTGAAACAAGTAGCGAAGTTGTTAATGATCTAAAACTTTTTTAATAAGATAAACCGACCTACTCCATTCCCAGCATCTACCATGCAGATAACCACGTGCCTTGAAAATTATCCCACAAATTCTTCATAATAAGGACATTCCTGGGGCGCCTGGGTGGCTCAGTTGGTTAAGCGACTGCCTTCGGCTCAGGTCATGATCCTGGAGTCCCAGGATCGAGTCCCACATCGGGCTCCCTGCTCAGCAGGGAGTCTGCTTCTCCCTCTGACCCTCTTCCCTCTCATGCTCGCTATCTCTCATTCTCTCTCTCTTAAATAAATAAAATCTTTAAAAAAAAAAATAAGGACATTCCTGGGCTTCCCCATCAAATACTCTATTCATCATGATAATCCAGACTTCCAACTGCCTCCATCCAGCTGTTTCCAGAGTATACCCAAACAGGGAAAGTACAATCAAGGAGATTCTGGCTGCGAATGAACTAATATTTTGGACTTGGCTTTCAGTATAGCAACCAAACTGAATCAGTAATTTTTAGAAGAATTTACATGTTTAAGTATTATGAGGCACTGCGAGTCCGGAACTTATAATATTGGGAATAAAAAAAACATTTTTTTCTTTTTGCCGTGATATCCTAGATGTGTCAATATCTTACAAATTATGTCAGAAAATTGTATATTAATCTGAAGGCTACCAATCCATGAGTGGTAAACAAAACCATTCATTTACACCAAAGAATCAAAAGGAAAGTTCCTAGAAAAACTAAAGATGCTAAAGAGTTAAATTTCAGTCAGTGGTTCCTATATTTGGTTTATCCATAGATAAATTTCATCTATTCTCTGCTTTACCCTCTATACCTCTAGGTTTCTTCCCTTCATCCTAACACCCTTATAAAAAATCCTCAAGCCTTTCCTCATCTCTTTTAGCCTGACTACAAGAAGCCCTTCCAGGGCGCCTGGGTGGCTCAGTTGGTTAAGCGACTGCCTTCGGCTCAGGTCATGATCCTGGAGTCCCGGGATCGAGTCCCGCATCGGGCTCCCTGCTCGGCGGGGAGTCTGCTTCTCCCTCTGACCCTCTTCCCTCTCGTGCTCTCTATCTCTCATTCTCTCTCTCTCAAATAAATAAATAAAATCTTAAAAAAAAAAAAAAAGAAGCCCTTCCAGAAGCCCCTTCTGTACTTGAAGCTGCTGCCTGAGACAGGGACCCTAACATGCACTCTGAAAACACTAGCCAGACACTATAGAGAATGAGGGGGAAGGACAGCAGCAAATTTTTTTAATAGAATCTGTCATTTCTGACGTCAAATCCCACGCAAGAATTATGTTCTGATTTCAAACAACATAATACTGAGTAAGACCTTTGTAGAACATTCATAGGTAGTTTGCTCTTCTTTCAGAATCTAGGCAAAGTATTCATTTCTCTAGCAAGAAGAGAAGAAATACATGTCTTACCTTGGACATAGATAGCATATTCACATAAGCCCTGAGTCTCCTGAAGCTGCTCCTTGATAACAGCCTGAAAGAGGAAGAAAAATACTTCTGAGTAGTAGTTCGGAGTCTTTAAGTGTTTTTAAGAAAAGGTAGACATTGGCTGTGAGACAGGAGTCCATCAAAATCCTAGAGAAGAACACAGGCAGCAACCTCTTTGACCTCGGCCACAGCAACTTCTTGCTAGACACGTCTCCAAAGGCAAGGGAAACAAAAGCAAAAATGAACTATCGGGACTTCATCAGGATAAAAAGCTTTTGCACAGCAAAGGAAATAGTCGACAAAACTAAAAGGCAACCTATGGAATGGGAGAAGATATTTGCAAATGTCTTATCAGATAAAGTGCTGGTATCCAAAATCTATAAAGAACTTATCAAACTCAACACCCAAAACACAAAAAGTCTAGTCAAGAAACGGGCAAAAGACATGAACAGACATTTCTCGAAAAAAGACATCGAAATGGTCAACAGACACATGAAAAAATGCTCTACCTCACTCAGCATCAGGGAAATACAAATCAAAACCACAATGAGATACCAGCTCACACTGGTCAGAATGGTTAAAATTAACAACTCAGTAAACAACAGATGTTGGTTGGGGAACCCTCTTACACTGTTGGGAATGCAAACTGATGCAGCTACTGTGGGAGACAATATGGAGGTTCCTCAAAAAGTTACAAAATAGAGCTATCTATGACCCAGCAATTGCATTACAAGGTATTTACCCAAAGGATACAAATATAGTGATTCCAAGGGGCACCTGAACACCAATGTTTATAACAGCAGTCCACAATAGCCAAACTACGGAAAAAGCCCAGATGTTCACTGACAGATGAATGAATAAAGAAGATGTGGGTGGGTGGGTGGGTGGGTGTGTGTGTGTGTGTGTGTGTGTGTGTTTGTGTGTGTGTGTGTGTGTGTGTGTGTGTGTGTAGTGCTCAGTCATCAAAAAGAATGAAATCTTGCCATTTGCAACAATGTGGATGGAACTACAGGGTATTATGCTAAGCGAAATAAGTCAGAGAAAGACAAATACCATATGATTTCACTTATATGTGGAATTTAAGAAACAAAAAAGATGAGGCACATGGGTGGCTCAATCAGTTGGGTGTCTGCCTTCAGCTTAGGTCATGATCCCAGGGTCCTGGGATGGAGCCCCGCATCAGACTTCCTGCTCAGGGGGAAGTCTGCTTCTCCCTCATCCTCTGCCCCTCCCCACCACTCGTGCTCTCTCTCTCTCAAATAAATAAAATCTTAAAAAAATTAAAAAAAAAAAAAAGACAAACACAGGGGAAGGGAAGAAAAAATAAAATAAGATGAAAACAGAGAGGGAGGCAAACCATAAGAGACTCTTAACTAGGAAACAGAGGGTTGCTGGAGGGGAGCAAGGTGGGAGGATGGGGTAACTGGGTGATGGGCACTAAGGAGGGCTCTTAATGTAATGAGCATTGAGTGTTATATGCAATTGATGAATCACTAAATTCTACCCCTGAAACTAATAATACAGTATATGTTAACTAAATTGAATTTAAACTAAAAATTAAAAAAAAAAGAAAAGAAAAGGTAGACATGGGCAAGGAGCATATGTAAGAAATCTACAGAATACAAATAATTACTAATAATGTTTGTCTGGAATTTTTTTTAAATCTCAACTCTCTTGTGGTTACTTATTATAGAACAGGGGTTGGCAAACTATGGCCCACAGGCCAAATCTGAGCCTTACAGCCTGTTTTTGTAAAGCTCCCAAGCTAAGAGTAGTTTGCATATTTTTAAAGGGTTATAAAAAAATAAGAGAAGATGAGGAATATGAAACAGAGACTGTGGCCTACAAAGCCCAAAATATTTACCATCTGGCTCCTTACAGAAAAAGCTTGCCAACCCTTATCTAGAATCCAGGCAAGCTAAGGAAAATTATGAAAAGATTTCCAGGCATCATTGCAGATGCCAAGGGCTCTCTGATAGTGAAATACAGGCTCTACCTTCCTCCTGTGACAGGCTAAGCTCAGTATGAGATAGGAGTTCAGAGAACAAGCACCTGAGTCTAACTTAGAGACTCAAGGAAGGCTTTCTGGAATCAACAGTTTTAAAATCCTGTGTTGGCAGGGGTTGGAGGAGAAGCTGAGGTGGCTAAGAGTCAGGGAGAAAAGGTCTTCAATGCCATACTAAAAAAGTTGAGAGCAACGAGAGAATCTTGGTAAGTTTTAAGCAGGAAGTAACCTGATTCTACTTGCCTAATGAAAAGTCATTTTTAGAGAACTGCTGAAAACAGATGGAAAGGAGGCAAGACTGGTGTGAGAATCCTCACATTAATTTAAACAAAAATGAAAAATTAACTAAGGCCTGGAGAAAGAAAAAAGCGGACAATTTCAAGAGATAGTAGACAAGGCTCTCCAGAACGTAATGATTATCTATATTAGGGACAATGGGTCAGGGGATTCTGACACAGACAGATGGTTCCTATCCCTGCAATAGGGTACAAGAGAAGGAATAGGTTTGGAGGAAAGCACATAAATTCAGCTACACAAAAAGCTGAATGTGAAATGCCTGTGAAGCATCAGTAAGTATCAGCTTGGTCTGAAGACCAGGAGAAAATGTATGAAATGCACAGAGAAAAAATGGTCAAGGATAGGACCTAGGAACATCCCCAACTCTTAAGAAATAAAGGAGGAAGAGAAGTCAAAAATAGGAAACAGAAGAAGTTGTCAAAAAAGGAAAGGGGAAACAAGAAAAGGATCCTATCACAGCAGGAAAGAAACCTTTTAAGATTCATGCTGGTACTAAATATTGCTAGTTCTGTGTTGCCACAGGCACAAATACCACAGTTCAAAATTTAAAACCACAGCCTTAGAGGCATACAAAGTTCCAAATGTCAAAAAGAATATGAAGGATATATCTGGCATGTTAATACTACTGTCTGTCAGCAAATATGTATCAAAGATACAGTTTAGAGAAAAAGGAAATACAAAGTTTTTTTATTTTTATTTTTTTTATTTTTTTAAATATTTTATTTATTTATTTGAGAGAGAGAGAATGAGAGACAGAGAGCATGAGAGGGAAGAGGGTCAGAGGGAGAAGCAGACTCCCCGCCGAGCAGGGAGCCTGATGCAGGACTCGATCCCGGGACTCCAGGATCATGACCTGAGCCGAAGGCAGTCGCTTAACCAACTGAGCCACCCAGGCACCCCCAAAGTTTTTTTAAATATACAAATGATCAAGTTCACCATAATAAGACAATTAATGAAATTTCATTTTTCACCTATCCAGAGATCAAAAAATTAAATACTATGCTGTGTTGAACATTTGCCATCCACCAAGGACCAACAAGTCCCAGACAGCAACTGCTCCTTCACCCTGGTCTTAAAATGAGAAGACATGCAGGACACACCTGAACCTGACCCCCAGCCTATAGTCAGACCCAGCCAAGCCACAGCCAGTCCGAAAAACCATGGGCAACTGTCTGCTGTTGGAAGCCACTGAAATTTTGAGGTTGTTAAGCAGCATTATCATGGCAAAAGCTCCCAATACACAAAGTGTGTGGAAACAGGAACTCATACATTATTAGTGGGATTTAAACCGCCACAAATCTGTGTGACACACTCTGTAAGTTGCCTAACAAAGCCTGCCTCTCGTGGTCTCTATCATTATAATTGCTCACCTTGCATGCTTCATAATCCTTCCGGATATAGTGGAGATGTATCAACCAGTTCTGCTTCTCCAAAATCGGAAACTCTTGAGCTGGGCAGCATATTTTGACAAAACAAACAACATCGTCATTATTAGATTTTCTCCTTAAGCACTGTGCTCACATTTAACTACAAGCATACTGCAGTATCACATTAAATTCTTCATGCTGCTGCCCACAAGAATATCATACACCAAAAATGTATAGATTTTTAAACTAAGAGATATTTGTCCTATTACACACTGACTATATGCTTCTCCTCAGTTTTTGTGGCTTATCATGTCAGTTTCCCAGATCATAACTTGGCCTGAAAAAATAAAATCATTCTTTGTCTCTTCTTTCTCTCTCCCTGGTTCTTGAAGGTGAATAAGATGACTCTCTAAAGGATATTTCAGGAATATTACCAACAAAAAAATACATAACACAGTTAATGTCCCATCTGATAGATCAGAGGACCAAAAATAGTTAAACACAGTCCTAGCAATAGGAAGATAAAACATTATACTGCTACCCAGGAATGAGAAGGCGACAATGACAAAAAAAATCTATTGGAGTCACTGAAAATGATTTATGATAAACCACAAAATGAGTTACTATTCCTTTGAATTCAAAAGTTTAAAAATATGGGTAAAAATTCATTAAGAAATTACTTTTCTGTGGGGAAAAAAAAAAGAAAAGGGTTCACACCAACCTCAGAACAGTGGTGAGGAAGGGGAGAGAGGAAAATTAAAAAGGAGACTTCAGGGGCACATGTGTGGCTCAGGTGGTTAAGCATCCGACTCTTAATTCTGGCTCAGGTCATAATCTCAGGGTCGTGGGATCCAGCCCCACATGGGGTTCTGCACTAGGTGTGGAACCTGCCTAAGATTCTCCCTCTCCCTCTGCCACTCCACAGCCCCCTCTTAAAAAAGGGGGGGGGGAAAACTTTAGATCTTTAATGCTTTAATTTCTCAAAAAAATAAAAATCTCTAAATGATACGTGACTAAATGTTTTTATTTATTAAATCTGGCCAGTGAGTATATGGAGGTTCGTATTTTTTTATGCACTTTAATACATATTTGAAATATTCCCTTTTAAAAATGTAAAAGAAAGAATACAGCAGGAAACAAGATGGAAATGATTTCTAATTATTTGTAATCATTTGTTCCATAACCTTAAAAGATACATTAACAGAAACCTAAGACTTACAGGTCCATAAAATAATAGGAAGGAGAAAAAGCTTACTGTGACCCAGAGCCAGTGGAGCCAGAACACAATAGGGAAGATCAATGGAATTTATAAGATAAAATTATGAGAGAAACTATGGATATGGTTTTCTATGCCAGACGGAAGAAAAAAAAAAAAGGTAAAATGTTAAGCAATTGACTATCTTCCAATAAACCATTCTCTGAGTGGGACCACCCTTCTAGTCAGCAAGGGCGTATGTGAGGTTCTTTGATGACTTTTGTTTCCTTCCTTCTCTTTCCTCAAGCCCCACCAGTCATCAGATCTTAGCCATTCAGGTTCTCCCTGACCACCTCCAGAATTAAATTTCCTATTAAAGGCCATACAAATCACTAAGCTTAGAGGTGGGTGTGGGTATAGGGGTGAGTACGCACACCCGCACGCATGTAAAGTGGGTAAAGAAATACATTGTAAGTGTAGTGGGTTACTGAGTCATCTTGGGCCAAGTCTCATTTGTAGGGCCTACCGCTCTGTCACCTACCCTCTGAAGGGAAAGAGAAGGAGACAGTGAAACCTTTGAGTTTAAAATATCAGTAAGTATCACCACTTCTACAGCTTTAGGCTGTAGACGAAATTCATAAAATGCAAATCTGGGTTTTGCTACTATTAAAAACCTCACAATAAAAGATGAGTAATTTTTTGTTTCCTAGATGAAAAATGGAGGAAAAAATATTCAATTTGCAGGGCAGCTTAAGAGCCCAGAGGCTTATGAAAGGAAGACCTAGGGATTAAAAGAAGGGAAGGCATCATCAAATCCAAGCACTTAAAGGTCATTTCACACTCCTGGAGATATAGTTTATCTAAATGCTAAGAGAATTTTAGCTTCATCAAAGATTTTAGAAATCATTTCAATACCCCATAACTGTCCTATTATTGTATGATCTTGGGAAATGTATAATTAAAATAGAGACTTATTCATTCAACAAATATTCACTGAGCACCTACTATGTGCCAGGTATTGTTCTAGGTACTGAGGATACAAAAGTGAACAAAACTGACCTCCTGCCTTAAATCAGTAGGGACAGGGCTGGGGGGAAGTCAGAGAGTGCTAGCAGAAGGGATAGATGATAATAAAATTAAGTTATATATGAGTGGTATTTTTCTACAGAGACAAAGCAGAGAAGAGGGACAAGGAGTACAGGGTAAGGGCTTACACTTTTAAATAGGAAAGTCAAGGAATAAAATACCCTCACAGAGTTGGGAGGACTGAATGACAATATATATAAAGAGGTTCAATTTCTGGCACATGGTAAGTCCTAGAAGTGTAGCTGTTGTTACTGTTGTTTTTATTATCTGTATTATTTATTTTTCAAAGATGAGGGAATTCTGGATGCCTTAGAGTCTATAAATCTTGAGTCTATAATTAGAATTTACCTGTAAATGTGTAAATTGAATTTCTTGTATTCCAAATCATTGCTCACTCCAATTCCCTACAAACAGGGGTACTGGTTCTTACATGCTTTCACAAGTATTATGAGAATTACCTACACGAAAGATCCTCTAAAAAAAGGCCTATTAGTAAAGGCAAAGTAGAGCCTCCTCTATTTTACAGCAGAGAAAGGTGGTCATCTCTGATGCTACACTTCAGGAGCCTCTTATTACCACAGAGATCAGGTGGCCAGCTGATGAGACGAAGCAAGGTGATGCCTTTCAGCTGTTGTACAAATACCTCGTCCGTATCTCCAGTCCCCACACTGCCCCTCCACCATCACCGAGGCGGTACAGGTGAAAGGCTGGCAGCCTGGCAACCATACTCCCTTGGCCCTTCTCTTCTCCTGACCCATTCTACTCGTTTGTGACATCTCTCCTCTTTCCCCCTCTAAGGGTGCACCACGCTTCTATGTAACAATTACATAACCAAACAAACATGACAATTGCAAGAATTCTCCCTTGTAATTTGCCCTAAGTGCCAAATTCTCTTAGTAATGGCCCTAACTCAAATTTTATATTACACTTTGATTAATGCTAGGAAATATACATCCTGGATATATGAAGGCTGAGCAGAAAATTATTGTGCTTTGAATTTTCAGTTGAAAAATTTTCTAAAATGACTAACACTTTTGTAAGTATATTATAAATGAAGCCTTTTTTGGTAAAGGATCTCTTCCAGGATGAGCACATGGCACATGGTTTTTGTATGTAGAATTCCCATCCTGATTCAGTACCAGCCTTCTCGGGACCTACACCAAATTATTTAACTTCTCTGGGACTCCATTTTTCCCTCAGTAATTTTCAGTGGAGGGCGCCTGGCTGGCTCAGTCCATTAAGGTTCTTCCTTGGGCTCAGGCCATGACCCCAGGGTCCCGGTATTGAGCCCGCACCAGGCTCCCTGTCTGCCTTTCCCTCTACCCCTCCCCACTGCTTGTGATCTCTCTCTCTCAAGTAAATAAGCAAAATCTTTATTTTTTTGTAAGATTGTTTTAAATTTTATTTGAGAGAGAGAGAGTGAGAGAGAGAGAGCACAAGAGGGGGTAGGGTCAGAGGGAGAAGCAGACTCCCTGATGAGCAGGGAGCCAGATGTGGGACTCGATCCCGGGACTCCGGGATCATGACCTGAGCCGAAGGCAGTCGCTTAACCAACTGAGCCACCCAGGCGCCCCAGCAAAATCTTTAAAAAATAATTTTCAGTGGAAAATTATGAAAAATCTGAAAGTGGCCATTCAATAAATGCTAATTTCCTCCTATTATAATAGGACTTATAACACCTTTCTACCTCCATATATTATTTGGGACATTGAAAGATACAACAAATCTCCTGAGGCGAGGGAAACAAAAGTAAAAATAAACTACTGAGACTATACCAAAATAAAAAGTTTCTGGACAGCAAAGGAAATCAACAAAACTAAAAGACATGACAACCTACTGAATGGGAGAAGATATTTGTAAATGACATATCTGGTAAGGGGTTAGTATCCAAAATACATAAAGACCTTATACAACTCAACACCCCAAAAATAACACAATTTAAAAATGGGCAGAAGACATGAACAGACATTTTTCCAAAGAAGACATACAGATGGCTAACAGATATATGAAAAGATGCTTAACCTCACTCAACATCAGGTAAATGCAAATCAAAACCACAATGAGCTATCACCTCACACCTGTAAGAATCAACAACACAAGAAGCAACAAGTGTTGGTGAAGATGTGGAAAAACAGGAACCCTTGTGCACTGTTGGTAGGAATGCAAACGTGCAGCCACTGTGGAAGACAGTATGGAGATTCCTCAAAAAATTAAAAATAGAATTACCATATGATCTAATAATTCCACTACTAGGTATTTACCCCCCAAAATACAGAAACACTAATTCAAAAAGATACATGCACCCCTATGTTTATTGCAGTATTTATAAGAACAGTTTTTTTTTAAGATTTTATTTATTTATTTGACAGAAAGAGACACAGCGAGAGCAGGAACACAAGCAGTGGGAGTGGGAGAGGGAGAAGTAGGCCTCCCGCCAAGCAGGGAGCCCGATGCGGGGCTCGATCCCAGGACCCTGGGATCATGACCTGAGCCGAAGGCAGACGCTTAACAACTGAGCCACCCAGGCGCCCTATTGCAGTATTTAAAATAACCAAATTATGGAAGCAGCCCAAGTGTCCATCAATAAATGGATGAAGATGTGGTATGTGTATGTGTGTGTGTGTGTGTGTATGTGTGTATACATACACACACACATATATATGATCGAATATTACTCAGCCATAAAAAAGAATGAACTCTTGCCATTTGCAGCAACATGGATGGATCTATAAAGTATGATGCTAAGTGAAATAAGTCATTCAGAAAAAAACAAATACCATATGATTTCACTCATATGAGGAATTTAAGAATCAAAACAAAGGGGGTAAAAAAGACAAACCAAAAAGATTCTTAACTACAGAGAGCAAACCGACCGTACCAGAGGAGAGGTGGAGGGGGATGGGGGAAGAAGGTAAAGGGATTAAAGAGTACACTTACCTTGATGAGCACTGAGTAATATATGCAATTGTTGAATCACTATATTGTACTATATTATACACCTGAAACTAATATAACACTGTATGTTAACTATACTGGAATTTAAAAAAAGAGGACAAATCTTGAAACGAATGTAAATGTAAGACATTTTTATTACTATCAACCTGAGCTTTGTATTAGTCAGGGTCTAACATGGAAACCACTTGAGAATTTAAAACAGAGGGATTTCAATGTAGTGAACAGGCGACGAAAGAAATGAGATGCCCAACAGGGAATGGTGGGGCAAATCAGAGGTTAGCATGGGAGCAAAAAGCCATTACCACCTGGAAGGAAAAGGGGAGGAAATGTGTTGCTGCCAGAATCCAAGGCTGAAGTTACCAGGAAGAAACTAAATAGAAGATGGCCTGACTGGCAGAAGCAACAGAAGAGATGCTTCCAGAGACCACCACTCCTCCAATTTCCCCAAGCAGAGAGAAAGAGAGGAAAACCATGGGTTTTTCTTCCTCCTGCCCTCCAATCTCCTTCCAGTACCTCCCACTTGCTAACCCAGACAGAAACTGCTGACACAGGGGCCTGGTAAGGAAAGAAGCCTGCAAGGGTCAGCTCTTCACAGCAAAGAAGGGAAGGGTGAGGAATGGATCTAGGAGCAAACAGGTCCAGGATCAGCAGAAACATCAACTCTGTTCATAAATGATGACGGAGGAGGAGGAGACTGGACCAAGTCAGTACCCACCCCACGATAAATGCAGAAGCTGGCTTTTAAAAAGTTATTATTCTTAAATTATTTGCTATGCAACTTGTTTGCTTCTTGTGAGCTTAAAATAGATGAGGAAGAAAGGAAAACGTCATATAAAAAGATCAATTATGGTTTTACTATATATCCTATTTTACTTCTTCAAATCAAAATTTAACAATTACATTTATCCTTTTTAGGGGTGTATGGGTGTGTATGTATCCTCCCATGTGTATTTATAAATTTTTATTATTTATATATTTATATGAATTACTTATATTCTATAAGTATATAGAATATATAATTTATTTATATATATTTTATATATCTATCAAAGTGTTTTTCTCCGCTATTTGTCCACTGAATGGTCCTATGAGACTAGTGAGTCCTATAACTAACGCATGGACTATTCCAACATTGCAGATGAGGAAATTAAGACTCCAGAGGCTAAATGATTTGCTCACATTCACCAGCTAATTAATGAATGAGGCAGAGCTATAATCCAAATCTCCACGGTTACTCATTAAACTACACCAAGCTTCTGCCCAATCATAAAAGACTTTCCAATTTTAAAATGTGTTTGTGCTGTCAACTAGATATAACGTAGCAACACAAAATTAATAAGATTTAAAAGTTTTTCTATGATAAGAAAAGCAGAAGAGGACTTTTTATTTTTTAGGAATTTCTATGCCTATATAAGCATGGGGGCAAATGCACATGTGTACATGCACACACAAGAAATTAAACATATTTGGAAATTGTTTGCTTGTATCTACTGAACCTAAAACTATCCTTCCCAGTGACCCAGCAATCCTACTCAGGTACATGCGTGTACCCAAATAAACTTCATGGTGGCATTATGCATAATGCCTTAAAATTAAAGTATCCCAAATGTTCAAGAGTAAACTGAATAGGGAACCTGGGTGGCTCAGTCGGTTAAGCACCTGCCTTCAGCTCAGGTCATGATCCCAGGGTCCTGCGATCAAGCCCCGCATCCGGCTCCCTGCTCATCAGGGAGTCTGCTTCTCCCTCTCCCTCTGCCCCTTTCCCGCTGGTGCGCTCACTCCCTCTCTCATAAATAAATAAGATCTTAAAAATAAACAAAGAGTACACTGAATAAACTAGGGTATAGCCTCACAGTGGAATACTATATAACAAATGAAAAAGATATAAAAAGATATTTTTTAAGTACATACCGAATGATTCTGTTTATATTAACTTCAAAAGCACAGCAAAACTGATCTACATAATCTAAGTTAGATGTAAGTAACCACCTTTAGAAGGAGTAGTTAATGACTGGTAGGGGGCACGCGGGAGGCCTCGGGGATGCTGATGATGTTCTTTACCTTATTCAAAATGGATATATGGATACATTCACCTTGTGAAAATTTATTGGGCTATACAATTAGGATTTACGCACTTTTGTTTAATGTATACTATGTATTGATTTAAAAAAAAGTGTCAGGAATCAAATTAAATATATCCTCCACCAAAAGAATTAATTTCTACAATACCAGTACAGAAGAGGAGGGGGCACACAACACAGTCTGCGACTAAGGGTAAAATTCTCTAGACAAGACATAAAAGGCATTAATCATAAATGAAAAAAAACTGGGACGTCTGGGTGGCTCAGTCGTTAAGCGTCTGCCTTTGGCTCAGGTCATGATCCCAGGGTCCTGGGATCAAGCCCCGCATCAGGCTCCCTGCTCAGCAGGAAGCCTGCTTCTGCCTCTCCCACTCCCCCTGCTTGTGTTCCCTCTCTTGCTGTGTCTCTCTCTGTCAAATAAATAAATAAAATCTTTAAAAAAAAAAAAAGTGAATAGGTAAGAATCAGTCTGGAGGGAAAAATCATAATACATAAAACAGACAAAAGAACTTGTACCCCCAATACAGAATTCTTACAAATCAGTAACAAGAAAACAATAATCCAATTTAAAAATAGGCAAAAGCCTTGAATATTTTCTTCACAAAAGAAATGACCAGTAAGTATATGAAAAAGTGTTCAACATCACCAGTCGTAAAGATAATGCAAATTAAAGTCACAGTAAGATACTATAACATATTTACCAGCATGTCTAATATGAAAAAGACTGACAGTACCAAAGAATTTATAGCAACCAATTTGGCAGTCTCTTATAAAGCTAAAACATACTTTCTATATGACCCAGCAATTTCATTCCCTAGGTACTTAAATGAAAACACATGCCACCCACACACAAAAAGATATGTAAATGAATGTTCACAGAAGCTTTTACATAACAGTCAAAAACTGGAAACAACACAAATGTTCATCAATAGGAGAATGGATAAACTCGGGTATATTAGGTCATACAATGGAACATCAGACAGTACTTTTAAAAAATAAAAAAATTAAAAACAACTGATACATTATAGCAACATGGATGAATCTCAAAAACATTGAGGAAAAGATACCTAAAGCTAAACAGTACATATTATAGGATTCCCCCTGTATGAACTTCAAGCACAGACAAAATTAATTCATAGGGACAGAAATCAGAGTGGCTCCCCCTAGAGAACTGAAGTGAGGATTGACTGGAAAGGGGCATGACGAAACTTTCTGGGTGATAAAGATGTTTAACTAATGATTACATGAGTATATATGTTTGTCAAAATTCAAGAGTTGGGCACCTAATGGGCACCCAGGTGGCTCAGTCAGTTAAGCATCCAACTCTTGGTTTCGACTCAGGTCATGATCTCAGGGTTGTGAGACTGAGCCCTGAGGCAAGCTCCACACCCCTGTGGAGCCCGCTTGAGATTCTCTTCCTCTCCCCCTACCCCACCCGCATGCATGCATTTTCTCTCTCTTAAAAAGAAAGGGGGGGAGGTTGGGTGGCACTTAAGATCTACAGATCTTACTAGCACTTCCATTTAAATTAAAAGTCATGGGCGCCTGGGTGGCTCAGATGGTTGAGCGTCTGCCTTCAGCTCAGGTCATGATCCCAGGGTCCTGGGATCAAGTCCCGCGTCGGGCTCCCCATTCCTTGGGAGCCTGCTTCTCCCTCTGCCTCTCTCTCTCTCTCTCTCTCTCTGTCTGTCTTTCATGAATGAATAAATAAAATCAGAAAAATAAACAAATTAATTAAAAGTCAGCATTCTTCCTCAAAAAAAGAAAAAAATCAAACAGAATTACCATATGATCCCACAATTCCACTACTGAGTATATACCCAAAAGAAATGAAAGCAGGGAGCCTGTTTCTGCATTTGCTGGTAAAGTACTTAGAACTTCCAAGGAAGCTAAGGCCATGTTGGGGTAAAGCCCTCACTTCATCCTGCTAATAGCTGGCAGCTGCCAGCCTAACACTTCACCTGTATCTCCTGGGCCCTCCTCCTGCACAATGATGAGGTGATGGTTACAGAGGTTAAGATCAACGCTCTAATTAACACAGCCAAAGTAAATGCTGAACCTCTCTGACCATGCTTGTGTACAAAGGCTCTGGCCATCGTCCACACGATGTACAGAGCCTTATCTGTAGTGAAAGGGTGGTAGACCTGCCCCTTTCACCACTACAGCCTCAGCTGAGAAGAAAGTGAAGCATAAAAAGAAGAACCTAAGGAGTCTGATAACATGCACTTTGGTCTATTTGACTAAACCTCTAAACCTCTTTTATAACATGTTCAATAAAAAAGTGAACTCTAAAAAAAGAGAGAAAGAAAAAGAAAATGAAAAAGAAAACAGGGACTCAGACACTTGTACACCAATGTTCACAGCAATGCTACTGACAACAGCCAGAAGGTGAATCAACTCAAATGTCAATCAATGCTGAATGGATAAACAAAATGTGGTATATACATACAATGGAATATTATTAAGCCTTAAAGAGGAATTAAATTCCAGAGCGCCTGGGTGGCTCAGTCGTTAGGTGTCTGCCTTCAGCTCAGGTCATGATCCCAGGGTCCTGGGATTGAGCCCCACAGGGAACCTGGTTCTCCCTCTCCCACACCCCCTGCTTGTGTTCCCTCTCTGTGTCAAATAAATAAAATCTTTAAAAAAAAAAAAGGAAATTAAATTCCAACACATGTACAACATGGTTGAACCCTGAAGACTGCACTATTGCTAACTATAATAAGCCAGAAACAAAGGACAAATACTGTATGATTCCACTTATATGACATATACCTAGACAGATCAAATTCATAGAGACAGAAAGTAGAACAGTGTTGGATAAAGAAAATGTCTCTCTCTCTCTCTCTCTCTCCCTCTCTCTCTCTCTCTCTCTCTCTCTCTCTCACACACACACACACACACACAGAGGAATATTATTCAGCCATAAAAAAAAGAAGGAAATCCTGCCATTCGTGACATGGATGGACCTTGAGAACATTATGGTAAGTCAAGTCAGAGAGAAAGACAAACTGTATGATCTCACTGATATGTGGAATCTAAAAGAAAAAAAAATCGAACTCACAGATATAGAGAACAGATTGGTGGTTGCCAGTGGTGGGGGTGGAGGGTGGGCAAATGTATGAGGGGAGTCAAAAGGTATAAACTTCCAGTTATAAGATAAGTAAGTTCTGGGATGTAATGTACAGCATGGTGACTAAAGTAAACAATACCGTAACCATGTATCTGAAAGTTGCTAAGAGATCTTAAAAGTTCTCATCACATACACACACACACACACACACACACACACACACACACACGAATTTTGTAATTATATGAGGAGACAGATGTTAACTAAACTTACTGTGGTAATCATTTTGCAAAATACACATCTATCAAACCATGTTGTACACCTAAAATTAATACAATATGTCAGTTATATCTCAATAAAACTGGAAAAAAAGAAAAAAAAGGAAAATGTAGAACGGTGATTGCCAGGAGCTGGGAGAGGGAGTAATGGGGAGTTATTGTTTAATGGGTACAAAGTTTCAGTTTGAGAAGATGGGAAAAGTTTGGAGATGGATGGTGGTGACAGTGGCAGAACAATGTGAATGTACTTAATGTCATAAAACAGTACACTTAAAAATGGTTAAAATGATAAATTTTATGTTCTGTATATTTCACCACAAAAAAAAAACATGCCAATGCTCAGCTCAATTTAATCAGTGGAGTGGTAGGGCAAAAGCCAGATTACAATAGCCTAAGAAAATAGAGCTGAAGATATGGAGACAATTAAGATTATCTCTACAAAAAGCAAATCAATATAAGTCATTCACTATTACAGCAGAAACAGTGAAGTGAGATAACTGTTTATCCAAGATGCTGTGAGAGCAATTTCATGTGGATTGTAAACTGAATTAGGTAACAGTTAAATTACCTTCTAACACTACAATTCTCTGTACACAGAACCGAAATACAGGAAAAGGGAGTGGTATTAATGAAGTCAGAAGTATATTATCTATAAAATCATTACTGAGGGGCGCCTGGGTGGCTCAGTTGGTTAAGTGACTGCCTTCGGCTCAGGTCATGATCCTGGAGTCCCGGGATCGGGTCCCGCTCTGACCCTCTTCCCTCTCGTGCTCTCATTCTCTCTCAAATAAATAAATAAAACCTTTAAAAAAATAAAATAAAATAAAATCATTACTGAGAACCAAATATATAGATAGTAGTCTGTAGAAGAAACTGTTATACACAGAACAGAAAAGGACGTATTTCCAGAATATCTATAACATTCCCAAACTCCACAACCTTTAAATTCTTTAATACTGACACATTATGGGGCACCTGGGTGGCACAGTGGGTTGGGCTTGGTTTTGACTGGGGTCTGATCTCGGGGTCATGGGATCAAGCCCCACATCGGGCTCTGGTCTCAGTGGGGAGTCTGCTTGGGATTCTCTCTTCCTCTGCCCCTCTCCCTGCTCTAAAATAAATAAATAAATCTTAAAAAAAAAAAAGGAATTACTGACACATTAAAAATATTCTATGGAGGGGACGCCTGGGTGGCTCAGTTGGTTAAGCAACTGCCTTTGGCTCAGGTCATGATCCTGGAGTCCCGGGATCGAGTCCCGCATCAGGCTCCCTGCTCATCAGGGAGTCTGCTTCTCCCTCTGACCCAACCCCCTCTCATGTTCTCTCTCTCTCTCTCTCATTCTCTCTCTCAAATAAATACATAATATCTTTTAAAAAAAAAATTCTATGGAGGGACACCTGGCTAGATAGTCAGTAGAGCCTGTCACTCTTAATCTCAGGGTTGTGATTTTAAGCCCCAAGTTGGGCATGGAGCCTACCTAAAATTAAAAAAAAAAAAAAAAAAATTTTTTTTAATTAAAAAGAAACTCTATGGAAGCAACCCAAATGTCCATCAACAAACTGATAAACAAAATGTGGTATATACATACAATGGAATATTATTCAGCCTTAAAAGGGAATGGAATTCTATACAACATGCTACAACACAGATGAACCTTGAAAACATTATGCTAAGTGGAATATAAGCAAGACACAAAAAGGCAAATACTATATGATTTTGCTTATATGAAATAACTAAAAGAGGCAAATTCAGAGAAACAAAGTAGAACAGAGGTTATCAGGGGTTAGAGGTGAGGAAGAAACGGAGAGTTATTATTTAATGGGTATATAGTTTTTGTATGTAGTGACAAAAGATAGTGGTGATGGTTGTACAAAACAGTGAATGTAATTAATGCCACTAAATTGTACATTTAAAAATGTTTAAAGAGGTAAATTTTATGTAACGTACATTTTGCCACAGTAAAAAAATGTTTTCTATTAAAAATACTCTGAAAGCAAACCTCAAGCTGAGATCAAGTTTCTCACAAGTAAATATATTGTCTCAGGTTGTAGACAAAACTCATCCGGGGCTATAGCCACCCCCAAATGGAAAAGGCCTCCAATGGACACTCCTTAAAGAAAATAAATATATCCATGAAGTAAATCAATTCACTCACCTCAATGATGGATAGGGTCCTAAACTGAAAGCCAGAAGAAAGTCACCTGAGGTCATACCATAGGGAAAAATAAGAGGACTTAAGTAGCCTCATGTAGAATATTATTTCCTCAGAATCATCAAGTAATTCTGGTAAACAAATCCAAATAAGTTCCTAGTCTGTGAAAAAGTCCAGATATATTTGCACAAAAATCCCAAGTAGAAAGTCATTTACCCCTTCCACAGGTGGCACTCACCATCCTCAAGACCAGAGTCAAGTGAGGATTATGAGCCTCTCAGGCTGAGGGGTGGGGTGTGGTTGGGGGACAGCATCCAAATCCAGACTCTGAGATTCTCAGTCAAAATGCCCTCAACTATTCCTCACTCAGATGAAATCTTTCTGCTTGCTAATCCAACTTCTGTGTGAATTCATGTTAAATTTATCAGCTTCCTGCCTTCTACTTCTAAGTGTCATACTGTTTAACCAGAGCAGTGGTTCTCAACTAGGAACAATTTTGGACCCCCGAAACATATGGCAATATCTGGAGACGTTTGGTTGTCACAACTGGGCGCTACTAACTTGTACTAGGTAGAGGCTAGGGATGCTGTTAGCATCCCACAACATACAGGTTAATCTACCACAATAAAGAATTATCATGCCCAAAACATCAATACTGCCAAGGTCGAGAAAATCTGAACTACAGGTTAATAAGACACCCAAGGATTTCACAGCAAAATGTGAAGTTTTTGTTCAAAATACTACTTTAATTTTTAATTTTTCAACTAAAGTTCATTAATTCTTAAGGCTGATATTTATCCTGTTTTCTTTATATTCCTTATATTTTCCAAATTTCTATGATGAACTTATGTTGATTTTTCTGATTTTATTTTAAAATAAAATAAATAGGGGCGCCTGAGTGGCTCAGTCGGTTAAGGGGCCGCCTTCGGCTCAGGTCATGGTCCCAGGGTCCTGGGATCGAGTCCCGCATCAGGCTCCCTGCTTGGCGGGGAACCTGCTTCTCCCTCTCCCTCTGCCTGCCTCTCTGCCTACTTGTTCTCTCTCTGTATCTCTCTGCCAAATAAATAAATAAAATCTTTAAAATAAATAAATAAATAAATAATAAAATAAAACAAATAAAATAAAAATCATTATCCTTTCCTTTTTCTATAATAGTCTATTTGCCTAAAGACAATTTCCTTCAGGTTGGCTGTGTATATTTTTTCTACCCACATTTTATTCTTTATTGCTCTGTATCTGGAGCAGGAGTGACCAAAACTTGAGTTTACTGCACCATCTTAACTTGAAGCCCAATTTGACAGCAGAATTCAAGAGAAATTACTGAGTAATATTAAACCAAGTTTTAGGGTCGCCTGGGTGGCTCAGTCGTTAAGCATCTGCCTTCGGCTTGGGTCATGATCCCAGGTCCTGGGATCGAGCCCCACATCGGGCTCCCTGCTCGGCGGGAAGCCTGCTTCTCCCTCTCCCACTCCCCCTGCTTGGTTGCCTCTCTCGCTGTGTCTCTCTCTGTCTTTTAAATAAATAAAATCTTTTAAAAAAAATATTAAACCAAGTTTTACACGAAACTATTTTCTTTTTTTTTTTAAAGATTTTATTTATTTATTTGAGACAGAGAGAATGAGAGAGAGAGAGCACATGGGGGGGAGGGTCAGAGGGAGAAGCAGACTCCCCGCTGAGCAGGGAGCCCGATGCGGGACTCGATCCAGGGACTCCAGGATCATGACCTGAGCCGAAGGCAGTCGCTTAACCAACTGAGCCACCCAGGCGCCCCAAACTATTTTCTGATATTCTATTCTTCAGAGTCAACCATTTTACAAACCTGTACAATATAAAATGTGTGATTCAGATATTTACACTATTTAAGATGTTTTTATCATAAAAGGCAAAGGAAAGCAAAAGAGAAGTAATCCAGTAGCAGCACAACAAGCAGAGTCAAAATAAACACAAAGAGAAAAACAGATGACGCAGACAATGACAGAAACAGAAGCAAGCTCAGGGCTAGTGATTCCTAAAATAACACTGTGCCAGGGGGCGAACAGTCTAACAGCCTCCTGTGGATCCTCATTTGTGTATCCATATGCCACGTACTGATTTGTCTGTGCTCTGCAACCAGCAATGATTAATTACCCTGACTCCTCAAAATTCACTCCCTATCAGCTGATGAAATTAAACTAATTAATGGTAATCCTATCTCCCTTACCCGTGACTGGCAGGCCTATCAATCTGATCTAATAATAAGAGTACTCCTAAGAGGTTATGAGGGAATAAAGGCCTTTCTTATTTTTAAGAGAAAACCATGGGAAGCCAGACCATATCTCTGGCATTGGACAAATGGATGCCAAATGCTACTAGCAGCTTTATTTCAGGAAAAAGCAGGCACTGCATAGCAGAGTGGAAGGGCAGAAAGAACTTAAGGCTTTATTTATCATTGAATTGCTTGACCAATGCTAGAGCCCATTCTAATTCTGGACTTCCACTTATATTAACCGAAAAAATTCCTTATTATTTAAGCCACTTGGATTTGGATTTTCTGTTATTTACTACTGAAAATACAAAAGGAACAACAAAAAAAATTAAAACCTCACATGTTCACACTACTCACAGATAATCATGGTTATCAATTTACCATTATTTCTTCCTAATCTTTTTATATGTGCATTTTAAGAAAAATATTTATCTGTAGACAATTTTAAATTCTGCTTTTAAAAAATAAACATTAGGGATGCCTGGGCGGCTCAGTCAGTTAGGCGTCTGCCTTCGGCTCAGGTCATGATCCCAGGGTCCTGGGATCAAGTCCCGCATTGGGCTCCCTGCTTGGCAGGGAGCCTGCTTTTCCCTCTGCCTGCCACTCCCCCTGCTTGTGCACACTCCCTCTCTAATAAATGGGTAAAATCTTAAAAAAATATAATAAATAATAAACATTATTTTAAATAGCTACTTAGTATTTATTTGTATGAATGATCACTTAGCCTTGTTTTATTCCTGAATTTGTAGATTGTTTACAATAAATCACTACTATCAATAACTCTGTAATGAGGGCTCCTGGGTGGCTCAGATGGTTAGGCGTCTGCCTTCGGCTCAGGTCATGATCCCAGAGTCCTGGGATCGAGTCCCGCATCGGGCTCCCTGCTCCTTGGGAGCCTGCTTCTCCCTCTGCCTCTCTCTCTCTCACTCATGAATAAATAAATAAATAAATAAATAAATAAATAAATAAATAAATAAATAAAAATTCTGTAATGAATATCTTTGCTTAAGAAAAAAATCAGGGGCGCCTGGGTGGCTCAGTCGTTAAGCGTCTGCCCTCGGCTCAGGTCATGATCCCAGAGTCCTGGGATTGAGCCCCGCATCGGGCTCCCTGCTCAGCGGGAAACCTGCTTCTCCCTCTCCCACTCCCTGTGTTTGTGTTCCCTCTCTTGCTGTGTCTCTCTCTGTCAAATAAATAAATAAAATCTTTAAAAAAAAAGAAAAATCATACATGTGTTGGGGATACTTTATTAGGATAGATTCTTAGAACAGGAAGTACTAAGTTAAATATGAACTTTTACAGTTCCTGATACTTACTGACAAACTTTTACTCAAAAGTATTATGTCAATTCACACTTGAGTATTTCTCTGCATACAAGGGTGCCTTGATAATTTTTAAATATAAATAACTTACTCATTACTCTAGTTCTACATGATACTTATTAAGACATGAGGAAAAAGAGGATAATGCTTAGCTAAAACTTTACTTCCAAAATTAAATCAAGACTAGTTCTCAAAGTCTTTCTTTTCAGACTAGAGAGAGAAAAGAACGTTGGCTTTTTTAAACTAAATGGTACTGTATAAGGTTCTCAGAATCAAATTTTTAAATAAAATCCTGAAATAACTGAAGCATACATCTCATAGAGGGGAAAAAAAAAAGACATGAATCAATCACTATTAAAATAGCCCTAACCTCCACAAAAAGACAACCCAATGTAGAAATGGGTAAAGCATTTGAAAATAAGACAGTTCTACAAAGAACATATACAAATGGCCAATAAGAACATGAGAAGAGATGCCCAATATCGTTATGGAAATGTAAATGGCAACCACAATGAGATACCACTTCACACCTACTAGGATAGCTATTTAAAAAAAAAAAAAAAAAAAAGCAGCAGCAGAAAATAACAGTGTTGGCAGGATGTGAAGAAATTGGAGCCTTTGCACATGCAGCTGCTGTAGAAGACAGTTTGGCATTTCCTCAAAAAACTAAACATAGAATTACCGTACGATCCAGGAATTCCATTCCTAGATATACACCCAAAAGGAATGAAAGCATCTCAAACAGAAATCTGTGCACCAATGTTCACTGCAGCATTATTCACAACAGCCTGAAGTTGGAAACCACCTGTCTGTGTCCATTAACAAACGAGTGGATAAACAAAATGTGAGATACACATACAGTGGAATATCATTCAGCCTTAAAAAAGAATGAATTCTGTACACATGTTGCAGCATAGATGAACCTTTAAAACATTATGCTAGGGGCGCCTGGGTGGCTCAGTCGGTTAAGCATCTGCCTTCAGCTCAGGTCACGATCCCAGGGTCCTGGGATCGAGCCCCGCTTCGGTGGGGAGTCTGCTTCTCCCTCTCCCTCTGCCTGCTGCTCTGCCTACTTGTGCTCTCTATGTCTCTGTCAAATAAATAAATAAAATCTTTCAAAAAAAAAAAAACATTATGCTAAATGTAATAAGCCAGACACAAAAGGACAAATACTATTCTGAATATGTCAAATATCTAGAAGAGGCAAATTTCATAGAGACAGAAAGTAGAAGTTACTAGGGACTAGGGGGGGAAGGTACAAAGGAAAATTATTGCTTAATGGGTACAGAGTTTCTGGTTGGGATGAAAGTTTTGGAAATAGACAGTGATGATGGTTGCACAACACTGTAAATGTAACTAATGCCACTGGACTGTATGCTTAAAAATGGTTAAATTTTATATTATATATATTTTACAATTTAGAAAATAATTTAATATTACTTTATTTATTCTTTATTTATTTACTTTTGGCTCAGTCATCAAGCATCCGCCTTCGGCTCAGGTCATGAACCCAGGGTCCTGGGATCGAGCCCCACGTCAGTCTCCCTGCTCAGCAGGAAGCCCGCTTCTCCCTCTCCCGCTCCCCCTGCTTGTGTTCCCTCTCTCACTGTGTCCCTCTCTGTCAAATAAATAAATAAAATCTTTTTAATAAGATTTATTTACTTTTGAGAGAGAGCGCGAGCAGGGGGAGAGGGGCAGAGGGAGAGAGAATCTTAAGGCGACTCCGCAAGGAGCACAAAGCCCTATGTGAGGCTCAATCTCACAAGCCTGAAATCACGACCTGAGCCAAAACCAAGAGTCAGGCGCTTAACTGACTGTGCCACCCAGCCGCCCCTAATTTAAAACATTTTAAAAGATGTTTTTCTGGGGGCACCTGGCTGGCTCAGTCAAAAGAGCATGCAACGCCTGATCTCAGAGTTCTGAGTTCGAGGCCCACATTGGGTGTAGAGATTACTAAAACTAAATATATAAACTTAAAAAAAAAGATGTTTTTCTGCTCTAGAATCAACTCTAGGACCATATGTTATAGTTAGCTTCATGTCTCTTTAGTCTTCTTTAATTTTTGCCTTCCATGACCTTGACATTTTTCTTTTTAATGCAGGTTAGTTATTTTGTAGACTACCTCTCAACTTGGGTTCATCTAATATTTCTTCAAGATTAGACTGAAGGTATTATTTTTGGCAAGAATACCATAGAAGTGATTTAGGAAGCACAGGATACTGAGTTGCTCCATTACTGCGATGTTATCACTTGGTCAAGGTAGTGTCTGGCAAATTTTTTCACTATGAAATTATCACTACTTTATAATTAAAATGTATCTTATGGAGAGAGATTTAGAGACTTATGTAAATATCCTGTTTCCCATCAAACTTTTACCCACTAGTTTAGATCCACTGAGGAGTTTTGCATGAATCAATTATTGCTATGATGGTTGCCAAGTGGTAATTTTCTATCATTCATTCTATACTTACTAGTTATCATTCTATTTTAAAAGAAAGAGCTTTTCCTTTTCCTTATTAGTATACTTCTATCAGTTTGCACTGGTGTATTCTTATTTTATTCCATGTGTTATAATCCATTGCTATATTGTTGGAAGCTTAAATCACTCCAGAACTGGCCAGTGCCCAGTGGCCAGAGAAAGCCCTTGAAACCCACTTCTGCGTCTTTATGACAAACTCCCATCACTCTCTAAGCCATTCTTTACTTTCTGGCACAAGATATCCCAGGTTCATCTTGTACTCTCCTAGCCTTACACATGGAATTAGGCATTTCTCTAGGGAACCCTGGTTCCTTTTAGTGGAACTACACAGAAACTAAGATCTGGGCACTAACCATGCTCATGGCTACTAGGGTGTCATTGCTGCTAAGCCTTCTCAGTGGACAGAAGTAGGGAAAAAATATATTCTATAAGTATGTATCTGTATTAAAATCCATGCCTTCAATACTGATACCTCCAATTCCAATCCACCCCTAATCCATTAGGGTTTAATTTCACCTCGCCCCTTTCTGTATCATGTAACTCCCTTCTCCAACAGTAAGAAAACTTGACTCCAATAAACCATAGCATATTTGCTTCTGCTTGCATTTTATTTTTAAGATTTTTGTTTTCCAGGGGCGCCTGGGTGGCTCAGTCGTTGAGCGTCTGCCTTCAGCTCAGGTCATGATCCCAGGGTCCTGGGATCGAGCCCCTCATCGGGCTCCCTGCTCCATGGGAAGCCTGCTTCTCCCTCTCCCACTCCCCCTGCTTGTGTTCCTGCTCTCGCTATCTATCAAATAAATAAATAAAATCTTTAAAAAAAAAAAGATTTTTGTTTTCCCAATTTTTATTGAAACAATACATGATTCCAAAAGTCGGAACTACACAGAAAGACATACCTAAAGAAGTGTCACATCCCCTATCCTTTCCACGGCATTTCCATGCAAGGCCCTGTAGATAACCAATCTCATTTGTTTCTGATATATCCTTCTGGTGGTTCTTTTTTGTGAAAATAAGCACATACATATTTTTTATTCGCCCTTCTTTCTTTTAAAAATGTAGCATACGACAACTACTCTTTTGTACTGTTTTTTAAGGTAACAATTTATCTTGGAAATCACTCTATATCAAATCATATTAATCTTATTCTTTTAAAGCGGCAGTGTACTCTATTATGTGACTATACTACAGTTTATTCAAACATTCTTTATATACAGGCATTTAAGTTTCCAATATTTTAGAATCACAGCAGTGCAAAGAGTAATAGTTAATAAGCCTCTCTTTATTGTCAGAGATGTTATCTTCAGAGTAAAGTCCTAGAAATGTGATTAGAGTTTTATTAGATGTTGCCAAATTCCCTTCCATAACAACTGCGATTCTCACCAGCAATGTAAGACAGTGACTGTTTCCCATAGCCTCGCAAATTTAATGTGAACTCACACTTTTTAATTTTAGCTATCCTGATAGGTGAGAAATGATACCTTAGTATGTATTTAATTTTAATTCCTCTTACTCTGAGTCCGGTTGAACATATTTTTCATGTGCCCAAAGGTCATTCTTATAGTGTGTTTGTGTCTGTATGTAGATTGTGATTGTGTTTTATCCATTTTTCTATTGAGTATTTGGTCTTTTTCCCCCACCCCAAGTTTTTAAGAGTTCTTTATGTATTAGGGATATTTATATGTGATATACGTTGCAATATATTCACCCACTCTATTTCTCTGTCTCTCTTTATTGTGCCTTTTGCCATGCAAAAAAAAAAAAAATTATGAGGTAATATTTTCATGAGGTAATATTTATCAATCTTGTATTGCCCTCGCAATACCTTCTTTTAGTACTTGTATGGTTATGTACTTTACATTTAGTTTAGATCTCTGACCCATTTGGAGTTTATTCTTGTGTATGGTGTGAAGTATAAATCTAATTTTTTCTTTAACAAAATGGCTATCCAGTTGTCCCAGCACCATTTATTTAAAAAATACATCTTTACTCCAGTAACTTGAGACACCATATACTTTATCATATACTAAATTGCCAAATGTAGGGGCGCCTCGGTGGCTCAGTCGGTTAAGCATCTGCCTTTGGCTCAGGTCATGATCCTGGGGTCCTGGGATTGAGCCCTGAGTAGGGCTCCCTGCTCAGCTAGGAGCCTGCTTCTCCCTCCCCTCTCCCCTTCTCCCTCTGCCTCTCCCCCCTTGCTCATGCTCTCTCTCTCAAATAAATAAAAGCTTTTGTAAAAAATAATAATTAAATTGCCAAATGTATTTGAGCCTATTTCTGGCCTTTCTTTTTTTCCCCACTGGCTTCTTTTTTTCTTTTTTTTTAAAAGATTTATTTTAAAAAAAGATTTTTTTATTCATTTGAGAGAGAGTGTGTGCACTCCAGCAGGGGGAGGGGCAGAGGGAGAAGGACAAGCACAGACTTGCACTGAGTGTGAAGCCTACGTGATACTGGATCTCATGAACCTAAAATCAGGACCTGAGTTGAAACCCAGAGTCAGTCGCTCAACTGACCGTGCCACCCAGACGCGCCCCACCCCCTACTGGTTTATCTTCTAACTGTGTACCAGTAATATACTGTTTTAATTATAAAAGGTTCAGAGTATTTTTAATACCTGCTAGGGAAAATTGTGAACTCATGCCAATAAATTAGACAATTTAGATGAAGTGAAAAAATTCCTTGAAAGACATAAACTACCAAAGCTCAATTAAGAAGAATTAAGTAACCTGTTTAGTCTTATCTCTATTAAATAAATTGAATTTATTGTTGAAAACATTTCTACAAAGAAAACGCCAGGCCCAAATGACTTCACAGAAACATTACAACAAATACTTAAGGATGAAATTAGTCAATTCCCCACAAACTCTTCCAGAAAATTAAAAAGGAGAGACTATTTCCCAAATTATTTATGAGGTATAAGGACACTCATACTTTGTAGAAGGAAATCAAAATGGTTTAACTACTTTGGAAAACAGCTTGGCAATTTCCGATAAAACTAAACATATACTCACACCCAATAGGACAATACAAATTCTTTTCAAGGCAAATGGAATATTCCCAAACACAGATCACATTCTGGGCCATAACACAAACCATATAAAGACACTTCACAAATGAAATAAAAATATGTTCACACAAAACCCTCTAGGCAAATGTTTATGTAGCAGCTGTATTTGTAATAGCCAAAACCCTAAATGTTCTTTGAATGGATGGATGAATGAACTGCAGTATACACATACAACTGAATACTACTTATCAATAAAAAGAAACTCAAACACACGACGACATGGATGAATCTCAAAAACATTACACTAAGTGAAAAAAGCCACTCAAAAGGGTGTATATACACACATTACATAATGTATGCTTCATTTAAATGATATTCTTGGGGCGCCTGAGTGGCTCAGTCGGTTAAGCGACTGCCTCTGGCTCAGATCGCTATCTCAGGGTCCTGGGATCAAGCCCCACATCCAGCTCCTGGCTCCTCAGGGAGCCTGGTTCTCCCTCTCCCTCTGCCTGCCACTACCCCTGCTTGTAAGCTCATTCCCGCTCTCTCTCAAATAAAATCTTAAAAAATAAATGAATGAATGAATGATATTCTTGAAGAGATAAAACTATAGGTAGAAAAAAAATCAATGATTGCCAGCAAGTGGAAGTGGAAGAAGTGGTTTACTACAAAGTCAAGGTGAATTATTTTTTTTTAATTTTTTTATTGTTATGTTAATCACCATATATTACATCATTAGTTTTTGATGCAGTGTTCCATGATTCATTGTTTGTTCATAACACCCAGTGCACCATGCAAAACGTGCCCTCCTCAATACCCATCACCAGGCTAACCCATCCCCCCACCCCCCTCAAGGTGAATTATTGAGGGTGATTAAGCTGTTCTATATCTTGATTGTGGTGGTGGTGGTTAGTCACATCTCCCAGAACTTTATACTTTAAAAAAAAGGTGAATCTGTTTATAAACTATACATTATCATACAAACACTAATCAAAGCAAAACTGGAACATCTCTATTATCATCAAAGCTGACTTCAAATAAGGAATATTATCAGGAATAGAAGAGGGACATTACATAATGATAAAAGAGTCAATTCACCAAGAAGTCAAACAATCCTAAATGTCTATGCATCCAACAACAGATCTTCAAAATACACAAAGAAAAATTGATAGATCTTTAAGTAGAAACAGACAAACCCATAATTACATGTGCATACTTTAACACTCTTCTTTCATTAAGGATATCAGTATCTTCTTGATAAAGATATTAATATCTGCATCAATAAGTACCTAGATTAACAACATTATCAAACAACTTGACCTAACTGACATTTATAGATTACTCCATCCAATAGGACAATACAAATTCTTTTCAAGGCAAATGGAATATTCCCAAACACAGATCACATTCTGGGCCATAAAATAAACCATATAAAGTATGTTTTCTAACCATAACTAGAATTAAACTAGAAACCAGTAACAAAAAAAAAAATCTGGACAATTTCCCATATATAGGGAAATTGATCAGTACCTTTATTAATTGTATATGGGTTTAGGGGAACACAAAGGAAATTTTAAAATATTTAGAATTGTATAAAAGTTAAAACATAACATTTGAAATGTATATGAACCAGTTAAACAGTGCTTACAGGGAAACATAAAGTACTAAATGCTTACAACAGAAAAGAAGAAAGACTCAAACCGATGATCCCCTTTCTACCTTAAGAAACTGAAAAAATTCCTCATATCAGCTGGAGTGGTGGGGGGTAGGAGGCAGGGGGTGGCTGGGTGATAGACACTGGCGAGGGTATATGCTATGGTGAGTGCTGTGAATTGTGTAAGACTCTTGAATCACAGACCTGTACCTCTGAAACAAATAATACATTATATGTTAAAAAAAAAAGAAGATAGTAGGAAGGGAAAAATGAAGGGATGAAATTGTAGGGGGAGACCAACCATGAGAGACGATGGACTCTGAGAAACAAACTGAGGGTTCTAGAGGGGAGGGGGTGGGGGGACAGGTTAGCCTGGTGATGGGTATTAAAGAGGGCACGTACTGAATGGAGCACTGGGTGTTATACACAAACAATGAATCATGGAACACTACGTCAAAAAAATAAATAAATAAAGCTATTAAAAATGAAAAAAGAAAAGAAAAAAAAGAAACTGGAAAAAGAAAAAAAGAAACTGCAAATTAAATACAGTATTAGATAAGAGCAGAAATCAATGAAATTGAAACAGAAAAGCAAGAGAGAAGAAAAAATAAAATCAAAAGTTGGTTCTTTGAAAAGATCAATAAAATGGATAAACCTCTAGCCAGGCTGATCAAGAAAAAAATGACAGTAGGGCGCCTGGGTGGCTCAGTCGTTAAGCGTCTGCCTTCGGCTCAGGTCATGATCCCAGGGTCCTGGGATCGAGTCCCACATCGGGCTCCCTGCTCAGCGGGAAGCCTGCTTCTCCCTCTCCCACTCCCCCTGCTTGTGTTCCTGCTCTCGCTGTCTTTCTCTGTCAAATAAATAAATAAAATCTTTAAAAAAAAAAAAAAAAAGAGGGCGCCTGGGTGGCTCAGTTGGTTAAGCGACTGCCTTCGGCTCAGGTCATGATCCTGGAGTCCCGGGATCGAGTCCCACATCGGGCTCCCTGCTTGGCGGGGAGTCTGCTTCTCCCTCTGACACTCTTCCCTCTCGTGCTCTCTATCTCTCATTCTCTCTCTCTCAAATAAATAAAAAAAAATAATAAAAAAAAAAAGAAAAAAGAAAAAAATGACAGTAGACATAAATCATCAAAATCAGGAACATAGGCACTATCACTAGATATTAAAAGGAAAATACAGGAGTATCATGACCTTTACACCAATAAATTTGATAACTAAGATGAAACGGACATCTTAGTTATCATTTCTTTCTTTGAAAGAAAAACATTACCAAAGCTCTCCCTAAAGAAATACATATAATCTGAGGGAGCCTGGGTGGCTCAGTTGGTTAAGCGATTGCCTTCGGCTCAGGTCATGATCCTGGAGTCCCAGGATCGAGTCCCACATAGGGCTCCCTGCTCAGCAGGGAGTACTAATAAATGTACTAAGCTCTTAGACACAAATAAATGTACAAAGCTCTTAGACACTACTTAGACACTGCTTCTCCCTCTGACCCTCTTCCCTCTCGTGCTTTCTATCTCTCATTCTCTCTCTCTCTCAAATAAATAAAATCTTTAAAAAAAATACATATAAACTGAATAAACCCATATATCTATTAAAGAAATTGAGTTTGTACTTAATGCCTTCCAACAAAGAGAAATCATGACCTAGATTGCTTCACTGTCACACTCTAGCAAACATTTAAGAAAAGATGAGAGATGGTCTCTTCTGCTAAGTAAAAAGTCTGGGTATTTTCTAAGTTTGTTAGGCATTAGACATGTTTATTAGACATTGACAGAATATCCAATATAGTAAACTACAATCTGATGCAAGCCTTCCTAAGACTTTATAAGTTAACAAATGAAGGAATCCTAGTCCTCTAAATAAACAGAACATATCTCTATTAGATTTTTAAATGCAGCTCTTCACAGTATATGTCCTTACCTAGTCTTCACAGACTCAATTTTCTTAAAACCTCACACTTAATTTAACATAGACATGAGATTATGTGAGGCCTGATATGTACCATGGGAACTTCACAGTGTTTTTTCCACAAGTAGAAAATACACACTTACATAATAATAAAGCCCCATTTAAACACACTTACAGGCAAAATGAGTCCCAAAATATCTAACAACTCCATAAAATACAAGCTAGGTATGGAGGAATATTTAGACTATCACTGCTTTTCTCCAAAACTCACATTTTTAAAAGCTCTAATGTATATAAACAAAGAACCAATAAAAAATCTGTGCAAATATACACATACAATGAAATTGCGTACTGACCTTTTTTCAGCCGGGGTTTCTGAGATTCAGCAGATGCAGGAAAAGTTCTCTGAAAAGAAAGAAGTCTATGTTAAAGCATTACCATAAATCTTGCTAACTTAAAAAAGCATTCAAATAACCATCATCAGTAGCTCTCCAATCATGCAATTAATCCATTAATTACATATAGGCACAAGGAAAAATTAAAAACCATTTTTAATATGGTTTAAAAAGCAATGTCAAGTCATACTTTTGCTAGCCAAACTATTAATAATGTATAATGCACATCTATATATCTACATTCTTATGTGTACATATTCTTTTTTAAGATTTTATTTATTTATTTGAGAGAGAGAGAGCATAAGTGGGGGGGGAGGGAGGAGAGGGAATCTCAAGCAGACTCTAGACAGAGTGAGGAGCCTGATGTGGGGCTCGAGCCCACAATCGTGACCCAAGCAGAAACCAAGAGTCAGACACTAACTGACTGAGCCACCCAGGCACCCTGAGTAATATATAATTATAATGCATAAAATGTACTAACAGGGCGCCTGGGTGGCTCAGTTGGTTAAGCGACTGCCTTTGGCTCAGGTCATGATCCTGGAGTCCCGGGATCGAGTCCCACGTCGGGCTCCCTGCTCGGCGGGGAGTCTGCTTCTCCCTCTGACCCTCTTCCCTCTTGTGCTATCTCTCATTCTCTCTCTCTAATAAATAAATAAAATCTTTAAAAAATAAATAAATAAATAAAATGTACTAATAAATGTCCTAAGCTCTTAGATACAAATAAATGTACAAAGCTCTTAGACACTACATATTAGTATTACACTTAATGCTATACATCTTAACAGCCAAACCAAAAAAGTAGTAACTTTGATAAAAAGTTTATGAGGTCATCTATATAGAAGTTACCTAGCACTCAATTCTAGGAATTGTTTGTTTTAAGATTTATTTATTTAATTTAGAGAGAGAGAGAGCAAGTACAAGCAGAGGGAGGGGCAGAGGGAAAGGGAGAGAGACTCCTTAAGCAGACTCCTTGCTGAGCACTGAGCCTGATGTGGGGCTTGATCCCATGACCTGGAAATCATGACCTGAGCTGAAATCAAGAGTTTGCCGCTTAACCAACTGAGTCACCCAGGTGCCCCTAGGAGGGAGTTTTTTTTAAGGGACATTATTAAATATAATAAATACTACCTTATACTCCAATTTTGCAGAAAATCTTCAAATGTTTTTTTCTTATAACTACCTTTGTTACATATGATATGGTAAGATATAAACAAAAATAATGGCTGAAAATTTCCAGAAGCAATGAGAGACACTAATCTTTAGATTGAGAATGTTCAATCAATCCTGATCAGGTTAAATGAAAATAAATCCACACTTGCATACATCACAAGGACCTGCACCAGAGACAATAAGTTCTTACAAGCAACCAAAAAAAAAAGTATCACCAGATAAGCTATACAAAAAGGACAATTAGACTGATAGCTGGCGTCTCAACAATTAAAAATGGGAAATAATTACACATAAAGACATTATAAGAAAAATCACTCCCATGTCTCAGGTGCTAAGTAAAATGAATGTTAATCTAAACACAAGGTTAGCAAACTATGGCCTGCAGGTCAAACAAACCCAACCCATTTTTATATGGCCAACACACTAAGAATGCTTTTTACATTTTTTTAAAAAGATTTTATTTATTTATTTATTTATTTATTTATTTAAGAGCATGAGCTCGTGCTCATGCGCACTTGTGCAAGCAAGGAGGGGCAGAGGGGGTAAGAATCCGAAGTAGACTTCACACTGAGGGGGGAGCCTGACTGGGGGCTCAATCCCATTACCATGAATGAGATCATGACCTGAGCCAAAACCAAGAGTCAGACACTCAACCAATTGAGCCACCCAGGTACCCCTGTTTTTACATTTTTAATGGTTTTTACATTTTTTAATATTTTGTAACATTATATATTATATATATTTTATATAATTTAAATATAAATTATACAAAATTCAAATTTAAGTGTCTAAAATAAAATTTTATCAGAACACAATCACACACACGTTTATTTTTTGTCTATGGTTGCTTCCACACTACAACTGCATAGTTCAGTTACTTGAAACAGAGACTGGCCCACAAAGCCCAAAATATTTATTACTGGCCCTTTACAAAAACAGTTTGCCAACCTCAGGTCTAAACTCTTACATCTATCAAAACTAACTTTCATGGCACTTGGCTGGCTCAGTCGGAAGAGAATGTGACTCTTGATCTTGGGGTTTTAAGTCTAAGACCCGTGGTAAGTGTAGAGATTACTTAAAAAAATTTTTTTTTGTTTAAATAAACTTTTAAAGGAAAAGAACGCCAGAATGAAGGAGTGGAATGAGCAAAGGAATTGGTAAAATATGGAAGTATTCTAAACATCCACTAACTGAATAAAACAAAAGTATAATTTGTGGTGTTGAGAAACACAAAAACTACAAAACTGAACAACAGTAGCATGAACTGGCAGAAGGCAATGAGTAATGAAGCATTTGATAATCCCTACATTACTAAGTTTTAAATTTAAACTTTCAGTTGAATATTATAAAAAAAAATTGTATACTCACTAAAGGAAGACTAAAGAATAGAGTATATAACTTACAAGTAATTAAGTGAGAAGAGGAAAGAGAGAAAAAGAAACTCAGAAAAAAAAAGGCAAGAAGGAGAAAAAAATGAAATTCTCCGGTTAAGTTATCAGGGTGGATGTTTTTAAAAATCTAGATGTATGCTATTTATATAAAGACACATCTAAAACAGACAAAGAAAACAAAGTAAAACGATGAAAAAAGATACACCAGGAAAACAGAAACAAAAAGAAAACTAAAGAAGCCATATTAACATTAAACAAAACAGACTTCAAAAGAAAAAGCTTTAGGGGCGCCTGGGTGGCTCAGTGGGTTAAGCCTCTACCTTCTGCCTTCAGCTCAGGTCATGATCCCAACATCCTGGGATCAAGTCCCCCATCAGGCTCCCTGCTCTGTGGGAAGCTGGCTTCTCATTCTCCCTCTGCCTGCTGCTCTGCCTACTTGTGCTCTCTGTCAAATAAATAAATAAAATCTTTAAAAAAAGAGAAAAAGCTTTATCAGGGAAATGAAAATGAATTAAGATAAAGACTAAAAATGAACAAGGCAAATTTAAAAACCTTTAGAGGGCGCCTGACTGGCTCAGTCGTTAAACGTCTGCCTTCGGCTCAGGTCATGATCCCAGGGTCCTGGGACTGAGTCCCACATCGTGCTCCCTGCTCAGCAGGAAGCCTGCTTCTCCCTCTCCCACTCACCCTGCTTGTGTTCCCTCTCTCGCTGTCTCTCTGTTGAAAAATAAAATCTTAAAAAAAAAAAACCTTTAGAAAAAATATAGGATAGGGAAGGATTACTTCAGTAAGATATAAAAGCACAAACCAACTGAGAAAAGATCTAAATATTCAACTACATTAAAATTAAGAACTTCCAGGGGTGCCTGGGTGGCTCATTCGTTAAGCCTCTGCCTTTGGCTGAGGTTATGATCCCAAGGTCCTGGGACTGAGCCCCACTTTGGGCTCACTGCTCAGCAGGAAGCCTGCTTCTCCCTCTCCCTCTCCCACTCCCCCCTTGCTTGTGTTCCTGCTCTCGCTCTGTCAAATAAATAAATAAAATCTTTAAAAAAAAATAAAAATTAAAAAAATAAATAAAATTAAGAGCTCCCGTTCCAAAAAGGAAGTGAAGACAGAAAACTAAGAGAAGGGGCGCCTGGGTGGCTCAGTCGTTAAGCGTCTGCCTTCGGCTCAAGTCATGATCCCAGGGTCCTGGGATCAAGTCACGCATCAGGCTTCCTGCTCAAGGGGAAGCCTGCTTCTCCCTCTCCCACTCCCCCTGCTTGTGTTCCCTATCCCGCTGTGTCTCCTTCTGTCAAACAAATAAATAAAATCTTAAAAAAAAAAAAAAGAAGATACTTGCAATACAAAACCAAAAAATAAATAAATAAAAAGATAAAGGATTAACAGCCAGAACCTATAACTAACTACAGAACAATCAGTTAAAAAGAAAAACATCCAAGTAGAAAAATAAGCAAAACATGGGGCTCCTGGGTGGCTTAGTCAGTTAAGCATCTGCCTTCGGCTAAGGTCATGATCCCAGAGTCCTGGGATCGAGCCCCTCATCGGGCTCCCTGCTCAGCGGGAAGCCTGCTTCTCCCTCTCCCATTCCCCCTGCTTGTGTTCCCTCTCTCACTGTTTCTCTCTCTGTCAAACAAATAAATAAAATCTTAAAAAAAAAGAAAAGAAAACTAAGAGAAGATACTTGCAATACTAAACCAAAAAATAAATAAAAAGATAAAGGATTAACAGCCAGCACCTATAACTAACTACAAAACAATCAGTAAAAAGAAAACAGTAAGAAAAACATCCAAATAGAAAAATAAGCAAAGCATGGGGCTCCTGGGTGGCTTAGTCAGTTAAGCATCCGCCTTCGGCTCACGTCATGATCCCAGCGTCTTGGGATCGAGCCCCCGCATCAGCCCCCGCATCGGGCTCCTTGCTCAGCAAGAGCCTGCTTCTCCCTCTCCCTCTGACCCTCCCCCCCCACTCGTGTTCTCTCTCACTCACTCTGCTCTCTCTCAAATAAATAAGTAAAAATTCTTAAAAAAAAAAAAAGAATAAGAAAGAAAAAGCAGCAAAAAATATGAACCAGGCATTGAACAGAAAAGGAAAAGAGACAACGACTGCTGCTCCATCTAATTAATAATCAGGTAAATGTCAGTTAAAATCAGGGGCGCCTACGTGGCTTAGTAGTTAAGCATCTGCCTTTGGCTCAGGTCGTGATCCCGGGGTCCTGGGATCGAGCCCCACATCAGGCTCCCTGATCAGCAGGAGGTCTGTCTGATGGTGGGAATCCTTTCACACTGTGTATCAAATGATCACATCGTACACTTTAAATATCTTATAACTTTGTCACCTTTACCTCAATAAAGCTGAAGAAATCAGAACTCAAATCTCTAGTAGAATGGATAAATTAATTATAGTATTTTCCTATAATGGGATAATACACAGCATTGAAAAAGGAATAAACAATTTCTTAAAACCAATGTATTATCTAGAGGTATTAAATATAGTAAAACTGTAAAGAAAAGCAAAAAGAATAATTAACATAAAATTGATAAAAGAGATACTTCTGATGGGAAAGGAGGAAAATTTAGGAAGACACATTTAGGAGGATTCAAAGTTATCATTACCCATTTCATAACCTGTGAAGTAGAAACACAAGTTTCCATTATACTGTTCTTTAAAACTTACATATAACCTTTTATTCATTCTTTTAGAGATAAAATATACTTCATAACAAAAAATTCTCAAAATAAAACAGAATACATACTTGTTCTATTAGCTATTTTATTATCTTGACTTAATACAGAAATCTTACTAAAACAAATAACCCATTTTAAAAGGGGCAAAAAATCTGTAGGTACTTGACCCAAGAGAAATGGTTGAATAAGCACATAAAACAATACTCAATACCATTATGCACTGGGGAAATATAAATTAAAGCCACAATAACCACTATACATACACTAGAATGACTAAAATTAAAAGACTGACAATATGAAGTATTAACAAGGCAAGGATGTGGAAAACTGAAACCCTCACATGCTGCTCATGGAAATGTAAAATGGTATACAGCAACTTTAGAAAAGTTTGGCATGGGGCACCTGGGTGGCTCAGCCAGTTAAGCAGCCAACTCTTTTTTTAAGATAGATAGATAGATAGATAGATATTTATATATATTTTTTTTTTATTTTTTATTTTTTATTTTTTTTATTTTATTTATTTATTATTTATTATTTATTATTTATTTATTTATTATTTATTATTTATTTTTTATTTTTTATTTATTCATTTACTTACTTATTTATTTATTTATTTATTTGACAGAGAGACAGTGAGAGAGGGAACATAAGCAGGGGGAGTGGGAGAGGGAGAAGCGGGCTCCACACTGAGCAGGGAGCCCAAAGCAGGGCTCAATCCCAGGACCCTGGAATGATGACCTGGGCCAAAGGCAGACGCTTAACGACTGAGCCACCCAGGCGCCCCCAAGCATCCAACTCTTGATTTCTGCTCAGTTCGTGATCAGGGCCCTGAGGTCAGGGTCATGAGATCAAGCCCCATATCAGACTCTGCACTTAGCTCGGAGTCTGCTTGTCCCTCTTCCCCTGCTCCTCCTCCCACTTGCTCTATCTCTAAAATTAATTAATTAATTAATTAATATCTCAAAAAAAAAAAAGTTTGGCAGTTTTGTTTTTCTGTTAACATACACTTACCAACTCAGCAATTTCACTCCTAAATAAAAACATATCCATGCAAAGATTCACAGCAACATTATGCATAATAGCCAAAAACAGGAAAACAGTCTTAATGTCCATCAACTGGTAGGTAGAATGCATATATTCTTACCATGGAATTACTGCTTAGAAATAAAAAGGAACAAAGTACTGCTATGTACAATATAAACAAACCTCAAAAAACATGCAAAGTGAAATTCAGACACATAAGACTACATATTGTGTGACTACATGCAATTGTAGAGAAGGCAAAACTATGGAGACACAAAGCAGATCAGTGGTCAGATGGGGTTAGGAGTAAAGAGTGGTTGTAAATGGACCCAAAGGAACTTTTTGGAATGATGGAGGTTAAGTGGACTGTGGTAACAGTTGTGCAAGTATATAAATTTACTAAAAGTGATCAAACTGTAAATTTTATGGTACATGTATCATACTTCAACAAAGCTATTTTTAAAATGCTAAAGAACTCTATTTTTTATCTGGGATTTTATTTTTTTTAAGATTTTATCTACTTAGCGCACACACAAGCGGGGGGAGGGGCAGAGGGAGAGAGACTCTCAAACCAGACTCCATGCCCAAGGCAAGGCTCAATCCCACAACCTTGAGATCATGTCCTGAGCAGAAATCAAGAGTCAGACGTTTAACCAACAGAGCCACCCAGGTGCCCCTAACTGGGATATTTTTTTTTTTTTAAGATTTTATTTATTTATTTAACAAAGAGAGACAGAGTGAGAGAGGGAACACAAGCAGGGGGAGTGGGAGAGGGAGAAACAGGCTTCCCTGCAGAGCAAGGAGCCCGATGCGGGGCTCAATCCCAGGACCCTGAGATCATGACCTGAGGCGAAGGCAGACGCTTAACGACTGAGCCACCCAGGCGCCCCTGGGATATTTTTTAAACTTTGCAGAAGAATCTTAAAGGTTCAGGTTGCCTGGCTGGCTCAGTCAGCAAAGCATGCAACTCTTGATCTTGGGGTTGTAAGTTCCAGCCCTACAATGGGCAAAGAGGTTACTAAAAAAAAAAAAAAAAAAAAAATCTTAAAGAATCAAAAAGCATCTTCATGAGTCAGCAACCCTTCTGCAGAAAGGAGAATTAAAATAAATTATAATTTTTTAGTGAGTCTCTTTTTCAAAAAGTCTTTCAGAACATTCTGAGACAGAAAGGATTGTATTAGCCCACTTGATCTCATTTACAGCTGGGATGTATGTAGAATACATTATGTTCTTCTGGTTCTTTCTTCATTTTTATGTAGTTCCATGATCATTTATTCATCTAACAAATATTCATGTAGTATTTGGTATATGCTAGACACTATATCTGAGCGAAATCAACTAGTACAATAGTAATTTTTGCTTTCCGTTCTGAAAGGTTTAATCTTTAAATTTACAGGAAGAAAAACAAGTGTATATACAAATACACTGAATAATGGGAATTAGGGAGTTATAAAAAATTTGTGAGTATAAATCATAGAAAGCAGTATTATTTGTTTTTAAGATCTCAAAATCATTTCTTACATATTTTGTTAATTTATTTTTTTTAAGATTTTTATTTATTTATTTTGACAGAGAGAGAGAGACAGCGAGAGAGGGAACACAGCAGGGAGAGTGGGTGAGGGAGAAGCAGGCTTCCCACCGAGCAGGGAGCCCTATGCAGGGCTCCATCCCAGGACCCTGGGATCATGACCTGAGCCGAAGGCAGACACTTAACGACTGAGCCACCCAGGCACCCCCATTTCTTACAAATTCTTAAATAAAATATAAATATCAGTCCCCAGTTTTCCTAAGGAACTGGTAATAATCCTTGATAGCTTAGAATTAATAAATTTAATAAATTTAATAAAACATTAGCCTAGTTTTATTCCATCCTTCCTCCAGGCCTTTACAACAGCAGTCTTATATTTTTACTTATGCATTTGTCCAAAATTCTCTTTGTTTTAAGCCTTTTAATCTTCTCTCCTCCACATCTATATATCCATATCTACCGATCTATGTGTTTTTTCTTTATGCCACAAAATTAAGATCACACAATATACCCCTACTAGACCAGGGGGTGCCTGGGTGGCTCAGTTAAGTGTCCAACTCCTGATCTCAGCTCAGGTCTTCATCTCAGGGTCATGCATTCAAGCTCCATGCTGGTTGTGGAGCCTACTTTAAAAAAAAAAAGGAAAAAAGGCCCAAAATGGAGTTATTAAGTCCCATGTCAACAAAGACTGAATTATACTTTCTACCTCTCCCAGGAATAGAATATTAAACCAGTAATCAGAAATCACCCAATCAGGGGGCACCTGGGTGGCTCAGTCAGTTAAGCATCTGCCTTCAGCTCAGGTCATGATCCCAGGGTTCTGGGATTGAGCCCTCCATCGGGCTCCCTGCTCAGCTGGGAGACTGCTTCTCCCTCTGCTTGTGCTCTCTGTCAAATAAATAAATAAAATCTTTTAAAAAAATATTTTAAAAAATCACCCAATAAGTATTAGTGAGGTAATATGCCTGATAGACCCCTGCCATCATCTAAAGGAAAGTGATCTTACAATAACCAACATTTTTGTCTAGTGTAACTTCCCTGTTCCCACTCCTTTCCGCCTATGAAACCTTTCATTTTGTACAGAATGTATGCTGCCTGATTCTTGAATCATTGAATAAAGCCAGTAAGATCTTTAAATAACTAATACTCAGTTAAATTTTATTTTTTAACACTCCACTCCACGTCAAGCTTTTTTAAAATGTATACCATCCACATCAACATATATAGTTCTAACACTTTTTAATGGCTACATAATAATCCTCAGAATGGAAGTATCAGAAGTCATCTATTACCCTATTAATGGATATTCACCTTGTTTCCAGCATTTTGCCACTATAAACAATACTGCAATGAATACCCTTGTACTATATGCTTATAGTTTGCTTTTATTTCAGTGGGATACTAGTCTATTGAGTGAATGGGATTGTTGGGCCCTTTTAATTTTATTACAAGATACCAGATCACTTCCAAAATGGGCAGAAATTCAAATCTCCCTGCAGCAGTAACATAAAAAGATGAAATTACTACAAATATAACACTGCTAGCAATAAACTTGACAATAATGAAAATAATCAGTTAACTTCAGGCTCAAGTGCTAAAGTCATATTGAAACAAAACAGCCATTATCTTTAAAACACTATTAGATTCAAAAGTACAGGACAATTCTGCCATCACAGAAATCAAGTTCATATTCTATTTATAAACACCTATCACTGCAGGTAGAGATATAAGCTATATTTATAGCGTTGTGTTACCAGTAAACTTTACATTTGGGTGAAGTATTTTCTTTGATATGTTTCTAATATCTAAAACCCAGTAACATTAATCAGGCTATTTAATTTTTTTTAATTTATAGCTTAACAAAAATTTTTGTTTTGGGCCTCCTTCCCTGTATTCAGAGTTGTATGATTACACTAAAAATATTTGATTTATCCGGTGCCTGGGTGGCTCAGTCAGTTAAGCGACTGCCTTTGGCTCAGGTCATGATCCTGGAGTCCTGGGATCGAGTCCCGCTTCGGTCCCCCTGCTCAGCAGGGAGTCTGCTTCTCCCTCTGCCCCCTTGCTCATGCTCTCTCTCTCTTTCTCTCAAATAAATAAAATCGTAAAAAATAACAATAATAATAATTTGACCTCTCTGGATATGAAAAGAGAACAGAAAACAACTCCCCCCCCCTCCGCCCAACAGCATTACCCTTGCTCCTTAACGGCCAAAACTAAGTTGTAAAAGTCAGCCAGAAACTGCTATTTCGTCTGTTTCGCAAAGCGTTTTTCAAAGGGCAATACATTCCAAATAAATAACTAATAAAGTCATTCTAACAAATGAGTAGAACATGCTTTGAAACCCAACACTAAAACAACGTAAACAAGGTTTCACACTGAGAACGTCACAGAAATTAGATCCAATTATAAATATACACTTCACAAATAACTACCACTGGGTTATCCCGAATTCATCTGGGCTCCTTTGTTATTAGCAGCTCTGTGGAGTTTAATTAATGCCTAACTCAAGCTTCAGCTGAATCCCAAAACAGCACTTTCCTAAATTACAACAGAGAAAAAACATGGCCCCGACCCACCGGCAGAAGGCAGTGACGCTCAAAGTTTCCAGGCTTTGTCATACTCAATTTCTAATCCAGGGGATTAAACACAAACCGTCTCCGCACAAACGGTAGTGCTTCCTTTCCAAACCTCGTGAGACAGAAAAAATGGGACTAGAAAAAGCGCCATTTCTGATGAAAATCTCCCCTTTCCGTCCAGCGCACCCCAAGAGGGACCACAATCCCAGCACAGGCCCAGCGCTGCAAAGAAGTCAGCCTTGCCCAGGCGGACCAGCTCCCAGGAGCGGGACCCTGTCGCCCCGCGCACCCCGAGCGGCTCCAGAGCCCGCTACGCACTTCCCCAGGGACAGCTGCGTAGGACACAGGCCGCCCGCCAACCTGCCTGGTCTTTCTGCTCCGCCGGGCCTGGCCCTGGGGCCGGGACCCTAACAACAATCTCGTCGCTCACCGTCACAAGTCTCTCCTCAGCCATCTTGGCTCCGCCCACCGCTTCGCGGCCGGAAATTGCTGGTTTCCCAGACGACCGGGCAAACGGAAGTCGTGGCACTGGGGAAGTTGGGAGGGGCCTGAGCGGGGAACTAAAGAGATCGCGGGCCTGAACGCTTCACCTGGGAGGGCCTTCAGGAAACGGCTTAAGAGTCGGGTGGTGCTTCACGACGGTTTGACGCTGTTGGGCCCGGTGAGGGAATACACAGGCAGTTCTCTTCCTCCACGCAACCCTGACCGCCCCCACGACGTTGTCTTGGGCGCTGCTGGAGAAACTCGGGATCGCGCTGGCCGGAATGACCGGACACATCCGGGAAGACCGCGCAATCCTTCCGCCACTTTGCGTTTATTTCAGTCCTTCCGGGAATCCTGTCCCTCAAACCCTAGGGTACAGAACCCCATTCTCGACTTTCACAAAACCTCCTCGTTTCTTAGCTTTCACTGTCTAACTGAGGTATTCGCCTCATCAGGCTCCCACTCTCTACGCCAGAATTTGCAAATCCGCTGCCGGTGGGCCGCATGTGAGCGCAGTCTTGTTTTGACTGGAAATATTTAAAAACCAGGAGATTTCACAAGAAAGCCAGAAACCCGGCCTCGGGGCATGTAAAAATCCGACAGTGGGCTTCCATTCCCAAATGTCAGTAAAGCAGATGTGAAAAACCGCTGCGACTGTACTTAGGTTCGCCATTTTGCCACAATCCGCTTCCTGACACACTTAAGCCGTTTTACATTACCCATCAGGCCCCTGGGGTGGTGAGTTAAAAGCTTAGTTTCTCCCGTGAGTGATCGTGGAAAAACATGTGGTCTTTGGAATCAAACAAGAATTCTGAACTTGACTGCTGCATGACGTGAGCCAGGCATTTCTTGAGCTTCATTCATTCTAGTACCTGGAACTAACCATGTAATGAACAAAACTAACAAGATCCCTGCACCCACAGCACGGACCTTAAAGTAGAGAGAGGAAATCAGACATTAATAACATAAGCAAAATTTATAAAGAAACAGCACACTAAATAAGAAATACAAATGGCTGTTAAACATAAAAATATAACTTTGCAAGGAAGAAAAAACATGCAAATTAAAGTTTCCAAGAGATACTTTCCACCTCTTACATGGCAAAGAAAAAAATTTTCACTAACATAGTTGTGAGGAAACATGTATTTTTCATCTGTGGCTAGTGGGAATGTGAATTGATACAACCTCCATTGAGAGCAGTTTGGCAATAACTACCAAAGTTTAAAATGCATAAAGCCTTTAATTCCCTTATTTCAATTCTAGGAATTTATTCTATAGGTATATTTGCGGGAAATGACTTTACATACAAAGTTATTCAATGAGGCATTGTTTGTAATAACCAAAGCCTGAAAACAACTTCAATGTCTAATAATTGAGGTTAAAATTTTATGGTAAGCCCATACTATCTGGTACATGAAAAGAGGCAACTATTTACATATTGACATAGAAGAATTGTCAAGATACATTATTAACTGATAAAAACAAAGTACAGAGGGCGCCTGGGTGGCTCAGTTGGTTAAGCGACTGCCTTCGGCTCAGGTCATGATCCTGGAGTCCCGGGATCGAGTCCCGCATCGGGCTCCCTGCTCAGCAGAGAGTCGGCTTCTCCCTCTGACCCTCTTCCCTCTCGTGCTCTCTATCTCTCATTCTCTCTCTCTCAAATAAATAAATAAAATCTTTAAAAAAAAAAGTACAGAAAAATGTATATAGTATCTATGTTAATAAAGAGAAGGCAAAAAATGAAGAGGAATATTATGTACAGAATTGCTTGTCTACTCAGAAAATATCTCTGGAAGGATATTCAAAATGTTAAAAGTGGTTATTAGTAAGGAGAACAACTGGATATAGAGGGACAGGGAAGAGAATTTTTACTCTATGCCTTGTGTACAATTTGGATTTTTTACCAAGTGGATGTATTACCTATTCCAATTAAAGAAAATTAAATTAAATGAAAAGAACTACGTAATTATAAATTAGAAGAGTGGTAAATGCTAATAAGGAGAAATAGGGAGTAGAAAGAGCAAATAACAGGGAGATCCGATATAGATTTGTTTGGAAAGAGAAGTAAGAGATTTTTTAAAATGAAATCTAGGGGATAAGGCATTAGCTTTGGGGAACAAGGGATGAAGATGTGGGCAGGCCTGGGGAGAATCCTAAGGCAAAGGAAGAGTTTGTGCAAAGGCCCTGAGGATGGGAGAAATGTGGCCAGTTTGCAGCACAAAAAGACCAGTGTGGCTGGAAAGAAGAAAGGGGAAGGGAGTTGGTTGCAAGAGGTGGAGAGGTAGGAAAGACTAGTGGTGCAGATCCACAGAGCTCATGTGAGGGATTTTATTCTAAGAGCACTGGGAAGGCACTAGAGAGTTCTGAGCAAAGAGTGACAAGGTCAGACTTAAGAGTTCATGTTAGGTGCATCTGGCTGGCTCAGAAGACCATGTGACTCTTGATCTTGGGGTCATGAGTTTGAGCCCCACATTGAGTATAGAGACACTCAAAAAAAATAATGAATAAACTTTAAAAAAAATAAAGAGTTCATGTTAGCTAATGAGTGGAAAATGAATTAAGAGGGGGACAAGAATTGATAATATAGGAGAGACTAAAGGATACTGCAACAAAAGACAATGAAATAGTTCACTTGGACTACAGCAAATAGATTCTCAAGGATGTTAGGAAGTAAATTTTCCATGCTATAGAATTGGATATGGGAGAATGAAAGAAGGAGGGATAGATATCACAGGAAAATTACCAGGTTTCTAACTTTAAAAGCAACTGGATGAATAGTACAGTCAATTACTGAGATAGGGAATCTTAGGGAAGCAGATATTGGGTGGAGAGCTCATAAGCACACTTCCCAATATATAAAATCTCCCTGAAAGTGGTCCTGTGAGGACTACATGACATTCTTTATGCCTATGTTATTAAATAAATAGATGTTATTATCTTATGTTTAGATATCTCTCCTTGGATCGCAGATCTTAGGAGAAAGATGGAGCACTTTCTGTGCATGGGCCTTTTTCGTAAGAAAGCATGTTGGTTTCTCAAATTGCAATAACTAAGTTTAATGTGCTTTAATTAGATCAGTAATTAGGAACAAATTCCTCAAAAAACATAACATCTTCACAGGAAGATCCCAGAATCACAAAGACACTGATTCTTTTTTTTTCTTTTTTTTTTAAGATTTCATTTATTTGTGGGCGCCTGGGTGGCTCAGTTGGTTAAGCAACTGCCTTCGGCTCAGGTCATGATCCTGGAGTCCTGGGATCGAGTCCCGCATCAGGCTCCCTGCTCAGCGAGGAACCTGCTTCTCCCTCTGGCCCTCCCCCCTCTCATGTGCGCTCTCTCTCTCTCATTCTCACTCTCTCAAAATAAATAAATAAATCTTTAAAAAAAAAAAAGATTTCATTTATTTGTTTGAGAGACAGAATGAGAGAGAGAGAGAGAGAGCATGAGAGGGGGGAGGGTCAGAGGGAGAAGTCGACTCCCCGCTGAGCAGGGAGCCCGATACAGGACTTGATCCCGGGACTCCAGGATCATGACCTGAGCCGAAGGCAGTTGCTTAACCAACTGAGCCACCCAGGCGCCCAAAGACACTGATTCTTATATAACAAATGAGTCTTCATTTTCCTTAGAAATCCTCCTTGGATGTAATTTTGCTTATCAGGATCATTTCAGTCATACAGCTGGTTAAGGCATTACAAACAAAATGACATTCATCTTTTTCTCCCCCATGGTAGGGCTTGAGGATGCAGGAGAGGAATCAGGCATCAGTAACTTTTAACATCCCCAATATGTGTATAAAGGAAGCGTTACACCCCCAAAAAAGAAAAGAAAAGAGGAAGGGAGGGAGGGAGGAGGGGAAGACAGCTACACTGATAGGGTCTAACAGCCAGCTTTGTTCTGATGTTCTGCTAGGCAACTCTCTAGCACAGCACCTTATGCCTCTTGTGTGGTACTGGTCCTCCCAAAACTCATACCACCAATTCCTAAGAGCCAGGGAACACCTAGGGAAACACACTATAAAATAATGTGAAGCTCGAGGGTCATACTGCGGGTCTTCTTGCAGAGGCGGCAGCTCCAGAGCGGAGTACCAACTGCGGCGGTCGGCGTCATGGCAGGGCAGGCGTTTAGAAAGTTTCTTCCCCTCTTTGACCGAGTTTTAGTTGAAAGGAGCGCAGCTGAAACTGTAACCAAAGGAGGTATTATGCTTCCAGAAAAATCTCAAGGAAAAGTGTTGCAAGCAACAGTAGTAGCTGTTGGATCGGGCTCTAAAGGAAAGGGTGGAGAGATTCAACCAGTTAGTGTGAAAGTTGGAGATAAAGTTCTTCTCCCAGAATATGGAGGCACCAAAGTAGTTCTAGATGACAAGGATTATTTCTTATTTAGAGATGGTGACATTCTCGGAAAGTATGTGGACTGAAATCATTATTAAAATGGCATGAAGTGAAGCTGCCCATTCCAGTGAAGTTGTGAAATCTTTCATCATGTAAATAATTTTCATGTCTCTCTTTTATAATAAACTAATGGTATCCAAACTAAAAAAAAAAAAAATAATAATGTGAAGCTCCAGTGGCCTTCATGAAGCCCTTTAAATATACCCATTCCTGATACTACAGATACACTCAACAGTGAATGTGGGCAAAGGAATATACATTGCATTGCGAGAAAAACTACTGGCAACAACTTGAATCACCAGGGATTGTTTACATAAACCAAAGTACATCCATACTAATATATATTATAACCTATAAAGGATTTCAAGATGGTGAAATAATTATATGGATAAAAGTAAAGTGTAAAAAATAGAGTATGCTTCTGTTTCTTAAAAAAAAATAAGGTGGGGAGGATATTCACATTTTGTAAATAAAATTTTTTTAAAGATTTTATTTATTTATTTGACAGAGAGAGACACAGCGAGAGAAAGAACACAAGCAGAGGGAGCGGGAGAGGGAGAAGGAGGCTTCCCGTGGAGCCGGGAGCCCGATGTGGGGCTCAATCCCAGGACCCTGGGATCATGACCTGAGCTGAAGGCAGACGCTTAACGACTGAGCCACCCAGGCGCCCTTGTAAATAAAATTTTGAGAAGAAATTTCAAGAAACTGATAATGACGTTTGTCTCTGTACAAGGAGTAAAGAGGGCTATGGGAAATAGAATGGGAAGATACTTATTGTTTACCACTGAATAAAATTTGACTTTTTATTACCATTTATTTTTAATTTTATAAACTAGTTAATAAAATATGTAAGTGAAACCATTCTTGAAAATTCTCATTCCTGGAATTCACTTCTGATTTGGATGTTGAAAAATCACAAGAGGATATAGCTCCCATCCTAGCAAACAAAGAAAAGGACAGATTAGCTAAAAGATCAAAAATCTCTTTAAACCCATCAGAAAGATAAGGACATAAAGAAACATAAATGAACCAACCTCCAGAAAGTGCTAAGTCCTTCAGAGGAGAGAAAGACCCATGGCTACTCATATTCCTGGCTGAACTATGCTAGAAAGAGGAATCCACCATAGGGGAATAAAGAGAAACCAGTCGAAATTTAACAAAATTTTAACAGGCCCATAGAAACTGGCATGGCATTAGCATCAAGAGAACCCAAATCCACAGAGAAAGCCTGAACCCATTTGCCAATCTTATCTCTTGGATCTTAACCAAGTACAGGGAGATAACAGATGAGAAGTGGGAGTGGGGTAGATAATAGAAGAGTTGAAAGATTAGTCCTGCCTTTGAGGTAAGTGGAGCCTCTCCCAAGGGCAAGATGCCCATTAAAAAGGAGGGAACAAAGGAGGAACACTGAGAAATCCATCAGAGGCACTCTTTGAAGGTTAAGAGTGGGGCAGGAGAGCTGAGAGATCCATCCCCAAAGCACTGTGGGCATTATTCCTCAAAAGACTAGGGTAGGGCACATAGAGGAAGGGAGAGAAACACCTCCGCATGCCCCATTCCAGTGACCAAAAAAACCTGGCAGCTAGGTCACTTTGTCTGCATTGAGATCTCTCACATTTCCAAAGACTGATTGATGATGACTTGGCTGTGAAGCTAAGTCAGATCTCTGGAATCTTGCCAATGTCCCAAACCCAGGACTTACTGAAGGGAAAGTGCTGATTCTGCCTTCAAAACATTTAAAGCTAATGGTGAACTGAATTAAACTAAAGCCACAATAAAGCCCAGACCTAGGTTAACTGAGCCACTACTCAAGTTGGTTGAAAGAAAAATGGGCATGCCCCATTTTGAAGGTAAGTAATATTTCCTTCGGTTTCTCCTGTTTGTGTGTGTGTGTGTGTGTGTGTGTGTGTGTGTGTGTGTGCAAAATGTCCAGCATACAATCAAATCAAAGGCATGTGCAAAAGTAAGAAAATGAGAAACAGAGGAAAGGTTCAATAGAAGCAGAACTAGAGACAACCTAGATGTTGAATTATCAGGATCTTAACTCTGATTAAAATGCTAAAAATTCTGGGGGAGCCCAAACACTGGAATCAATAGATAGGGTTTTTAAAATAGCTATGATGAAAATGCTAAAAAATCTAGTGGAAATGTAGACAACATTCATGAAGAAATGGGAAATTTTAGCAGACACATGTTAACTATGCAAACATAATGAAATGCTAGATATGAAAAATACAGTATCAGGAGCACCTGGCTGGCTCAGTCAGTGAAGCATGTGACTCTTGATCTCAGGATCATGAGTTCAAGCCCCACGTTGGATGTAGAGTTTACTTAAAAAAAAAAACCACTTTATTTAAAAAAAAATACAGTATCAGAAATAAAGAATTCATTAGATGGAGTTAACAGGAAAGCATTTAGGGAACTTAAGGACAGCTAAATGGAAAGTATCCAAACAGAACAAGAGAAAAGAATGTGGGGAAAATCATCTGAGATCTGTAGGATAATATCAAATCATCTAGTATATGTGAAGGGGGAGTCCCAGAAGGAGAAGAGAGGTGAGAGAGTATGGAACAAGAGAAATATTTGAAGAGATAATGGACAAGAAATATCCAATATTAGTGAAAAACATCAACACAGATCCAAGAGATTAGGTAAACTCCATACAAGGAAAAACATCTGTAGTCAATCTGCTGAAGATCAAAGATAAAGAGCAGATATAATCATGGGGGGTGGGAAGGTGAACCTAGATTATGCACAGGTAAAAAAATAAAAATGGAGGATGACTTCTGACCAGAAACAAATGACACCTGAGGATAAATAAATGACTTCTTTAAAGTACTGAAAGAAGAAAGAAAAGGTCAACATAGAATTCTATATCCAGGGGCGCCTGGGTGGCTCAGTCGGTTAAGCGGCTGCCTTAGGCTCAGGTCATGATCTCAGGGTCCTCTGATCGAGCCCCGCGTCCGGCTCCCTGCTCGGCGGAGAGCCGCTTCTCCCTCTCCCTCTGCCTGCCACTCTGCCTGCTTGTGCTGTCTCTCATCTGTCGAATAAATAAATAAAATACCACTCAAAGATAAAAGTAAAACAAAAACATCCTCTGACTCGGGCGCCTGGGTGGCTCAGTCGTTGAGCGTCTGCTTTCTGCTCAGGTCGTGATCCCAGGGTCCTGGGATCGAGCCTCACACCGGGCTCCCTGCTCCGTGGGGAAGCCTGCTTCTCCCTCTCCTACTCCCCCTGCTTGTGTTCCCTCTCTTGCTATGTCTCTGTCAAATAAATAAATAAAATCTTTAAAAAAAATAAAAAAACACAAAACATCCTCTGACAGATAAAAGCTGAGATAATTCATCTCCAGAGAAACTACAAGAAAAATGCTAAAAGAATTTCTTCAGATTAAAGAATAGAAAGTCTATAAATAACCACACAGTCAACTGATTTTCAACCAAGTTGCCAAGTCAATCTAATTGGTGAAGAAAAAATTTTTAAAACAAATGTTGCTGAAACTGGATATCCATGTTGAAATAAACTTCATTTTGAACACAAAAATTAATTTGAGATGGATCATATACCTAAATGTAAAACTCCAAACCAAAGATGTAAAGCTTAAAACCACTGAGATGGATCATAGACCATCTGTGATCCACCTCAACATAAAACCCCAAACCATAAAACTTTTAGAAGAAAATATGTTCTTTGTGACCTGGAGGTCATAAAGCTATAAAAGAAAAAACTGGTAAGATAGACTTTATCAAAATAAAAATTCCTGCTCATCAAAATATCCCAATAAGTGGAGATAACCCATTGTCTACAAACAACAAAATTCACAGCACATATATCCGTTAAAGGACTTGTATCCAGAATTCATAGAATAATCATCACAAAAAGACAATCCAATGGGAAAAGACATGAAAGACACTTCATGAAAGATATACAAATGTAAGGTAAGCATATGAGAAGTGCTCAACATCATTATCAGGGAAATGTAATGTAAATTAAAATCAGAGTTATTTCATACCGACTAAAATTGCTAATAAAAAAAACACTCATTAACAACAGTAAATGCCGACAAAGATATGGAGCTACTAGAACTCTATCACTGATGGGAATACAAAATGGTAAACCACTTTGAAAAACAGGAAGGCAGTTTCTTAAAAAGTTAAACATACACTTACCATATGACTCAGTAATTTTCTACTCTTCGGCATTTATCCAAGATAAATGAAGACATGTATCCACAAAACAAAATTTAAAATTTACATAAGAATATACATAGCAGCCTTATTCATAATTGCCCCAAGCTGCAAACAATCTAAAAGTCCATCAATAGGAGAATGGATAAAAAAAATTGTGGTATATTTATAGAATGAAATACTACTTAGCAATAAAGAATAATTTACCAAAATATACAATATTGTTGAATCTTTAGAGCATTTTAAGTGAAAGGAGAGATGCAAAAGCATACATATTATATGATTCCATTTTTATAAAATCCAAAAGTAGGCAAAATCTTTAATGATAGAAAATAGCAAATAGTCACTGGAGTAGGGATGGGAGAAGAGATTATTTGAAAGATGCACAAGAGAACTTTCTGGGTTAATGGTAATGTTCTCCATCTTCTTCTGGGTTATTACACAGGTGTATACAATTGTCAAAACATCAAACTTAGCATGTAAGATGTGTGCATTTTATGAAATATTGATTTCTATACATTAATTTAAAATAAAAGTGAGTGGAGGATTCCTATTCCAGGAGCATCTGTCTCCAAACCTTTACTAACCTATCTGATTTGTTCTCCTTCCTACGTGTCTGTTCAGATTGTAGATTGATTATAGAATGATTGATTGTAGAATTTATCTTGATTATACCTTGATTATAGAATTTATCTTAAAGGACACACAATTGAGTGTCTCAAGGAAATAGCATTTAGAATCTATGAAGCAATTTTGTTGAAATAATAGTTTATTTCCATTGGTTAGTGGGCAACCATTTGACCATCGTAAGGCACTGACTTGTACTAACATGATTTTAACACGAACAGATGGTACAATAATTAACCTACTCTATTGCAAGCTAGTATAAAAGAAAAAGCAAAAATTAATTCTTCAAAGGCATATAGAACACTATCACTCTTCATTAAGCCCATTCTTTGACATTTGCAGCCGTGACCTTTACAATGCTCCAAACCAGGTGCAGGATTTTTGGATACAAACTCATTTCCTATCCAAAGCAGGCATCTTTCCCCAAAGCTGTTGGGACACTCGGGTTATGCTTTCTTTTTTATTAGAAAACTCTTTAGTATTTGCTCTAGTTATGTAGAAATGAACCACAAGGCAGGGTTATATGGTAGGAATTTATTAATGAGCAAACAACTTTGTTCATACCAGGAAGACCAGCAATTAGGTTATAAATGACTTGAGAGCATATGCAAGAACTTACAATTTTAGAGCATTCCATCAGAATGTCTACTGCCCAAGTAGGCCCACAAGAGGTGCTCCATAAATGCTGGGTATCGTTTTATGCTGTACTCCCTCTGAGCAAATGATGTGACCTGCAGAGGGAGAGTACACATAGGGAGCCTCCCTGTAAGGGTAAGCTGGAAAATTCAGTAGGTGGTGTTTTTAGATTCTGTCCCTCAGAAAATTTAGGATGAAATCCTATGCTGTTTGCTCACTCCCCAGGAATCCCACCATGGCCCATTGATTCCACAGAACCGAATCCTCACTGTACAACCCCCAGATTCACAATTCTAAGAAATAGCCATTTAATACACACTTCAGTGGCTTCTAGGGCACCGCTTTATTCTTATACAGAAGCCAACATTAGCCATCGGAAGTCAATCTAAAATCTACAAAGCCTAGAGAGCTCTCTGGAGAATTAACTGTCTACTATACAGAATTAATTTTATATTCCTATGATCACCTTCAGAACTCCTAACCTGAAAGTAACTCGAATACTCCATGGCAAAAAGCAGGCAGCTTGAAAAGCAAATACCAAACTTTTATACAGGTGCCAAAGAAGACACCAAGCCAAGAAATGTTACTCTGTGCATAGGAAACCAGCTCACCATAGGTAAGATTGGCCTTCTGAAGAGGGTTTGAGAATATGAAGCTTGTTTCTTAACTCTCATTAAAACACTAGGGTGGTTCTCAAATGTGAGGCAGAAAAAGGCATACTTTGGGTCCTTCTTAGTACAGTATCTGAGTTAACAACAAAAGAAACATTTTGAGGAGAGAAGAGCCAAAAATAAGAACTGGTCATTGAGTCTCCAGGGCAATCTAAGGCTGGAAATCCCTTAGCCAGTGAAGGTAATTTTAGCAGGTACTTTTGGCCAGGCTGTCTAAAGCAACTAGTGTGATGAAATACAGTGTAATGGTCAAAATGTGCTTCCAGCTCTGCCACTGTCTGGGGGACCTTGGACAATCCATTGAGTCTTTATGTAGAATCAGGGTTAATAGCTTCAGACAAACCAGCAGACTCTGTTCACTGCTGTACCTCCAGTGAACAGTGCTTGATACTGTGGGTATCACTGAAGGATTCTAGGTTTGAATTTTCATTCTGCCATATACAAAAGGAATACCTCAGGAAAATTACCCACCTTTTTTGAGCTTCTATTTTCTTACTTATAAAATGGGTATGGTAATTCTTTCATAGGATTTTTATTTTTTTATTTTTAATATACGCTCTACACCCAATGTGGGGCTCACACTCACAACCCTGAGATCAAGAGTCACACGCTCTTCCAACTGAGCCAGCCAGGATTGTGAGTTTAAAAAAATATGGACCTGAAGCAGTTAGTAAACACTAAATAAGTTAGCCAAAATTGCCTACTATATACTAATTCTTTACATTTATTTTTAAAACAATTTCAGGGCGTTTTGGTTTTGCTGAAGACAATTTTTGTGACATGCAGCTAGCAAACCATGACCTCCCAAGATCTGCCTCCCAACCCATAGGGGTAAGCTCTCAGGAGCCACATTTGTACAGATGATCCTGGCCCACAGCTGTCTGGTTCTCTCATTTGTCTGGCACAGTTAATATGTAACACCTGGGGGCTACAGGGTAGCTGACAGGAAAAGCAGAAGCTGTTAGAATGATGTGGATGTACAAAAGATACACAATGCCAGTTTAGTTCCTGGGTCCGATCTCATCCTGCCTTTGGGAGTCTCTGAGACAACTCTGGATCTTTTTTTGGGGTCTAAATTAGTACTAGTATGCTTATTATTTATAACTAGGCTTTGTTTTCCAACTAATTTTCTTTGATTCTTACAATATCCCCATAAAACAGACAATAGAGCATGATGGAATGAACACATGGAATTAGACAAGCAGGACCCTGCCACAAACTCTAATTTTTGAGTTAATCGTCCATGAACCTGTTTTCTCATTTATAAAATAGAATAGCAATGTCTACTTTTAGGGCTGCTTCTAAGATATAAATAATATAAGGCATCTGGCAAGAAGCACTCAGCAAGGTAGGGCTCCTATTAGTATCCCCATTTTACAAAAGAAAAACCCATAAAAAACTATGGCTAATATTGAGATTTTTTTCCCACTACACCACACTGGGAATAAAAACAAGAAAATCCACTGTTTTAAAAGACACAAGAATGAAAACAACGGTGATAACCTGGAGACTCTCAAGTGCTCTGAACTTAACTCTCAGTGATTAAGTACATTGACTTGGCACAAATAGCTTAATGACAGCTTTGCTAATAACCCATTCAACTACCTTTGTTCAGACTCTACACTAATTTACTCCCCAGACAGATTCCTCCCCCTTGGGAAGAGAATATATTACCAACTGATGGGAACATCCTACTCTGCTCGTCAGTTCCACTGTTCTTTTGGTTTTGTGAAACGAATTATTTTCTCCAAGGCGTACCACATACCAGAAAACTGACAGAAAACAAATTGGGTACTTTGCACTAGACCCTTAGAAGACACCAATCCACAAACCCCACTCAGCTAGGGCCTACAGTATAGCCCTTTCCTGAGCTTGTGAATTTGCCACAGGTCCATTGTCCTTTATGATCTAGAGTGCTCACCTATACTCCCTCCTTGAAACTATACACGTCTAGATCAACTGTCCCAACGTTGTCTGCATGTCTCAGACTGTGTTGCATAATCATCAGGGATAGGAGTAAGGATAGGACTTTAAAAATTATTGATGCCCAGGGCACAACCAAAGTGATTAAATCATAATCTCTATGGGGTGCAACGTGGGCATTAGTTTTTACTCTGCTTAGTGATTCCAGTGTCTCAGATGGACAGTGGCATTCAGCAGCAAACCCAAGATTAACACAAACTGAAAAACAGTATGGCCCAAGTGTAATTTTTTTTGACCTACATTTAAGAATATTGTGAATTACCAACATCTCAAAATTGAGAATTCATGTAATATTTCCCATGCTCCTCTCAGAGCCCACTTAGCCCACAGTAGTCTATTAAAATATTTACCTGGCTCTTGTAGATATGATTTTGAGATTCCTCTTACTTGACACCCCTGGATTACTGTAATAAAGTGCGTTTGGTATTGTCAGAGCTGCTACATATCAATGTGTGATTGACTTACATACTAATTGGCTCCTATTCTGAAAAGGCCCTAAACAAGCATATCTGTGGTTAATCATAGTCTGAAAACTGCTTTTCAAAAAAAACTCAATAGTATTTTTCCCAACCTGCTGCCTAGAGAAAGACCAACAGTTGCCTTAGAAACTGATTTAATTCCACAATAAGCAAAAAATTAAAACTCAGAAGTTGTCTGTTTACTCCTACAATAGGCACTATTTATTTCCAAATTGAGCATTTCCAGGTTAGTGATTTCATCTTGGGAGATTAAGCAGCAAATTCCTTAAAATGAACCAGAAATACACCAACTTTACCCCCAAAGAAACCTGACAAAATCCGAGGGGCCCACACTTTTTCCTGTTCCTGAAAGAGCGAAGATTTCCCCATAATGCTCACTACTTATCTTCTTAAAGCCCCATATGCCATCCAGTTCCAAGAAATGCTGAGAACAAGTAGATTTCGGTTGTTTGTACATTTTCAGTTATCGCTTACAAAACAAATTCTGTAACAAGTTCTAGTAGGCTATCCAAAATTCTTTATATTAAAAATTCACTTGAACAAATAACTAGACCAATTAACTACAAATTGCTTGGCCACTATATCAAATCAAATAATGTTGAACCCTTTACTCTCAACTATCACATGCGATAGTCTTCCCATGAGGACTGTCCTAATCAGCAAGGTGGGAAGGGCTATTTTCTCATGGCTGGTTTCATTTGATTGGGCAAAACATAGAGCCACATTTGTTGAAATTGCATCAACAAATTAAAGGTCAGAGATAGTACATAACATTCCTCAAACAGTAGCAGTGACAGGTGTTTATATAGTCTTTTATGCGGTTTCAAAGTACAATGCTATAGTTAAGAGCCACCTTTCCAGCTACTGAATGCTAGGTCATTCTGAGACCAAATTAATATACAAAGAGGTAGTACAATGTTGATTGAGTCCCAGATAGAAGAAGCTGTGAAATCGTGGGCAAGTTACTTAACCTCACTGAGCCTTATTTTCTTCTCGCAGATGGTAGTAGAAATTAAAGTGCTTTGAAGATAAAAAGTGATACATGAACTCTCGTAAGTATAGATCCAAATAAAACCAAATTAAATTGTCTTCAAATCTGGATTTGGCTAGAATATCAATGATGGAGATCTCCGATTTATGGGGACCTTCTCTAAGAAAAAACTCTCCCTCCACCCCTACAGGAGATACTTAGTAGCTTTTAAGAGTGAGCTCAATGGAAGCAACGTGAGGGAGTTTAAATGACTTTTAAAATATTTTGTTTAAAAATTGACAAAAATCTGAGCATCTAATATCACTGTTACAACCCAAAGAGCAATTTAAATTCAACGTTCAAGACAGAAATTGGAAAGCTTTCAGAAAATGCTCCGAAGGCTTCATTAACCAAGTTAATTGTTGGGGATGGTCTCATTCACAGTTCCCTGCAAAGAAACTGAACCAAATCTCATCATTTTATATTAAGTAGGAACAGTGAATAAGGCACATTAATATAGGTGACTTGGGCCACCAATATATCTTTTCTTTAAACTATAAAAATAAACATAAGTAACTAATGGAATAACAAAATAAAAGTTTATTTTATTAGAATTAGGAATGTTCTTTCCCTCTGGGCAACCTGAACAGTCCAGTTACAATGAAAATCTAAGAACAGTTATTTCCACACCACAGGGTGCTCTATGCACAAAATTACAGGGTTAGGAGCATTTAATCAATTTACCAATCTGATTGTCTCACCAACCCGCCCCCTCCCATCCCCCAAGTGCTCTATACCGGGATTTGTAGCTAAAAGATTTTGTTACATCAAGTCCTTTTCTCTCTTGTACTAAATTTCAGTTCCTAATCATGGCTGAACCACATTTTACACTGCAGATTCAACCATTTCAAATCAAGTCAGTCAGTCTTGGATCTGTTATATATGTGTGTATGTATACACATGTGTATTTAATATATTTATTTAAACACACATAAAACATACAATCTGGGTCGCAGCAAATTACACAGAATTTAGAGTTTGATGATATTATATGCTACTCAATTTTACCACTGTGTGTATCCTGAGCTTTGGATCAAAATTTTATTGAAAATCATTTAAAGTCCATCTACTGCTCAATGAATTGTTCAAATGAAGCATGCACTTTCAAAAGACAATGTAACTGCCCTCAAGAAGACAAGGAGACCCTGGTGCTTACCGTGAATAGAGCCCTCTGACAAAAAGACTTAGGTAGGTGAAATAGGGAAGCTGTCATACAATATGGCTTGCCTATCGCAGCTGGGGTCACTGAAGCTACTAATATTGAAAGCAATTAACTCAGGGAATTCCGTCAAATATGGAGATAGCTGTTAAAAGCTTGGAAGTTCAGAGAAGGCCAGTTCACCTTGATCCATACAAATTAGGGAATGCACCCACACCTGCAATACCCTTAGGTAATATGCCAACACTGAAACTAAAAAGCATCTCTAAAAAGCACTGTTCCTCCATGGGTGGGGGCTGATATTATGAAGTGCACACACGGTTTTTGGATACTTGTTGCAAGGGCAGCATGTAAAGAGGATTCATGACACTGAAACCTAGATACTGCAGTTAACTGGTAAGATTTTTAAAAACACCACACATACACAAAACATTTTAAGGGAGCCACATATATCTAGATAGCAACTCTGGCTGCTTTTCAAAGTTACCAGGGAAAGGAACTCATTCAAGCTTTCTGTTAAAAAAAAAAAAAAATCTCCTTAGTTTTGATAAATGTCTTTTAAGATTGATGCAGTCATTTAAAATAAAGTCAAATGAATGACGGGGGAGAGGGGAGGAGAAGAGACTATGGAAGAAGCAGACACTGAGTTCAGATTTGCACCTGAGGTGGCAAGGGAGGAGGGGATAAAAGGTATGGGTGAAGTTGATCCTAAAGCGACAAGTGGTTTAAGGAAGCAGCATAATATACTCAGCAAACATTCACTTGATTTTTGATGGGAAAAGAACAGTTGCAAGTACATCTCATGTAACAACCTTTTTCTAAAAGGAAAAGTAGGGTTGATTCAGCAAAGCCTAACTTAGGCAAAAGGCCAGAGGAAAGTGAACCTACTTCCCAATGGAGTAATAAGATGTACAATGCAAGAGCAGACAAAGCTGCCTCACAAATGGTAAACACTCCCTAGGCGCAAGACATTTAAAGGAAGACAAAGAGGTCACGGAAACTGGTATTTAATATTAAGACCTCTTGATCTAGTTGCCTAGCTCACTATGCACTCCTGTATAAAACTGACAGATTTAGGGATGCTGACCTGTTGAAAAATACCACAGCCAGAATGGCCTAAACAGGTATATAGTTAATAAAACCACCACCATCCTTTACTTTTAACATAGCTCTTAGTAGAAATTTCATAAAAATGGACATCACAGCTAAAATGCATTATTAATTCTCCTATCTGCTGACAATAGAAAAGAAGCGAACTCAGTGATTTCTATTTAAATGCACTAGATGGGAATATTATGTTCTAGGGGTGTTTGCCCTCAAACTGAACCCACAGCAACACACACAAGCAATTTCAGTATCTGCCATTTTAAATTCACAATCTGAAACTAAGTGAATGGCTATTTATTTATATTTATATTTAAAGCAAAAACATTCTATTTGACACCCTAATGTAAAGAAGGGGTGAGAGAAGAGCCATAACTAAAATCTTAAAAGGCTCAAAAGCAGCAATTAAGGGGGAAAAAAAAAAAGAAAAAAGTTGAAATATCTCCTCTGGATGTGACAGGGAGCGTAGGAAGCCTTCAGGTATGTGCATGACACGGGTGCACAAAGGCTTAGGTAGATGAATGAGGCCATGGCGGGGGGGGAAGGTTGGGGACTGGGTCATTCTTGAACGACAGCAAAAAGCTCCCTGTTGCAGCCCTTATCAGGCCATGGCATTTAGTCAGAGCTTGACCTCCCTGTCCCTGATCAAGAGCTGGAATTCAAGGCATGAGGCCCATGGCCAGCAACAGACATATCAAAACGAGAAAGGGCAAAGTAATCTCAGGAAAGGAAAATCACAGAGCTCTAGTTAGGTCTTCCAGAGGTGCTAAACCAACACACCTTTATCCCAACCCTCAACCCTGGAAAGATAAAGCAAACTGAAAGAAAATGCACAGCAAATAGACATAATCTTGAAGATTTTTAAAGAATAAATATTTTTTGTAATTAAACATTATGCAAACACGTGCCACGCTTGCTTTGTCCATGCATATGCGCTATATACAATTTTGAAAAATACTGTGTTGTCTTGTTTTAAAAGTCATATACAAAGTTTTTTGTTTTTTGTTTTTTTGTTTAATTCCTCTTGCTGCCTACCCCTTTCCCCGCCCCAAGAATTTTCTTTACAAGGAACTAATTCACTAATTCACTCATGACCTTGGGGTATGAGAGAAAGAGAGTCAGTCTGTGTGTGTGGGTGTATCTGTATGTGTAGGGGAGGAAGGGGAAGAAGTCCTTTACCAAAGTACAACAAAATGGCTGGTTTGGACATGAAAAGCAGTGTCAAGGAGCGGTTTTAAATTTTAACTGTACTATACTCAGGAAAAAGAAAAAGAAAAAAAGGAGTCAGCTTTGAGAATGAAGCTACGTTACAAGTTAAAGTTGGAGGGCTTTTAGTGTGTCTGTCACACTTCTGTTGGCGGCCTAGAATACTGTTGTACAATGGTTTATCTACCTTTTTTTATTACAATATAATTTACTTAAATTTTCCGTTAACAAAACAGAATTCTGGTACTACAGACCAGAGGTGTCAGAACAGGCTTAGTGCCTCCGTGTTTGTGTTTGTTTTGTTTTGTTTTAATTGCATGAGCACTCTAGATGGTAAAGTTTTCAGAGTTCATTTTATGCAGGGCCCCTCTCAGTCCTCAATGTACTCCCACAGGTCTTTCTCATAGCCTTCATGCACGTGCTGCAACAGAACCCTTCGGCGACTCTCACAGTATCTGCAACCAAAGAAAAAACAAACACTTGTCAGCCTCCAATAATAAAAAAAGAGGCATTTACTTATTTTTAAAGGCACTCCTACAGTTTATCCAGACCTGGAAGAAGCATTTGTTTTTTTTTTTTTTAACAGGCACATTTTCAGGTCTAGATGTACACAACAAACCGTTTTCTGATTTTAAAAAGGTATTCTTCAAAAGTTGTGATTCCCAGTTTTGAGAATTAATTCTAGAGTAATAAACTGTAAGAAATCCCTAAGTCCCTTTAGAAAGCATTTGATTCAATTCTGTCATTCTACAGATAATAGTTTCAGAAAGAAATCATTTCAAGGGTTACTGATTCACATCTATAAAATCTTTGTTAACTGTGAAAGTGACCATAAACACAATGTAGTAACTATAGTTGACTAAGGGAAGTGAAAATATTACTTGGGACTAAATCTCCAAGTCTTCCAAATGCATTTTCCTACTACTATTAAAAAGATATTAGTATATGTATGTCAGGAAACAACTTTGGGGAAAACAGCTCCATGTTGAGAAAGTAGACATTTTGCATCTTTTTTTTTAAAAAAAGATTTATTTATTTATTTATTTGAGAGGGAGAATGAGAGAGAGAGAGAGAACATGAGAGGGGGGAGGGTCAGAGGGAGAAGCAGACTCCCCACTGAGCAGGGAGCCTGATGTGGGACTCGATCCCGGGACTCCAGGATCATGACCTGAGCCGAAGGCAGTCGCTCAACCAACTGAGCCACCCAGGCGCCCTGACATTTTGCATCTTTAGCTTAAGAGGCAGCACATTTTGAAGTATCCTCTATCCCTAGGACAAAGTAATCCTCTCCTTAGAAAAAACAAATCTAATAAAAACTCTAAAAAAGCTTGGTTAGCTCACTTGTCAATAGCCATGAACCCCAGAATCCGCAGGCTACAACCAGCACCCTAATATCATCCCTCCTCATAATAACCACTTGCCCTTCCTTAGGTTCCTCACAATGTGGCAACTAAGTAGATAAAGCTGAATGGAAGAGGCAGAACCTGCCAATGGGATAAATGCTTGACTAGCACTACTATCTGCAATTCGTTGCCCAAAAGACAGAAGCAATCTGTGGGAAACATGGCAGCAACACAGTTACTGAATATGCTAAATCCAAGTTTCACCATCATCTAACTTCACCACTAAGACATAGGGTCAGAAACTTTTGCTCAACAACTGGTAAAGAAATCTCACCTGTACTTATCTTGTACTTTTTGCTTTATATCCTGCAGAGAATCTTGAGAAATATCTCGTTCAAGGTAGCCCGAAAGCACCTCTGTGGCATTCTCTAGATCTGCTTGGTTATTCTGCAAGAGAGGAGGAAAAATACATAGTAAATTTTGGCTTAGATGAAAGCTAAAAGATACACCATCTGCTTCTTTGCCTATAGACTGCTCTCAACACTGACTGCGTAATTTTCACAGGTGGTTTCTGCACCTGTAAGCTCTTTAATCGCTTTCACCTCTAACAACTTGATCTCTCTTTTCCAGGATAATTTTTTATATGTTAAAAGAACGAAAGATTTACCCATTACCACTGGAAGAATATCAAGAAAAAGTCCTGAAAGTGATTAGGAAAAGTCTTTTGGAATATTCTAGTTCTGCAAAATGCTATCTGCTGAAACACAAAGAGAGGGGAAACTTGAGGAAAAAATATAAACCCATTCCTGTTTACAGCTGGCTGCACCTACTTCTTCTAAGAGAACAATGCATGTAACATTAAAATTGTTATCCTTTACTACTATGGCTAGTTCTGTACATTTACCAATTTAATTCCCATCTGCTACTGAGGGTTATTGTCTAGTCACCTATGGGCATCAGTGTTTTATGCATCAATTTTTAATATGCAGTTTACGTTAGTTTCAGGTGTACAATACAGTGATTCAACAATTCTTTACTCAGTGCTCATCACGGCAAGTGTAGTCACTATCTGTCACCAAAAAACGTTAATGCCATCTTATTGACTAAATTCCCAATGCTATACTTTTCATCTCTGTGATTATTTTGTGAGTGGAAGTTTATACCTCTTAATCCCCATCATCTATCTCAACCATCCATCCACCCACCTCACCTCTGGCAACCACCAGTTTGTTCTCTGTATTTAAGAATGCCTTTTTTCCTCTTTTTTTCTTTGTTTGATCATTTGTTTTGTTTTATAAATTCCACATGAGTGAAATCAATTTACTTATTAGAATTACATTCTCTAGGTCCATCCATGTTGCTGCAAAATGGCAAGATCTCATTCTTTTTTTATTATACATTAATTTTAATTTTTTTAAAAAGATTTTATTTGAGAGTGAGCGAGCGAGAGAGAGTGAGGGAGCACAAGCAGGGGGAGCGACAGAGGGAGAGTGAGAATCAGGCTCCCCAGTGAGCAGGGAGCCTAAAGCAGGGTTCGATCCCAGGACCCTGGGAACATGACCTGAGCCGAAGGCAGACGCTTAACCACCCAAGCCACCCAGGCGCCCCTATGCATCAATTTTAAATGAGCATCTCTACTTGAAAACCCTTTACTGCTAAAAGCCCCCATTAGTCATTACTCTTCCACCGAAGGTAACCACCATATTAACTTCTAATACCATATATTATTAGTTTTGCCTGAATAAAGGCTTTTTAACTGAGAACTTACGATGTGCCAGATGCTATATAAGCAATATACATGTATTGTCTCACTTAAACCTTGTTAACATCTTTGAGAAGCATTTACTCCATTTTAAAATAAAGATTTGGATAACATTAAGTAATTTGCTGCAAGTCAACTGAGCTAAAAAGTGATTAAGTCCAGTTTCAAATTCAGGGCTGACTCCAGAGCCTGCACACTTAATCACTAGCTGGCTAAACCACATCAACTTGAATGCAGTTTAGGACAAGAAATCTAAATTCTCAGCAAATAGGAACCTTTAAAACTCTATGTATCTTATCTATGAAAGACCAAGTAGACCTATGACACAGGGATATTTTCCCCCACTCAGTAACTATTCCTACCTCAAAGATAATGGACTGGTTATTCTTTTTGAGGTAGAAAGCGAAGACATAAGTGTACATGAGTGTGGCACGACACTGGCAGAGGACATCAACTGCTTTCTTCAGGAATTGCACCTCAATCCAGGACATGTTGTGCTGTTGCATCTCCTCCATTTTCTGCTTCACCTGAGCATAGAGTTTGTGCTCAAAGCGTAGACTCTGCATGTGGTTCATATAGCGATTACAGTAGAACAGGTACCTCTGCAGGGCTGCCCTAGATCGCTGTCCCATTAAGAAAAATTATGGACATGTAATTATAACAAATGTATCAAATACACACAAAAGCTGGTGTCATATTTACAGATGAAACAGTATAGGAATTTAGGGTAAAATCAGGAATAAAAAGGTATCTCTTACCACCTTTTGTTATTTAATATGCTATGAATATCCTATAGCTGCACTTCCCAATATGGCAGCCACTGGCCACCTGTGGCTATTTAAACTAAAATAAAAAATTCAGTTCCCCAGTGCTCAATAACCATTTGTGGTCAGTGGCCATAAAGAACATTTCCATCACAGAAAGTTATACTGGGTAACACTGTTCTGCAGTATGCAATAAGTAAACAAGTAAGAAGCATCAACATTTTAAAGCAGAAAACAACAGAGAGACAGCTAGACATCATCTAACTCCTCCTATAATACCAAACAAAGTCTACAGTATCAACAGGTAGGTGCCCCTCTCACTCCCCAACTGAGTTTGAATTTAAGTATCTAGAATTAACCACCAGTTTCAGGAAATACAGGGATAAAAGAACCTATTAAATGATACCAGGGAGTGACAATCAGCAAAATCCAGAATGTGAAAATTTAACAGGACAAAATGACTTAGTTTCCTCAACAAATAATTGGCAACGTGGAGGGGAAAAAGGAACGGCAGACCTCTAGTTTAGAGCATACTCAACTTGTGGACCTGTGTGGATCCTGATTTGAACCAACTATAAAAGAAAATTTATGAGATAAATGGAGACATTTGAACACTGGATAGTTAATGATATTAACAAAGTATTGCTTTAAAAACATATATATACAAAGATAATAATGGTATTGCAGTTTTTTGTTTTAAAGATTTTATTTATTTATTTGACAGAAAGAGACACAGCGAGAGAGGGAACACAAGCAGGGGTGGTGGGAGAGGGAGAAGCAGGCTTCCTGCCGAGCAGGGAGCCCCATGTGGGACTCGATCCCACGACCCTGGGATCATGACCTGAGCCGAAGGCAGACACTTATCGACTGAGCCAACCAGGCGCCCCAAATCTATTTTTGTTTTTGTTTTTTAAATTCTATTTATTTATTTGACAGAGAGAGACACAGCGAGAGAGGGAACACAAGCAGGGGGAGGGGGAGAGGGAGAAGCCCGATGCGGGGCTTGATCCCAGGACTCTGGGATCATGACCTGAGCTGAAGGCAGACACTTAACCAGCTGAGCCACCCAACGCCCCATATTAAAAGTGTTTTAAAGATACATGAAGTATTACCAAAGAAACAATATGATACCTGGTCTAGATTTGTTTTATAGTATTTATCAGACTGCAAAACTAATTCACCTTGGTCTCTCACAGTATACTGTAAATCTCTAGAGATAGACTTTTTAAAAAAGTAATATTGGGGCGCCTGGGTGGCTCAGTTGGTTTAGTGACTGCCTTCAGCTCGGGTCATGATCCTGGAGTCCCGGGATCGAGTCCCACATCGGGCTCCCTGCTCAGCGGGGAGTCTGCTTCTCCCTCTGACCGTCTTCCCTCTCGTGCTCTCTATTTCTCATTCTCTCTCTCTCAAATAAATAAATAAAATCTTTAAAAAAAAAAAAAAGTAATATTGTTATCTCTAGTGCCTAATATGCAGAAAATGATTAATAAATCTTTGTTAAATGCAACCACTATGAAAGGGTTTCTTACCACACATACACATTTCTTTTTTAAAATTTTATTTATCTGAGACAGCGAGCAAGAGAGAGCACAAACAGGGTAAGGGGAAGAGGGAGAAGCAGACTCCCCGCCGAGCAGGGAGCCCGATGTGGGACTGAATCCCAGGACTCTGGGATCATGACCTGAGCCAAAGGCTGATGCTTAACCGACTGAGCCACACAGGTGCCCCTACGTATTTCCTTTTACTGTCATTTCCTCCTCCTCTCCTTATGCCTCAGAGACTACAAATAGCACAGACGCTACTAGGCCCATGGTTGGGTTCCTGCTTAGAAATACTAAGTCTGAACCACATAATTAGCCAATTACATGATCCAGTATCAAACAACACTAAAACATCTAAAAAAAAATCTATTATTCCTACTCAAGAATCAGAGAGGTATCAAATCAATGCTTATACACTGGAAAATTATGCCAATTATATGTCATTGTTATTAGATTAAAAGCAATATTAATGTTATTAAATACGCATTAATTGAAAAATTAATGCCAATTATGTCTGAAATCTAATATGTAGAAAATAATCTGCTTGGCATTTTATCTCCCCCGGAAGCATTAATACTTTCAAGTCTGTCAAATTTCCAAGATTAAATGGAAACACTAAACTACCATATAAAATATATGATGTTAGCAGACTAGTAACTGATTTAATGATTCAATAATTCTAAAATTGCTTCTCAACTAAAATACCTCTAAAATTCAACATGAACCCATTCCACCATTGCAAATAAGACTAACTTAAATCAAATGACAGAACCTGGATTGAGAAATGCACTAAGTTTGGAAAAAAAAATCCAAAACAACAAACCTGACTGCTTAAGAGCTTAGAACAGGGATAAGCAAACTCTGGCATGTGAGCCAAATCCAGCTGCTTCCTGGTTTTGTAAATAAAGTTAACTTGGAACTTTGTTCAACTTCTGTCCATAACTCTGGCATGACTACTCATCTGACTCTATGGCTGATTTGGCATTACAAGATCAGAGGCAGAGTCGAATAGTTGTAAAGAGACCATATAGTCTGTAAAGCTGAAAATATTTACCATTTGATCCTTTACAGAAAAAGTATACTAATTCTCCTGGCCTAGAAAATAAGAAAATTCAAATGTCCACCACAATCAGCACCATGGCACAGTATGTTAAGTCAACAACTTTCTACAACACAGGTACACCTTTCTAAAGTACTCAACTACCCATCTATGTTCTTTCTGGACTGTGTGCCAACCTTCTAGTACTTTTTAAGGCTACAACTCTCAGTGAATAGTATGTCAGATTATGGGAGTAGGGAAAGTGAGGAAAGAAGAAGCCAGATGAGCATGTAATGGGTGTGCTCCATTCTGGGAGGAACAGCTCCCACTAAATAAATAAACAAATAAAGCCACTCATAAAATCTTTCTCTGTACACCCACAGGATCAGAAGATTCTAGTTCAGTCCAAAAGATACAAACTAGAAAAAAATAATGTGTTCTACCCTCTAGAATCTAATGTTAGAAACTGGTTTAGAAGCTATGCATAATAATCCACCCTCCCTGTGGATCTTAGAAAGAGATTCTACCAGCACCCAAATGAGGCCAAGGATAACTCATATACTTTCTCTACTGATGAATACCATATCTGGCTAGATCTAGCTAGATTACTATTCATTCAGAAGTAAAAACTAAAAGCCTATACCACAGTAATTAGGAAAAATATAATGCAGCTTAAGAAAAAAAAGAACATTTCTCTGTAGACTATTCTCTGTAGGATAACTATTATCAGAATTATAATAAACTTCAGAGAAATTTAGGGTTTCTTCAACAGGATTTAAGACAATTGTGACGGCTTAAAACAGAAGGGGAAAGCCATAGGGAGGAAGGCTAATATTAAAACAAACAACAACAGAAAGAAATGCAATGACAAACTCAGCTAAATAAAAAAATACAAAAGTAGAATCAAGTCCAAATGGGAGGTTGGAAAAGCATGACTCTTCAGTATAGAACTTTTATAAAAACTACATGGTGTGATGCACCTCAAATTGGAGTCTAATCATACTCAATGGGAGTGGGGCAGGGGAGCCAAATGATCTGGTCTAAACAGACCATGGGATTTAAAAAGTATTTTAAAATCTGATGACAACCTAAAGAAAACACAAACACTCTGGGATAATCTCAATGAATTTGTAATTAAGAACCAAAGTTTTAGTTCAGGTCTTACATTTGTGAAATGGCTGAAACTGGCATTAAGTAACATTAATTGTACTAAGCTAATGAGGAAACAAGTGAAAGCGAATACATCAATGATAAATTCTGATCAAACCAAATCATGATGCACTATAGGAATAAAGATTTGCAATGGCTGAGATCTAGAAAGTCGGTGGGAAAACAAGTTGCCACATGGCACTTAGTAGCATAGTACCATTCAATTTAAAAAAATTTGGGCCATCTAGCAGTTTATCAATAGTAATTTAATTTCAACAAACAATTTACCTGTCAAATTAATTTTAACTTGAGTCTCAAAGGTTTCGTAGTTTCCTTGGTTTGGTTGTATAGTTGTATATGAGCATAAAAGTTTATAGCTGGTTTTATGTTGAAACATTTAAGTAATATTATAGTGAATATAATTTAAATCAACACTGGAATTTGTGGGCGTTTTTTTCCCTTTAATTTAAAAGGAACACAGATATTGTGAGAATCTGTGAAAACACCATTCATTTAAAAATACAAAATATTATTTTCCAGCTTTTTAAAAAGTGAGACACAGAACTCTCACTTCTAACAATATGATAGACTAGGCTGTATATATTCTTTTGTATTTATGGTCTTTTTAATTAGAAATCAATTTTAAAGGAACATTTAAAAAGTGAAAAAATAAGCAGATGTTTTGAATGACATCCTAGTAAGGAAAACCATTTGAAAAGAACATTTTTGGGACAACTAGGGAATTTCAATATGGAATAGATGAATGTAAGGAATAATTAAATTCCAGGCTTCTACAATTATGACAGAATTACTAAGCTGAAAGGAACTCAAAGTGTCGATGAAGGTAATTCACACCTAGTGTTTGAATCCACCTACAACAGTGAGTTATATCCCTAACTAGTAATAGGGAACTCTCCCCTCCTGAGGCAGTCCATTCTAAATCAGCTCCTCTATAATCCTTACCACTTCTTGATGGATGAGGTTAAAAAAACAAACAAACAAAAAAAGAATCTATATAAACAGCAGCAAAACTATTTAACAAATACTGTTCTCTGGACTCCTTGCTGGGGTGAGAAAATCTTGACACCAAAACTAGATTAATGAAAAGCAAGCCAACAAATCTATAAACAGGAGTGCTACTGATAAGCATTTTGGGTAAGATTCCCTTTCTAAATGTACACAGATACCCAGTATTTACTGGGGTGTCTTTCCACAACTCTTTCAGAATTGAGAACTTCTGCTGAATCATTCCCTAATAAACCCGTGAGCACATTCTCGGTCACCTGTCACCTGAAACAAACGTACTTACCTCCTGTGCATCTCTCGCTGCCTTTGCGTCATCCTCATTATAGCGGTTACAGTTGTACCTTAAAGTAAATTAAGAGGTTCCGTAAGGCCAAACATCAAGGAAAAGGGAACAAATCACAGAAGTTTGGCCTGGATTCAGAGATTATCTAGAAGCAATATTCTTCTTTATAAAGGTAAATGGAGGTATTTAAAATGCCCAGGGTTCTACCTTTATGACAGAATTACAAGACTGAAAGGAAATCAAAGTGTTGTTGGAATCCCCACCTCCTGAAGTAGTTCATTCCAAATCAGCTCCCTGGTAATCATTAGAAAACACTGTCACTCTAGAATTTCCGTTCCTGACTGCAGTGTGGACTTAAAAAAAAAAAAAAAGATTTTATTTATTAATTTGAGAGAGAGAGAGAGAACGAGTGGTGGGGAGGGGCAGAGGGAGAGAAAGAGAAGCAGATACCCCGCTGAGCAGGGAGCCCGATGTGGGGCTCGATCCCAGGACCCTGAGACCATGACCTGAGCCGAAGGCAGACGCTTAACGATTGAGCCACTCAGGCGCCCCTGCAGTTTGAACTTCTAACTCAGTTTTTGAAGAAAGAGGTCTTATTTCCTAGGTTGTCTGTTATATAAACCAAATATTTCCATTTTTTCCAGTTACCTTCTTATCTTTATAAACCAAAGAGAACCAACAGTTGATGGACTACCATGTAACAGTTGCTGTGCTATATGCTTTACATGCTATTACAGTTTACAAGAGTCACTGAAAACTGAATGACACACAAAATGAGAAGCAAGAAAAACGTGCCCAGAAGTCAGCTCAGAGTAGAGATGAACAAGACTGGCATTTCCCTTGTTCTGATTAACTCTACCTCTCTGCTTTTCTGGGAGTCTACATGATGGGAGCAGCTGATACTTGAGTGCTTACTACATATCACCCACTTACTACTAAAGTCTTTAAATGTACTATCAGATTCAATTCCCTGAAACACCTTATGAAATGTGTATTATTATCTTCATTGAGCAGACAAAGAATTAAGTTTTGAGAAGATAAGTAACATACTTAAGGGTCACATAACTAGGGTTTCAGAGCTAAAAATGCTTGTCTCCCAACTGAGGGCCACGCCCTTAATTATGGACTCTATTGTTCACATGCTGTAAAAGTCATGTCTTCAGAATCTTTTTAACAGTAATCCTTTTAGATCTAAAGGAAGAATTCTGAATTTAATTTAAATCTTGTTAAACTGGACTCATTGTTCCAGCTTGTCAAGTTTTCCAGGATTTTAATGTCTATAAATTTAATGTTCTTCTATGATGTTACCCCAAAATGTATGCATGATTCTCTAATTAGTGAAAGAAAGTCGTCAGTAAAACTGACCAGAAAAGCAATAGACAGTTTATGTGAATAAAAAAGGTAAGGACAAAACCTTTCGGCAAAACCTTGGAAGTATTCCATTAGGAAGACTCAAATTCATTTCCTGTAACTCCAAGAAATGGACATTCAATTAATCCTAAGTATCTCTGCGTGTATTCATAGCCTAGGCCACAAACATCTCAGCTCACACTGAAATACCTTGCTGAGGTCTACAAAACACTCCCTAATCCATCATCCTAATAATACCATTTGATTTGGGGATTTGACATAAGAGAAAAGTTACGTGGTTTATATGTAGTTTGTGGAATCAATCACAAATTTTGTAAATTTGGGATTACATTTTGTCTGCTTTCAGTTTTTGGTAGCTTTCAATTTTCCTTAACTACTCAGTAAAATAACCAACTATAGCTTAATGATCTCATCTTTCAGTTTTTAAAGTAACCCACACCACAATTCACTCAAGTCAGGAGATTTATTAACTTCCCCCCAGCTTGGGTTATAATCCTCTCTTACCAAAAATTACTTTACTCAATTTAGCCCAAAGATCGGCTCTTCTTGCCCTCTACTGGTCAACTATTAATACCTCTTCTTCCTATCTAATATATCCTTAAAAACGTTCCTTTTGATATTTTTAAGGTATTTATAAGCCTCAACTCATTCTGAACTTACTCAGCCAAAATTATTAAGGAACTGAAGGCCAGGAAAGCAAAGAGAATTCATCTATACTTCTAATTCAGATGATGGATAGTGCTACTTGGAATGCTATTTTGAGGATTCTGAGGCATTTTCAGATTTAAATAAGGGAGCATAGCATGATTCATTTGCAATGTTAGCTATGGGTAAAGGCAAGACACAGGAAACATTTCTGACAACCCCGGTCCAGGCCATTCTTCATTCTCCTGTATCCATCATTTGTTTTGCTTTTGTTCAGTTTTCTTCCCTTTTTTTTTATTTAAAGATTTTATTTATTCATTTGACAGAGAAAGAGAGAAAAAGCACAAGCAGGGGGAGCGGGAAAGGGAGAAGCAGGCTCCCCACAAAGCAGGGAGCCCAATGTGGGGCTCAATCCCAGGACCCAGGGATCATGACCTGAGCTGAAGGCAGACGCTTAACTGACTGAGCCACCCAGGCACCCCTCTGTTCAGTTTTCCATATAGCTTCTTTAAAATTTGAGTTATGATCAGAGATTTCCTTACATACAAAAAATGTATCTTTGGGATACCCAGGTGGCTCAGTCGACTGAGCGTCTGCCTTCGGCTCAGGTCATGATCTCAGGGTCCTGGGATCGAGTCCCGCATAGGCTCCTTGCTCAGCGGGGAGAAGCCTGCTTCTCCCTCTGCCTGCCACCTCCCCTGCTTGTGCTCTCTCTCTCTCTGATAAATAAATAAAAATCTTTTTAAAAAAATGTATCTTTAACAAGAAATGTATCTTTTAATAACTCTTCTTCTCTATTCATTAGGCTTATTGGTTTAAATATACTAGAGTGAATTTAGTTTCTGGGCATAGTCTAATCCCCCAGTTTGCTTCTTCAAATCTAGAGTACCTGTCTTCTTGGCTTTGACAGTGGCAAAATCACTTTCTTTACTTCCACACAACCAACTAGTTTTACCTAAGTCAGAATTAATTTCAGGCCAAGTAATCCCTCTCACTATTCCTTTAATGAAACTAATAAAAGTTCCAATGAAACTAAAAGAAAAGACTTGCCATTGTCCTAAGGTGAGATCCTCCTCCTGTCCTGCCCCTGCAGTTTCTTCCCCTCCCACTCACTCTCTACAAAGCAGCCACAATTGTGAGGTAATGTATGTAAAGCACACAATACAGAGCCGTCTCATCTAAATTACAGATCTAATCAGGCCACTCCCCACTTAAAACCCTTCTGATAATGTCCAGACTACTTTAGGTCCCAGTCTACTTTGTAACTCTTTTCCTATGCCCCACAACTTAGGAGGGGCCACAAACTGAAATGCCAATAAGCAGGTTAACACAAATTAGTGAAAATGGGTCATCTGTGTATTAAAACACTCAGAAATACCTTCATTTTTACCAGGAGATATGCTAGCTCCCTTTTTTCTCAAACCTCAAGACATCATGAATCTAACTTACATTTTCCCAAACTGCTAAGAAATATGGACAGAAGGGAGATATATATTATCTCTACTAAAAGTGATGCCATCTTTTAAATACATAGTGCCATCATGATATATGCAAATGCCCTTAAGATTCAGTCTTGGGGAAATATATCAAACTAGAAAGTAAAGGCCTCATCTAAGGGGCTACTAATCAATTCCAGGCAAATGCTGCCAAGCAGGAATGCAGGCTTGTTCCTATGTTTCAAAGAAAGGCTAAAAATCTGATTGCAGTGGGCAATTTTCCAATTTTTAAAGTCTGGGACATATTTTTGTCTAATAACATACAAGGGTAAATAAAACATAAGCGCAGGTTGGGTCTTGCCAATAATCTTTTAGTTTTCAACTATTGCCTAAAAAGACATATTAGACAATCCAACTCTTCTCTAAATAAGTCATGTACTTTCACATCGTTCTTTGTTCATGAGGCTCCTTTTGCCCTGAACATTTTTCCTACCACTTTCAACTAATGAACTCTTAATCCCCCTTAAAATTCTCAAATATTACCTGCTCTGTGAAATATGCCTCATTTATCCCTGTCTCTGGACATCTTGCATATACTTTTAACAATGATCACACACTATATTCATTTATCTAGCTCCCAAGTTAGATGGTGACTTCCATGAGGCAGAAACCTTGTAATACACAGCATATTATTACATACTTATGTGAACATTTTCTCCCCTTCATTTCCCCAACCTACCAGGCAGATCCATGTGGTTCCCAAGGGCCAAGACACACCCAGCAAAACTCTGCTTTACAGTTCTGGTTACGACAGACCATGTGATTACAACCGCCATCCTTCTCAATTGTGACATGGCATTTGGGACATTCCTATGAAGAGAAACTATAAAGTTGGTGTCAATGCTACACTAGGTTGTATTACTACCACCAAAGAGAAGCCAGTTCTAGATTTGGTTTATTTTTAAATACCACATTTATTGTTACGAATACACGTAAAGAAAGCACTCCGAACAGTGGTGCAATACAGTAAGTACTACTAGAAAAGTTATTACCATTATTACTGGCTACTAAGATATACAACAATTAAAAGATTTGTTTTAGCAGGGTTGGGGACAAAAACATGAAGTACTTTTAACCATACATGTAGAATAATAGTTTTACAGGAGGTAAAACATTTTGTTCATGTAAATACAATTAACCGTCCGGTGTCATCTAGAAATAATTATTGAGTACTTCCTGTATACCACACACTGTTCTCGGTGTTTTATATGCATTAACTCATAATCCTTAGAGTGATCCTATTTTCATTTGTCAGATGAATAAACTAAGGGAGAGAAAAATAATAAAAACACTGGTCTGAGGTCACACAGGTAGCAAATGGTAGAGTCAGGATTCAAGCCCAAGCAATTTGGCCTTAAGAATCAGGCAAGTAGGACTGGTAAGATAAGTAAATTCTTCTTGTGGCTACTGAATTCCCCAACTTTCTTCTGTCAAATACCCTTGTTTTATTTATTCTTGTTGTTTAAGTCCCACCCTCAACATGGGGCTGAAACTCACAACCCTGAAATCAAGAGTCACATGATCTACTAACTGAGCCAGCCAGGCGCCCTCAAATACCCTTGCTTTAAGTCTTTCTCATTGTGGTCCATTTATAACCGTGCTACAGAGATCACAGCTTTTTCCAAGTCTGTGTCATATTCCTGGTTACTAACGAGCCAAAGTTATTACCCTACAGCAGGTCTATTGTTTTTTTTCTTTTGGAAAATCTAGAAAATCAAACTTATTCATTTTAATGAAACTATAAATAAGATGTAAAGCTTATATTTTTGCTGCGTTTGTTTGATGCCTGTAACTCCCACAAGGGGGGAGTATCACCCATTATATTACTTACACAATTCTGCCTTTGTGAAACAGACTACCCTGGCCCATAAACTATAGTCATTTTAAATAGGTAAATATGGCCATTTGAAATCAAATCTCTGAAATCAACTAAGATATTTTACATTTTCCCAAAGAAGCAAATTCCAGGTCTAAAATATCTGTTTCATTCTATATTTCTGGGCTATAATTAACGAAATAGTATTAAGCTCTCAATATGTTAGGATACCACTGATAATCTGCAAAGCTGTTTAAGGAGCAAATAACAATAATAAAAGCTTCTGAAGCCTCTCAAGAGAAAAACTCTCTGGTTTTTCTCAAAACTACCAAGCAGATAACTTTGTTACTACTAACTGCCATTCTTCCTTAATAATCTACTTTCTAAACAAAGTCAAACATATTCAAGCCTATACTCCCTATTTTATTTTTTTTATTTTAAAGATTTATTTATTTTAGAGGAAGAGTGTGTGCAGGAGTGGGGGGTGGGGAAGGGGAGAAGAAGACGACTCCCCACTGAGCTAGGAGCCCAATGCAAGGCGGGGCTCCATCCCAGGACCCCGAGAATCGTGGCCTGAGCCAAACCAAGAGTCCGACGCTTCCGATGCTTAACCAACTAAGCCACCCAGGCGCCCTGTACTCCCTATTTCAAACATCTTGGGGGTTTAGAGTATTTGGGGGATTTCTCTAGATGCAGAAAGAGGGCTACAGTTTAATCAAACTACTTAGTAAAAATACAACTGTCCTATTCTAAATACTAGTTTTACAGAGCATACTAAAAGATTCTAGGGCTTTAATGAACACATCTGATGGAAAATCAATTTTCAAGAAAGTATGCCTGGCTAGGAAATTTTTTCAACAACAAAAGTAACCACTTCCTAACAACATAGAAAGGTTTTCTTAAGTGACATGAGTTATTTCTACCATGATAATTTTAGAGAGCACAAAAATACTGATTTCAACCACACATTCCTCAAAGGCATAGGCATTTGTTTAATGTGACGAGACTATTTCACTACTAAGGCTTTCTGGGAGATAAAAATATATTCACATTTTAATCTTTTTGGGTACAACAGGGTACTAATGATATAAAATTGTGTGTTTTGGCCTCCATCGTTTAAATACTCTTTTTTATCACTGTCCTGTGACTGGGTGATGGAAAGCTCTAAATTAGCTAGTCAAACAACTCAGTATTCTTTAAGCATCACCTTCACATGTGAAAGGCAATACTAAAAATGAATAGTCCATGAATAACACTACCATTCATCACCCTAGTCACTTCCAATACAGATAGGATATAAGGTTGAATTAAATAAAGATTGTTATTTATACAATTTTCTACTAAGAAATTGCTGGGTACACCGCTGGGACTCAAACATACACTTATTACTTTGTGACAGAAAAGAAGGGTGCTCAAGACTACATCCATTTGCAGAACAAAACATCTGTCTAGGGTTAAAGCAGGGGTCCACGGTCATAAGGAGACTGAATCTTAAAACTGGTATCATAAGCAGTAGTGTACTTCAAAAATAAAAACAAAAGAACAAGGGATATCTATATTACCCTCAAAACTTCCAGTTCTTAGGAGTCAAGCCTCTTAAATCATTATTTTAGAAATTTAGTATGTTAAAGGTGTCAAACATGTTACGCCCAGTGCAGTTACATAATAAAAACAGTTACTCAGTTACTCTTGATACTGCTCTAAAGAATGACTCCTTAAGGAGGGGCCCCTGGCTGGCTCAGTCAGTAGAGTGTGTAGCTCTTGATCCCAGGGTTGTGAGTTCAGGCTCCACACTGGGTGTAGAGATGAAAGAAAAGAAAGGAAAAGGAAACAGGAAAAGGAAAGCAAAGCAAAGGAAAGCAAGAAAGAAAGAAAGAAGGAAAGAGTTACACCCAATGTGGGGTTCAAACTCACAACCCTGAGATCAAGAGTCGCATGTTCTACCACTGAGCCAGCCAGGCGCCCCAAACCATGGAGATTTTTTAAAGGCAGAAACATAAAGGCAGAACAATATGAAAAAGCATTATCAAACCCCTGGGTAGAAAAATTGTCAACTTTTTCTTCTATAGGAAACCAATGTTTTCCTAACAGATAAAAACTTCTAAAGAGTACTGTGCATGTTGCAGTAGTGCTCAATAAAATAAACTTGGAACACTAAAAAATTGGCATTCTGGGGGAAAAAAAACAAAACAAAAAAACCACAAACTCAACCAGAACGCCCAGCCCCCAAAATAACCAAAAAAACCCCAAATCTTAACTGACGAAAAGGTAAAACGAAGTCCTTAACTAGGTAAACTTACTTATTCTGCTAATGCACCTATTCTTATAACAGTTTCACTACCAAGAGTTTACTGAAGGAAAACACCAACCTTTGTGTTGGCTGCAATCCAATTAGAGGTTTCACTATCATCATCACACTTTTTAATCCACTTCTTTAACCACTGTTTGAAAACAACAACTGTTAGGGTACAACAAAAGACTTAAGAAAAGGATAGCAAATCATTTCAACATTAAAATACAGTCAAGTTTAAATGTAAAAGGCAAAGCACAAGATTATCACTGGATTTACTTCCTTTTAAACCAAGGGAATCCTGTAGTTCTCATAACCTATATATATAAAATCAACCAAAGGAAGACTTTTTCTGGCTGAAGCCAAGTAGGGAACCTAGAGCTTGATGAGAAGCCCAGCTCCAAGATGTGTCATTCCCCTTAGCTAATTACAAAGCCTGCCCAGGGAGGTGCCTTAACCACTGTTATCCTGATAATCATCAGGAAGGGACTTATTCCTAAGGAATGCTTCACGAATACTTGCGATGATCATCTGAAACAGAAAGGAAAAACACAATCTTCTATCTATAAATGGATAACAAAATTGTGGGCCCTGGTTTTCAGTCAAGTCTCAGAAGTGTTCTATTACGTTATTTAAAAATGAAAATACCAGACAAACTCACCTTACATTTAACAGGATCATGCCAATTTTCTCCACAGTTAAAGCTGTTAACATAAGAGTTAAAAGAAGTAAGTCCTACCGAGTGTAAGTAAGTAAACAAACAAACAAGCAATTTCATGTTTTATAATTTCTCAGTGGTTTCATCCATTTCTAGCAACTGGCAAATACAAGGGCATGAGCCAAGTTTACATTATTCCACAGTAGATTATTTAGAATTTAGTGTTAGGAGAGCGTGTATTGTGGTGTGTGTGTGAAATAAAGAAATGATTATAGGCAAAGACGTGCTCTGATGACAATTATATAAGGACTCTCTAAACATCCACCAAACTGTTAAGATAAAAAAAATTCAGTTTAATCCCATCTGTATTTTTCTGATCATTTTATATATGTACAGTTCTGTGCTGTAAACAATCTTGAATTCACCAAATAATTTTCACTATTTTGAACTTAAATTTTGACCAGTGCTTTATTAGCATGTATTAAATCTCTTAACACCCCAAATGAAGAGTAAAAGTCTGAAAAGTAATTATGTAATTTAATGCTAATGCACAGTGAGCAATACTTGGGAAGTAAACAGGTCACATCTTTGCATGATCCAAACAAATGAACCTCAGCCCTATAGAGATAAATTGTACCAAGTAAAGTATAAAACAAAAGAGTGTGACGAAATATTTTCTAAGAATATACTAATTGTTAATTCCTTCCTGTACTCTAGGCACATGGTATATACATTTAAGAAAGTATAAATTAAGAATAAAAATGCTTATGAAAAAATAATTGCTGAGTGGCTATTAGCTAATCAAGTAATTCAGGAGTGCCAAAAATCCTTTGCAAATGAGAGGAACAAAGTGCTATCAATTTAAATGAAGTCAAAGATAATGGTTACTTCTGAACAAGAAGATGGGGAGTGGGATGGAGAAGGGAACAAAGGAGCTTCAAAGGAATCTGTCATGTTTTATTTCTTAACAAAAACAAAATACTAACTTTGTGTAAGCTGGGTTAATAGCTACATAAGTATTCACTGCTGTTATTCTCTGTATTTTGGTGTCAACTAAAAATATGTTATAATGTAGGTATACAGGGGCACCTGGGTGGTTCAGCTGTTAGGCGTCTGCCTTCAGCTCAGGTCATGATTCCAGGGTCCTGGGATCGAGCCCCGCATCAGGCTCCCCACTCAGCAGGAAGCCTGCTTCTCCCTCTCCTACTCCCCCTGCTTGTGTTCCCTCTCTCACTGTGTCTCTGTCAAATAAATAAATAAAACCTTAAAAAAAATAAAGTAGTAGTATATAATCAGACTGCACCTCCTGTCTATAGAGTAAACTCTAAAACAGTAATGTAACCTCTACCAAAATAGTATGTATTTCATACATATTTAATCTCTGTGAGTTTACCTGCTCCTTTTTGGAAATATTCAGTATTAATGACGTGTAAGTCTAATTCTATAGCTGTTTGTGGAGGAAAAAAAAGAATGGTACGGGATACCATTATAGTATCTATTTGCTAGCTCTTAGAGCTAACTGGTTTGATTGTTTTCTTACTCCTAAAAGATCCACAAGGAAAAATGGAAAATCATCTTAACTCTCTAATAAGAATATGTGGTATTGGAAATTCTCTATTAACTCAAATCTAGAATTCAAAGGCCGAGGAGTATGTTATAAACTCCAAGAACAGAGGTTACCAGGAAGGCTGGGGCCAGAGGAGCCACAGGGAAAGTGTTGGTTAAAAAGCATATCTCATCAACCATGTTTTATCTCTCCAAATTTATCTGCACATTTTCTTTCTAGGAGTAAGATTAAACTTGTCAGAGCAAAGGAAAAATAATCCTGTGTATTTTATTTCCTAAGAGATAACTTGAAAACAGAGCAAGAACCATAAAGGAACCAAACATAATCTGACAAAATAAGCAGTCCATCAGAAATGAGAAGAACTAAGTTCTTGTTCCAGATCTGTAAGTCTGCTCCCATATTAGTTCCAGTGGAGCACACAAGAAAATGTGATTATAGCTGCATTTTTTCCCCCATTAGAAAAAAGGGCAACAAGGAAAGAGAAAAAATTATTTAAGATGTGGCCTTTTAATCTAATTCTTATTTAAAAGAAATACACACTATTTTAAGTCAACATCACCTACCCTCCGCACCTGAGGTAAAAAAAAATTTTTCTACTATTTTACTACCAAGAATAAATAGAAAAGCTATGTGTACTATTTCAATTTGGGAAATCACTTGCTTACCAAAACTGGCGCCCACATTTGCAGCGAACAGGTTTAGCATCAGGATATTGGACTTTAACAACATGGTGGCAATCTGGGGCAGGACACCACTTTAACAGTCGATTGCACTGAAACCCAAGTTAGAAAATAAAAAATGACAACAAATTAAATCATGATGCAAGATTTTCTAGTACAACAAGCAATTAACTTACATTGCTTTCCCAGTGCAAGGGCCAAAGACAGAGATGATGACACAAGCACATAAAAGCCTGCCCCCAGTATTTAGTAGTCTTCTAAAGTAATGCTTTTAGATGCACTGTTTTTCTAAGATTACAGATCCCTTGAAGACCTGGTTTTATAAATATGTGAACTGTCTTACTGGTTCTACCTTCAAAATCGTACTGATAAACTTTAAAATAATTACCCATTTGTGATCATTAAGAAGCATCGATTTGGTTATGGTTCTACTTCAGGGCAATTTTCAAAGATGTAAGAAAACAACATACACTCCTACTTAGGGAAGGTGTTTAGAGCTATAGAATATACATGTAAATTTCTCTCTTTGACCATAAAAATGTCTTCTAAGAACAAAAGTCAGTTCCTAAACCATGGCAACAATCACATTTTCGTTCTTAAAAACAAAAAAAAAAGTAAAACTTTTGAGGTATTTTTATTATGAAACAAAACATGGCTCAACTAACACTCTGCAGCAGAATTCAAGTTTATTGACCATTTTAAAAATATACTATTCCTAAAATACACAGTTTTCTAGAAGATCTGACCTTCAGTTTAATCTAATAGACATAAAAATTACTTTGCAGAATTAAAATACCAATTTACATTCACGATCTTATACAGAGGCTCACAAACATCTTCTATAAAGAGCCAGATAGTAAAGATTTTTGTTTGTGACAGCCACAATGGCTTCTGTAGCAATTACTCAACTCAGCCACTGTAGCACAAAAGAAGTCATAAAACAAATGGCATGTTCAAATAAATATTTACAAAAACAGGCAGGTCATAGTTTGCTGACCTCTGTATTTGATAAAAGAAAGGCATTTGATAAAAACAAGTAACTATAAGGGCACCTGGGTGGCTCAGTCAGTTAAGTGTCTGCCTTGGGCTCGGGTCAGGATCCCAGAGTCCTGGGATCGAGCCCCCGCGTCGCGCTCCCTACTTGGGGGGTTGGGAGCAGCCTGTTTCTCCTTCTCCCCTGGCTTGTGCTCTCCCTCTTACTCTCTCAAATAAGTAAATAAAATCTTAAAAACAAACAAACAAACAAAACTACAGCTTTCTTTATTAACAAAGTTTATTGCTAATGGAAGCTAAAACAAGCAGAAATATAGCAAGGTTAAACTGCCAAGCATTATTAAACATCACATCATTAATAATCAGCTATAATTTTTTGCTAGCGATAAAGGAAGAATACTGAAAAAATAATTTTATCACCAAAGTTCTAGATCTATGAAGAGACATCTACATACTGGTTTGTCACATTCCTTTGAGAATAAAGGTATTTGGTATACCTCATGAATAAAGTCCATAATCCAAGCCCTTTAGGTCTTTCTTACTATTAGGAGTGTTTCGTATAAGAAAAACTAATTTTATAAACAATTCCTCTTATTAAAAAAGGGAAAACTTAAAGAGAAATCACTTACCTCTACAAAGCTATTTGTTATTAAATGCTGATACTTTAATTTAACTTTTGAATCTGTGATCAGGCGCCTGAGAGCAAGAATAAAAGTAGTTTATTAGGAAGTTCTCAGCCAAGAGTATTTTCCCACATTTATAAAATAAAATTTCAATGTGGTGGCTCTAAAAATTGCCCTAAATTGAAAATACTTAAATGCTTATAGACTATCAACAAATATTAACTATAGAAATCAAGACAATTTCAAAGTTTCTGTAGTTTTATTTGGTAGAACCCCCATCCCCAAGTTTCTTATACACAAAATTTTCCATTTTTACCCAGTTTGTTATTACAGTCTAATGACTTACTATTGCGGAGTTTAGGCTCCTTCCAGTGTCTTACTTGCCTAAGACAGCAATTTGCAGCCAACTTCCCTAAGACGCTCTCCCAAAAATCAGTGTGTGAAATCAGAGATATTGACAAGAATGTCAAGATCCACATTTTGCTATACATAAATTTGAGGGCCTTCTTCTGAGATCTTTTGGTAATTTACCAGAAATGTTTACTGACTGCAACCTGGCTTCTCTTGTCCACCTAGAACATTCTGTATATTCATAGCAACTTCTAGAACTCATAGGAATCCATGAAAGTAAAGAATCCTGAAGCTTAAGTTTTAATAGTTTTAATGGTAAACACTCCTGTGAGTGTTTAAAGAAAATGGTGTTAAAGCAGAAAAAGAGTTAACCACTAACAAAACCTGTAAAAACTATCTAAAGTGAAGACAACAGACAATAAAGTTTTGTATAATCTGGCCCCATCAATCTTGAGTTTCTTATGGCACTGCTTGCCTTCCACAAGACCCTATCTTGTCCTGGGCTACTTTCAGTGTACTCCTGTCACATTTGTATTCTTTCAAAATAGTGGGTATCGTCCTTCCTCAGAGGCTTTTGCATAGGGCTACCTCTCTTGAAAAAGAAAGAGAAGAATATCACGGTGGGCTCAGATGGGATAGCATACTGAATGCTGGATTCACACTTACTAGCTATGTACTAGGGGTAAGTTCTTTGACCTCTCCATTTTTCAGTTTACTCATCTGTAAAATGGATAGCAGAAATAAGAGTTGTGAACTAGAACAGTGCCTGGCAAATAGTAAACACTCAATAAATATTAGATGCTGCTATGTTATTATTATTTTATTTAACTCAGCTAACATATAGTTACCAACTAAAGGAGGCCTTTTCTGACAATTACCCACACCAGTTCCTGCTCAGTTCTCATGGCAGCTTTTACATCTCCCCGTCAGAAAAGTGTCATAATTTTTTTTTACTTTTAAGGATTTAAAAAAATAATTATTTGACAGAGAGAGACACAGTGAGAGAGGGAACACAAGCACGGGGAGTGGGAGAGGGAGAAGCAGGCTCCCCGCTGAGCAGGGAGCCCGATGCAGGGCTCGATCCCAGGACCCTGGGATCATGACCTGAGCCGAAGGCAGACGCTTAACGACTGAGCCATGCAGGCGCCCCTGTCATAATTTTAATTAGCAAGTTATCTGTGTAGAGCTGGAACAAACAATCCTAAAATCTGTATGGAACCAGAAAAGACCTTAAATAGCCAAAGAAATGTTGAAAAAGAAAACCAAAGCTGGAGGCATCACAATTTCAGACTTCAAGCTGTATTACAAAGCTGCAGTGATCAAGACAGTATGGTACTAGCACAAAAACAGACACATAGATCAATGGAACAGAATGGAGAGCCCAGAAATGGACCCTCAACTCTATGGTCAACTCATCTTCGACAAAGCAGGAAAGAATGTCCAATGGAAAAAAGACAGTCTCTTTAACAAATGGTGTTGGGAAAATTGGACAACACATGTAGAAGAATGAAACTAGACCACTGTCTTATACTATATACAAAAATAAACTCAAAATGGATGAAGGACCTAAATATGAGACAGGAATCCATCAAAATCCTAGAGGAGAACACAGGCAGCAACCTCTTTGACCTTGGCCACAGCAACTTCTCGCTAGACAAGTCTCCAAAAGCAAGGGAAGAAAAAGCAAAAATGAACTACTGGAACTTCATCAGGATAAAAAGCTTTTGCACAGTAAACAGTCGACAAAACTAAAAGGCAACCGACAGAATGGGAGAAAATATTTGCAAGTGTCTTACCAGATAAAGGGCTGGTATCTAAAACTATAAAGAACTTATCAAACTCAACACCCCCCAAAAACAAAAAATCCAGTCAAGAAATGGACAGAAGACACGAGCAGATATTTCTCTAAAGAAGACATACAAATGGCTAACAGACACATGAAAAAATGCTAAACGTCACTCAGCACCAGGAAAATACAAATCAAAACCACAATGAGATACCAGCTCACACTGGTAAGAATGGCTAAAATTAACCAGCCAGGAAAGGACAGATGTTGCTGAGGATGTGGAGAAGGGGGAACCCTCCTATACTGTTGGTGGGAATGCAAACTGGGGCAGCTACTCTGGAAAACAGTACAGAAGTTTCTCAAAAAGTTAAAAATAGCCCCATATTGGGCTCCCTGCTCAGCAGGGAGTTTGCTTCTCCCTCTCCTACACACCCTTCTTGTGCTCCCTCTCTCTGTCAAATAAATAAATAAAATCTTAAAAAAAAGAGTTAAAAATAGAACTACCCTACCATCCAGCAATTGCACTACTAGCTATTTACCCAAACGTTGTGATCCAAAGGGGCACCTGCACCCCAATGTTTATAGCAGCAATGTCCACAACAGCCAAACTATGGAAACAGCCCAGATGTCCATCGATAGATGAATGGATAAAGAAGATGTGGTACGTGTACATGTGTGTACACACATACACACACACACACACACACAAATGGAATACTACCCAGCCATCAAAAAAAAAAAAAAGAAAAAGAAATCTTGCCATTTGCAATGATATGGATGGAGCTAGAGAGTATAATGCTAAGTGAAATTAGTCAGAGAAAGACAAATACCATATGATTTCACTCATATGTGGAGTTTAAGAAACAAAACAGATGAATACAGAGGAAGGGAAGGAAAAATAAAATAAGATGAAAACAGAGAGGGAAGCAAACTATAAGAGACTCTTAACTATAGGAAACAAACAGGGTTGCTGGAGGGGAACTGGGCGATGGGCATTAAGAAGGACATGTGATGTAACAAGCACTGGGCGTTCTATGCAACTGATGAATCACCAAATTCTACCCCTGAAACTAATAATAGAGTAATTATTAATAATATATAATATAAATTATATTAATAAAATTAATAAGTGACCTAAATTAAATTTAAATAAAAACTTTTAAAAGATTTTTATTTGTGAGAGAGAGAGAGAAAATGAGTGGCGAGGAGGGGCAGAGGGAGAAGAAGCAGACTCCCCGACTGAGCAGGGAGCCCAATGTGGGGCTTGATCCCAGGACCTTGGGACCACAACCTGAGCTGAACACAGATGCCCAATGGACTAAGCCACCCAGGCGCCCCTAAATAAAAATAAAAATTTTTAATCATTTGTTTAATATCTGCCTCATGCTCCCTTAGCCCCAACCAAACAATAAGCTCCATGAAAGGATCCCTAGTATCTAACACATTGCTTGGCCTGTAGAAATTATTTTTTTTTAAAGATTTTATTTATTTATTTATTTGAGAGAGAGAGAATGAGAGACAGAGAGCACGAGAGGGAAGAGGGTCAGAAGGAGAAGCAGACTCCCTGCTGAGCAGGGAGCCCGATGTGGGACTCGATCCCAGAGTCTGAGCCGAAGGCAGTCACTTAACCAACTGAGCTACCCAGGCGCCCAGAAATTATTTTTTAAATGAGTAAAACCTCCACATTTCAGGGATGCTGGAACTGAGGTCTAAAAATAATTAGTGTATCTGGTGATTCCTCAACAGGTTAAAAACACAGGGGGTGCCTGGGCAGCTCAATCTGTTGAACTTCTGACTTGATTTCAGTTTGGGTCATGACCCTAGGGTTGTGGGATCAAACTCCACACTCAGCAGGAAGTCTGCTGGAGGTTTTTCTCTTGCCCTCCGCACTCCCGCCCACCCCTGTGCACTCACTAGAAGTGCCCTTTCTCTCTCTAAAATAAATAAATCTTTTTTTTTAAAGGTTAAACACAGAATTACCATATGACCCAGCAATTCTACTCCTAGGTACATTTATCCAAGAAAATTAAAAAAACAGGTGTTCAAATAAAAAACTTGCACAGAGATGTTCAAATAAAGACACAAATTTTTTCACAAAAAATGGAAATAACCTAAATGTCCAAGAACTAATGAAGAAACAAAATATGGAATATCCATAGAATGGAATATTTATCCATAGAAAGGAATAAAGTACAGACACATGGTACAACATGGATGAATCTTGAAAACATTATATTAAGTGTAAGAAGCCAGGCAAAAAAAATCACATGCTGTATGTCATTTAAATGAAATGTCCAGAATAAGCAAATCCGTACAGACAGAAAACATGTGATTGTCAGGGTCTAGCGGAAGGAGGGAATGAGAAATGACTGTTTAATGAATATAATTCTTCTAGGGGTGATGACAATGTTCTGGAATTAGACAGTGGTGATGGTTGTACCACCTTATGAAAAACCACTAAACTGTATAGCTTTAAATAGTTAAAATGGTAAATATTATCTTACGTGAAATTTACATCAAAAAATAAAAAATAAGAATGAGACCCGAAGTCAGATGCCCCGACTTCCCATTTATTTCTATTACTCAATGCTTCTCTGATGTGACAAAAGCCAATGATTTCTTATAACTGATCTAGACTAGCTGGTGAGAACAAAGGTTAGCCATAGGTACTAGACCAAGGTTATTAGGTCTCAGTTATTAGGTCAGTTTATCTTGTGATAGAGAAGAATAAGGAAGTGATCTCTTACCCTTGAGAATGAGTACTCTCAAGAAGACAAGTGTTATCCTGGCTATTGACAAACTACTTCTCTTGACAAAGACCTGTTGCCATCACTTATATCAAAAATAGTTATTACACCAACTCTCATAGTAGAAGGCAGCTCTTTATGAAGGTAAACATAAGGACTTCTACTGATAGTCTACTATACATTATAAGCACAGTGTCAGATGCATTTAAATACCCTTGAGTTTTGGGATAATTCTGTTTTTACAAATGAGATAACTGGAGAGTTATGATTTGAAACCAGGTGACTTTAAACAAAAGGATTTTAGTATACCAAGTAGTAAACCACATCTTATGCTGATTTAGCACCCTGAGTAAATCAATAATATTCTGTTTCAATTTAGGATTAATGATAAAATATTTTTCTGTAAAAAGGGTTTTTTTCCCCTGACAGACCAATTATAGACAAGTATAAATAAGGAAATAAAAACCATCCGCAACTGTATCACTCAGGAGAAATAACCACTTAACATTTTTATAACCTGGACCTTTTCCCTCTTTTTGGGGGGTAAATGTAGGATATATAATTTTATTTTATTTAAAAAATATATTTATTTTCATTTATTTGAGAGAGAGTCCTAAGCAGACTCTGTGCTGACTGTAGAGCCTGATGCAGGGCTCAATTTCACCACCCGAGATCACGACCTGACCTGAAACCAAGAGTCAGATCTTAACCGACTGTGCTACCCAGGCACCCTGGATATATAATTTTAAATAGAGAATGTATTACATATAATTTATTTTTAAGATTTTATTTATTTGACAGAGACAAAGCGAGAGAGGCTCAAGCAGGAGGAGTGGGAGAGGGAGAAGCAGGCTTCCCACTGAGTAAGGAGCCCGATGCAGGGCTCAATCCTAGGAACCTGGGATCATGACCTGAGCTGAAGGCAGATGCTTAACAACTGAGCCACCCACGCGCCCCTGTACTACATATAATTTTATATCTTAGCTTCATCACTAAGATTATAGGCATTTTCCAATGCATTAAAATAATCCACAAATCTTTTTTAAGATTTTTTATTTTTTATTTGAGAGAGAGTACAAGCAGGGGGAGCAGCAGGCAGAGGGAGAGGGAGAAGCAGGCTCCCTGCTAGGGGGCTCAATCCCAGAACCCTGGGATCATGACCCGAGCCGAAGGCAGATGCTTAACCGTCTGAGCCACCCAGGCGCCCCCATAAATCTTTTTTTTTTAATTTTTGTTTTTTCTTTTAAGATTTTATTTATTTGACAGAGAGAGACACAGCAAGGGAACACAAGCAAGGGGAGTGGGAGAGGGAGAAGCAGACCTCCCGCCGAGCAGGGAGCCCAATGCAGGGCTCGATCCCAGGACCCTGGGATCATGACCTGAGCCGAAGGCAGACACTTAACTGACTGAGCCACCCAGGTGCCCATACAAATCTTTTTTTTTTTTTTTAATAAACTTGAAATAAGGTACCCCCAACATCCACACTTTTTTAAAAAATATTTTATTTATTTATTTGACAGAGAGAGACACAGCGAGAGAGGGAACACAAGCAGGGGGAGTGGGAGAGGGAGAAGTAGGCTTCCCGCGGAGCAGGGAGCCCAACGTGGGGCTCGATCCCAGGACCCTGGGATCATGACCTAAGCCGAAGGCAGCCGCTTAAACCAACTGAGCCACCCAGGCGCCTCTCCAAACCTTTTCTTAACGGCTATGTTATATTCCATTTTCCTTGGACATTTGGGTTGTAGGGTTATGATAATGTAATCAACATCTTTATAATAAATCTGCTCAATTTCTGGTCATTAAAAATGGATATAACATTCACTATCATCTCTGGCTCATCTCTTCCTCTTATACTCCATTCTCTAATTCTGACTTTACCCTGAAAATAAATAAATTCAAAATCCAACCATTTCTTACCACCTCCTCTGTTACCATCCTGGATCAAATTGCCATCATCTCTCACCCCAGACTGCTGTAAGAGTCTCCCAACCTCCCCACTCCTACTTAGTCTCTTTCTAATGCCAGCAGTCAGAGCAACTCTCTATAACCATGTCACTCTTCTGATCAGAATCCTCTCATGGCTCTACCTCAGAAAAGGCCAAAGATCTTATATAATGGCATATAAGGCCCTACACAATCAGCTTCATGCACCCCTCCCACACACTTCTCTGCCTCCCTTCAATATATTAAGTTTACATTTATAGTTCAAAAATATTTTCAAAACTTTAGATAATTATCATCAGTAACTTACTGTCTATATACTTGGCCTTGTGGACTACTGAACTTTGACAAATTTTTTCATTTTGCATTTCAAGGAGACTAGGAAATTATTTCAGTATGAACTTGAGCTCTGATCCCTTAAGCCATGTACTTTAAAACAGACAGTATTCTATGGCTTTTGTACTAAATTTCCTACTTTAGAATACTAAAGTAGTACTCTTCTGCTTCACTGTGGAGAAATAATGGGAGGCATTCAATTTATTCCACTATGAGACACACAACTCTAATGTCACATGTTACCAAAGCATTCTCCATAAAGTCTCAGTGGACTACCTTAAAAATAGATACAATCTTGGGGCACCTGGGTGGCTCAGTTGGTTAAGCGTCTGAACTCTTGATTTCAGCTCAGGTCATGATCTCAGAGTTGTAAGATGGAGCCCTGCTTCGGGCTCTGCACTGGGGATGGAACCTGCTTGGGATTCTCTCTTTTCCTCCCTCTCCCTTTGCCCCTCCTGCACCCCCCTTTTACCCCTACAATCTTGGAGTAAAAAAAGATTTGAGTAGCAATAATCATAAATGGGGAAAAATGATGAATCAGATGCCATTAAAATGAAAACTTTTGTTCATCAAAAATCATTGAGAGAGAGAAAAGGGAAGCTACACATAAGGGAATTTAGTTGTAATATATATCTAACAAAAGACTATCAGAATATTTAAAGAATTCTTATAAAGCAACAAAGTAACAAAATTTTAAGTGATCTGAATGGGCACTTCATAAAAAAAGATATCCAAGAGGCTAATGGAAAGGTGTTTGACATCATTACCCACCAGGAAATTAAAAGTTAAAACCCTAAGGAGATATGCTTACATACCAACCAGAATGGATAAAATTTAAAAGACTAGTGATTATAAATATAGGTAAGGAGTAAAGCAGTCACACACAACTATTTTGGAAAACGACTTGGAAGTATCTATTGAAGCTAAAACCTCACTTCTGAGTATATACTCAAAAGAAGTCAGTGCATGTTCATCAAAAGACACATATAAAATATTTTTTTTTAAGATTTTATTTATTTATTTATTAGAGAGTAAGCGAAAGAGAAACAGCATGAGAGGGGAGAGGGTCAGAGGGAGAAGCAGGCTCTCGCCGAGCAGGGAGGCCGATGCGGGGCTCGATCCCAGGACCCTGGGATCATGACCTGAGCCGAAGGCAGTCGCTTAACCGACTGAGCCACCCAGGCGCCCCACATATAAAATACTCTTTCTGGCTTTTTCATAGTAGTCAAAACCAAGCAAACAAACCAAAAAACTCCCAATGTCTTCTCTCAGGAGAATGAAATACATTAGTCATAATGAAAAAAAAAAAAACAAACCTAAAAACATAGATATATTTAATACATGTACATATCTCAAAGACATTAATTACGTTAACTGAAGCAGATACACACTCACAAGAAGAATACATGCTACATGATCCCATATAAATGAGGCTCAAGAACAGGCAAAACTAACTGATGGTGACAGAAATCATGACAGGGAACAAGGGTGAGATGGATCCCGTCTGGTAAGGCGCCTAAGGATGAACACTCTGGGTACTGGAAAAGTTCTTGATTTGGGTGGTTAGTAAAACAAACATACTTTTAAAGTTAATGTGCTTTACATACCTTAGTCACTATATTTAAAAACTTAATAAGAAAGTAAAATAAAAATCAACATACAGCAAACTGAGCCTATTGTACTTAAGAATGAGGATTTTCCAAAGATGAGATGCTTACAGTACTGAGATTAACACATATCAAAGTTTAGTCTGTCTCTTGCCTCGGATGGTACAAACTGTATGACTTCAGCTTCTTAACTGTATTTGTAACCTTTAAGATACTGTTAGAATAAAAACCATATGGTTAAGATGTTAGGAATATTCTTCTTGGAGCAGCACTGACTTAGAAGACTACATTTACTTCTTTCTGGATCCATTCAACTATTTGATGTAGTATTTCTGTAGTTATATTACAAAAGTACTGGTTTACAATTTTGTGAATAAACTTATTGACAAAACATCAAAGAATCTGTTCCAGAACAGAAAAAAACAATTATAAAGTTGGCAACATAAAGTAATTATATATCTAATAGAAACTAGGAGGTGAAAGAGATAAAAGTGAATGACAACAAAGAGGCATCAATTTCTTCACCTTCCACAGTAAGGAGTTAAGATATATTGCTTACAGCTGATGGAACAGAAAATAACTATTAAATAGCATTTAAGTTATATTATCTAATTTAAAACAATTTATTTCTGCATATATGTAATATCCATTCTGTAAGGCATTTAGAAGAGAATTTAAAACCAAATGTAGTAACAATAGCTGTAAGAGTGCTACTTGCATTCTACTTTGAGAAGAGTCATTTCAGGGAATGAATGTAACATCTACTTTGTATTGAATGTAGAGAAGTGTTTAAAGTCATATGTAATAAAGATGGGTAAAAGAGTGCTTATAAAAAATCTAAAAATTAAATACATAAAAAATAGAACAATTTATTTTTCATATACCATGACCCAAAGATTCATTTTTTAAAAATCTTATGTATCATTAAAGCTCAAAGTAAAAGCATTTGGTTTAATTTTGCTAGAAGTGAGCAATGAGTTCCTGTCATCATCTGTTTTAAAACCTCCATATATGAAAATAAATCATAAAATTTTTTAGCAACATCTCCTAGGATGTTGAATTAGAACACCACAATTCCAGATGTGTTAGCACTACCAATGATTAGTCAAGATGAGACTAAATAATATTACTGGAAGGTATTTAAAGACTTAATAGATACAAGGTTACCTTTACCATCCCTAAGATTAATAGAGAAACTATACACAGAAAAGAAATTTAGGCCTTAAAACAACTATATTAAAAAAATAACTAAGTGCTAAGACGAATAAAAATAGATGAATATTTATTTGGTCTCAAGTGATAAATAATTTAGAGAAATGATTTTCATTAGTCCATGAAAACATCAAGGACAAATCTTAGGACAAAGAAAAATTCTCAAAGTATCCATTACCCTCCTGACTGTGGAGGTATAACATTGTGTAGGGGAGACCCACTTAGCCAAATAGCCTTGATGGTATAGCACAAATCCATCACTAATGTATACAATGATGATCTATGCTTATAAAAGAGAGAATAATATATTTCCAATTACTTATTCAAGGATACATGTGTATTACATACCCATTGCTAAGGAATAAAAAAAAGAATCTACAACATAACTTATCTTAGGCATTTATGATCACACATCTTGAATGGAAATAGGCATTTAGTGAACATAAATGGGGGTCTGGGGTCATACGGCTTATGGTCTAAGAAAGAATACAGACACGAAATAGGCAATTACAAAAATGTATAGTAAGGGAAATATGGGCGAAATAAGTAGCACAGAGGATATCTGCCCAAACCAAAATGCAAATCTAAACTAAGACCTGAAGAATGACTAAGAGGATGAGTAGGTTAACAGAACCGAAGAACAAAATAGGAAGAGAGTATTTGCAAATAAGTCAAAAGACCTTACAGAAAAAGTAAACAAAGTCAAACCAAACCAAATGCAAATAAAATGCACAGTACTTTCAAGAAGCCAAGTTTCACACGGCTAGAAAAGAGAATGTGAGAAAAGTTGAGATTAAGCTGCACAGGTAAGCAATACAGAATGGAAATGAAGAACTGAAAGATGATGAAACAATTTAAGGGAATCACTTAGGAACCAGTCACAGATTGCCAGCTGAGAGAATATGACAGCCTGGATCAGGTTAATGGCAGTAGGAACAGAGGGAAATGGATGGATTTAAGACTAATTAGGATGTGGAAATGACAGAATGTGGTGTAAGGATCATTCTGGGAGAAAAATGAATCAGGGATATCATCAGGCTTCTAATTTAGGCAAGTCTTTAACACCTAGTGGTTACCATCTCTTGATACTGAGCAGACAGAAGAATGAGTTTGGTGGTGGTGGTGGTAGGAGAACTGGACAAGGCAAAGCCTGAGGAATATACATATGAAGATGCCTGATAGGCAGTGGCATATGTGGGTTCCAAACTCAGAAGAGAGAGTTGACCTGGACATACAAATCTGGGTACAATGTATGATTAAGAAGAGTGTATAAAGTGAGAAGAAACCTAGAACCCCAAAGAGCAATATTTTAGGAAGAGGCAGAAAAAGATGATTTGGCAAAGTCAACTGGAGTAGATCTGAAATAGGCCTAGGGAGGTGGCCTTGGGCATTGGTATCTGGGTAAAGGGAGTTTTACTGGAAATGAATACATTAGGAAAACGAAAGGTAGTTCTCAAACTCAAGCATACATCAGAACAACACTAGGAGAGCTTGTTCAGATTGCCGGACACCATCCCCAGAGTTTCTGATTCAGTAAGTCTGGATCTGGGCCTGAGAATGTGCATTTTTAACAAGTTCCTAGGTAATGCTGATGCTGCTGATTGAGTGATTACATTTTGAGAACCACAGGGGTTAGGGTAAAGAATATACATATGGACACTGAAATCACACTGGATGACAGCAAACCTTGGGAGAAAGAGAGTGAGGTGTTAACACTATAATTAAGTGGGAGCGACCCAAGAAGTCAAGCGAATAAAAGCAGAAAAGACTACAGCATAGTTGGATAATATAAGACTCAAGGGTATACATGGATTTTAAACTGAAGGAGAGAAACTAAGGGCTTAAGACAATGACTTTGCCTCCTGACCATATGGTATATCAGGGAAAAAGCTAGCTTCAACTTGAGAAGGTTACAGGAGAATGTGTGTTTAGGAAAGGATCTGGTTTCAGGTTCAAGTCAAGTTCCAAATGAGTTGAATTCAAATTAAAACAAGAAACTATTTTTTAATCTATCAAATTTAAAAATTAAAAATGATAATACCGTGACTGTGAAGGAGTCCATTTCTTTCATACTAAGAAAAAAACTGTTAAGCATATTTCAATTATTTATTTATAAGAAAGAAAATGGAAGATATATACCAACAGTATACAACGATATAAAGTAAAAATAAAAATTCCTCTTCCTAATCCTCAAGCCCTAGCTGATATCACCATTGAAATGCTCTTATAAGTATTCTCCAAATTTTCTGTGCAAGTGCCAGGCTATGTGCCAGGCTGCATATCTAAAGAGCACAAGAAACCCCAGAGGATACACACAAAGAGAACCACATCTAGATAAATCACAGTTGAACTATCTTAAGCTAAAGACACAGCAAATCTTAAAAAGTAGCAAATAGGGATCAAAAAGATTAACTGCTGACTTTTCAGAAACAATGAAGGCATGAAGGCAGTAGAATGACATATTCAAAGTGATACTAGTTCATGAAAGGCCAAAGAGCATATAAATTTGTAGAAATTGTCAAACTGCATTACAAAAAGGTTGCAACAGTTTATATTCTCTACTGTACTATATTCTCACATTACGTTTTACCGAACTGTTTAATCCTTACTAATCCAAAATGCAAACAAAAAACACAACTTTTTAAAATTGGAGTATCAAATTCTGATTTACATTTACATAATGTTTATTAGCATTCAAATTTTTCTTTTCTTTTTTTAAGATTTTACTTATTTGTGAGAGAGAGAGAGAGGCGGGCGCACGCACAAGCAGGGGGAGCAGCAGCAGGAGAAGCAGACTCCTTGCTGAGCAAGGAACGGGATGCGGGGCTCAATCCCAGGACCCTGGGATCATAACCCGAGCCGAAGGCAGCTGCTTAGCCAACTGAGCCACCCAGGCGCTCTTCAAACTTCTTTCATCGTGAACTGCTTTCCATAGGATTATCTTCTTCTTGATTTGTAAGAGCCCTTATGATATTAGCCACATTCATTTTATGTGTTGAAAATATTTACTCCATTCCCCGCAAAAATTTCATTCATTTTCATAAATTCATAGCCGCATCTCCCTATCCAAATGCCTCCCCAATCTAAACTATCCTCCACTATACCAAAGTTATATATATTTTTTTAAGTTCATTTATTTTGAGTAATCTGTATACCCAACATGGGGCTTGACCCCATCAAGAGTCACATGCTCTTCTGACTAAGCCAGTCAGGTGTCCCTGACCCCCGCCAAATACAATGTATTTCTCAAAATATAAATCTTATTATAACAGTCTTAAACCTTCTATGATGAAACTCAAACTATCAAGGTCCTTTTATCCTCATCTCTAATAACCTGCTACACTCTACTCTAGCCACCACAGAATACTTAATAGAGAAAAGCTCATGAAATATTTTTAAAATACTGGTATTCTTTAAGCAGTGTTACCCTCCACTCCCTCAATCCAAATTTTTACCCCATTTATATTACTCCTTAGACTCTTCAGGTGGAGGGGCGCCTGGGTGGCTCAGTCAGTTAAGCATCTGCCTTCAGCTCAGGTCATGATCCTGGAGTCCCGGGATAGAGCCCGATGCATCGGGCTCCCCGATCAGTGGGGAGTCTGCTTCTCCCTCTGCCCCTCCCCCTGCTCCTTTTCTCTCTCTTGCTCATTCTCAACTAACTAAAATCTTAAAAAAAAAAAAAAAAACCTCTACAGGTGGAATAATTTGCTTCTTTCTAACTGTACTTTATACATGTCTCTATATATAAAATTTAAACTCTGCATTTTAGTATTATGAACCCCTTGGGAAAAGGAAATATATCTTATGCTTCCAAGTAAGTGTTTGCATAATGGATAAAAGAATACAGTGACCTGTACTGATGAAATGTACTGATGAAACTGATGTATTGATGAAAGAACACAAGGAATCAAAGTATCAAGGGATAAGATATAGACAACTGGAAGGATGGTGGTACTTCAGGATGATACATAACTTATTTTTGCTAGCTTAAAACAATAATGGAAAAAAGGTTCACTGAAAGATAGAAACAGTAGTAACATAGAGCTAACAACAAGCAATAGTAAACATGTTTTAGTAAACCAAAGTAGGTTGAGGTTAATAAACTGGAATCAGTGAGCTATATAAACTGTACTGGTTAAGTCCATTTAAGGCTTTAGTAGGTAGCTTAGGAAATTTGCTCATTAAAGTCCATGGCTGTTTTTACTTTTATTACCTTCAAATCCCAGTGCTTAAACACAGACAAACCTTTCTGTATAGGCAATTATCCAGTACTAACTACATAATTTGTTTGCAGATAGTTCAGGCCCTCAATCTGTTTATCTTCCTACAGTGAAGTCAATTAGGTAGCCTGAAGCTATGAAACAGCACTGATTCAAGAATTAAACAACCCAGGATATCACCACAGGTTCAGGACTAAAATCTATGCTTGTTTCTTCAACTTTCTTTCTCCCTTCCTAAGAGAACCTTTCTCAAGAGCAGTTAGCCAACAACTTCCAGATGTAGTACCTTTGGGAGCAGTGTTCCAAATGAGGCCCCATTCCCCCTGGGTACCTCCTAGTGAATGATGGAGCCTGGAAGGGAATTATGGCCCAGCCATTTCTACTTCCTTAGTCTATAGGCAATCTATGGAGTGGAGTTCCCTACAGGGCTGCCAGAGACTCACAGCTGCCCCATAGTCAGAGTCTCTTCCTACTGAATCCTTCTTCCTTGTCTCTTTTAACAGGTGTCATACCTGAATCAAAATGTGTCTACTCTTTTCTCTTTAGCCTGCACAGATGCTATCCCACATCTCCTTCCCTTTTAACTCCTATCTTGGCATCTGCTTCCCACAGGACCTCAACTGACATACCAACGTATCCTATTCTCCAATTCCAAGGTTTACTAAAATCTAGCCATCATATATTGCCCAGTATTTTGCCATATGTTTACAAGAATAGTGTCTGGGCATTTAACTAATAAGGTAGAAATGAACTTTTGTACAACAAAGGAATGTAGATTAGAAAGTCTCTTCAAACTAAAAATTCCACCTCCTCTGAGGTTTGAGCAAAAATTAATTTGGTTTAACCAACTAACCAATATTCAACATGCATAATCTATCAAAAATACTTACATAACTGTGTTGTCATCCACTAAGATATCACAACCATGAGCAGGACACGAAATAGTCTGAAAAAGATTGAAATTTATAAACTATGTCTTCATTCAACAAATATTTACTGAATGCTTACCATCGCCAGGCACTTCAGTAGGTTGAGAATACCTTAACATTTATAGGATCTTAAATTGTTCCCTTTCTATTAAAGGAAATGTATGTGTGTGTTTATCACCATAAGGTAACTAGAACTGCTGACCTGAATAATTGGTTTCTCAATATAAAACTTGAAAGGCACAAGCAAGACACCTGACAAAATTGTTCAAGTTTAGCCTATATACACATCCTAATGCTGCTGAGAAAACATTCCCTGAACTATATCTTTAACTGGACTGCCACATTGTAAACAGAAAAAAAGCCTTAATTATCTTTTAGTCTTAATACAGAAAAAAGTTCCCCATGCAATTCATAATTGACAATGCTTCACCTGTTTATATTTCTGCAAAGGTCTAAACACTGAAGGAAATTCAACAAACACTAAAAATCAAATTGGCATCTTTACCTGTCCCATGCCTTCCTCCATTATTTTGGTAGTTAAATATTCGCTCCAGCACTGCATACAAAACTTATGTCCACATTCAAGGCCAGTGAAATACTGCAACAAAAATAATACATGGACTTTTAAAAGACATTATCAGAAAAAATCACTATACATAGTTACTCAGTAAGTCTCTATTAATTAGGTCACATTTCTCAAAGTGGCTAAAATGTCCAATTTGACAAGACTAGCTGGTCTCCTAAAATAAACTTCTTGGTGGTGAAACTTAGACATGCAAATACATTTAACATAAAATACCTAACTAATGAGAAATGCATCTACAGTAGATATTTGTAATTTTTAGGAAAGGCAGACAAGTTCGTATTAAATATAAGAATGTTATACACCAATAAGCATATGAAAAGATGCTAACAATCCTTACTTATCAGAGAAATGTAAATCAAAACCACAATGAGACAGGACTTCACACTCACTAGGACAGCTATATTCAAAAAGATAATAACAAGTGTTGGTAAGGATGTGGAAAAATCAGAACCCTCATACACTGCTGGTGGGAATGTAAAATAGTACAGGTGCTTTGGAAAACACTGACAGTTTCTCAAACAATTAAACATACTCATGATCCAGCAATTCCAGTCCTCGGTATATACCCAAAAGAAATGAAAACATAGCTCCACACAAAAACTTGTATACAAATATTCACAGCACAATTATCCATAGTAGCCCCGAGGTGGACACAACCTAAATGTCCATTGACTGAAGAATGGATAAACAAAATGTGGAATATCCATATAAAAGAATTCAGGCATAAAAAGGACTGAAGTATTGATATATACCATAATGCAGGTAAGCCTTGAAAACATTATGCTAAATGAAAGAAGCCAGCCACAAGAGACCACATATTGTTTGATTTCCATGTATATGAAAAGTCCAGAGAATAGGCAAATTCATAGAGAAAGTCAATTAGTGGTTGCCTGAGATTGAGTAGCTTGCGGGGTAAGGGGTAGCAACTCTAAGAGGAGACGAGGTTTCTTTTTGGGGTTATGAAAATGTTCTAAAATTTACTGTGGTAATGACTGCACAACTCTGTGACTATACTAAAAACCCCTTTAAATTAAGTGAACTGTATCGTATGTGAATTATATCTCAAAGCTGTATTAAAAAATGTCACACACACACACACAAAATGTCACACAAATATAGACTTCTGAGTTGCAAAGTATATAGCTTACCTAGATAATCAATAAAATCTTATGGAAACCAAAAGATTTATTCAGATAGCTAAGAATAATAATAGTAACATTTGTTCTAATCTTGTATTACTGACATGATTTGAAATACTACTAATTTGATGGATAGTTAAATGAAGTATATTATATCCTATAATATACAAATAACGGTCACCAGTTTCAACTAAGAATATTTTACAATATTTACTCTAAAATATTTTTAAATGAATACGTAATACAGGTTCATGGTTAAAAACAATTATTTAGTAGTATGAGTTTATGTTGAAAAATAAGTTCCATTTTTTAAAGATTTTATTTGACAGAGAGAGCGAGAGAGCACAAGCAGTGGGAACGGCAGAGGGAGAGGGAGAAGCAGGTTCCCCACGGACCAGGGAGCCCGATGGAGGGCTCGATCCCAGAACCCTGGGATCGTGACCTGAGCCAAAGGCAGACACTCAACCAACTGAGCCACCCAGGTGCCCCTGAAAAATAAGTCTCCCTTATCCCCAACCTTGTCCTCTACTTCAGGAAAGTAATCGCTATTTCAATATCTTACATATTCTGCCAGACATGTTCTAACGTACACAGGTACACACAGCAAGAGGACACACTCTCATCTTGGTTAATTATTATTTAATAGATTTCTCACGTGGTTCTACATTAGTACACATGGGTTCACCCCCTTACACAGTCTGTGTGAAGGTACCATAATTTATTTAAACAATCCACCATTAATGGACATTTAGACTATTTTTTTTTTCTTCCACCATGCTACTGCACTGGCTATATATACATCATTGTGATCATGCAAATGCATCTTGGGACTAACTTGTACAAGTGACATTATATTTACATTTTAATAGATTATTAAATACATTTTACTTTACATTTACACTTTAATAGATTATCAAGCTTCATTCAAAGAGGCTGTAGCAGTTTATACTGTTCGAGAGAACCTGGTTTCCCAACAACCCTGTCAACACAGTATATTATCAAAACTCCTTGAATTTTGCCAATCTAACAGGTGAAAATGAGGTAACTTCATTAGTTTTTATTTTATGAGTGAAGTTTAAACATCTGAAAGAAGACTTAAGGCTATATATTTCTTTTTCTGTGCACTCTCTTCACCTACTTCGCCCATTTTTCCACTGGGTTTATATTTTTCCTTAGTGATTTTGTGGGGATTGTTACCTATTTAGAAAACTGGCCACTTATAAGCATAGAAAATATTTTCTGTTTTAAATCCAAATGCTCACATTTTGTTGCCACGAAGAAGCTCTCTACTTGTATGTAGCAAAGTGTATTAGTTTTAAAAATTTCCGGCTTCTAAATTAACTTTAATATAAAGAGTTAGGAAGGAATTTAAGATTCTACTCCAGATGGCAACCAAGTTGTTCCAATACCATTTACTGAAATCACCTTATTTGAAATGCCCCCTTCTACAATACACCAAATTCCCCTCACACATATTTAACTCTATCTTGTTCCACTGCACTAATTATTCTTGTATTTGGTAGGACTAGTTCCTCCTTACCCCCGTCAATCTAGTCTTCTTTTTCAGTATTTTACTATTATTCTATCTCTCCAAATACTCAAGTCATCTTTTTATCTCCTTTAGTATTTAAAGTTTTCTTCATAATAGATCTTTCACATTTCTTGACAAGTTTATTTCTAGCTCTTTCATTCTTTTTGTGGCCCACATTAAGTGGTACTTTTTATTCCATTCCATTTTCTAACTAGCTGTTATTTGAAAAATGCTCATGAAATTTCTGATATTGCTTAATGATATTCAGATACAAATAGTTAGGATACAAAATTCTATACAATAGCACATCAACTATATACAGAATGCCCAGAAGCAGATATGGAAAAAATGTATCAAAGTCCTGAGACTAGTCTTATGGATCAAATGACATGGAAAATATCTACCCAGCTTAAAATGTGGTGCTATTCAGATTGACAAGGATTCTAACTCATTCACAGAACAAGGTAAGTATTTTAGAAATCAATATTCTCATCCATTAAAAAAAAATCTAGGAAACAGAAGAATCTATTCTCAATACTCCCCATTGGTAAAGGAGATCTGGCACTAACTTGTTGTCAGATCACTAATGGAGAGCATCTGATTTTCAAGGCTATGAGAAGGAGCATTCTGTAAAGGACAATAATAGCAGTGTAAAAGATCAATAATTCTAAAATGTTTTATTCATGACTTAAAAATACATATGCATCCTCATGTGCTTTGTTTTGTTTTGTTTTTTTCAGATAAGAATCCTTGAGATTGGGCGCCTGGGTGGCTCAGATGGTTAAGCGTCTGCCTTCAGCTCAGGTCATGCAGGGTCCATCGGGCTCCTGGCTGAGCAGGAAGCCTGCTTCTCCCTCTCCCTCTGCTCATGCTCTCTCTCTCACTCTCTGTATCTCTGTGTCTCAAATGAATAAATAAAATCTTAAAAAAAAAAAAAAGAATCCTTGAGATTGAGAGACCACAGGTCACAATGGTTACCAAGTGATCATTTCAAGTAACATCTCTACCTTTGGGAACTTGTGCACCAACGATCATTATAAGAAAAAAACAAAGCTTTTTATTCTTTAAAGGCCTCTTTTTCAATAATTCTTCTAATTAGATAACAATACCAAACAAGATAAATTAGAAAAATAAATCACACACACATGTCTAAAGATAAAGCAAAAACTAACCTGTGGTATAGACACATTTATCGTGCTCAAGAGTGGTGTCATTATCGTGGACTATCTGGGTATCACCATCCGGTTCCATTTCCCTTTCTGTCCTCCTCTCACATACTTGGTTCCCTTACTACCTTGTGTTTACCTACTCGGGTCCCTGACTCAAGGGATAGGATTACTTATCAGCAAACTTATTCATAAATAAATCTGACACAGAATACACTAAAAATACACAAAGTATTACCTAAAACAGAATTGAATGGTCCTTTAAAAAAAGAATTGAAAGAATAAACTCTTAAAGGGTCCATTTATCCCTGCCATGTTACATACACAGCAACTAATGTCAAACAGCAGTAAGAACATTAAGAAATATCTTTCCTCCATCAGAAGTTGCTCATATAATCTCTAAAGTTAAAGTCATTTTGTTTATAAAAAAACAGAATAATCAGGGCATCAGTTCCCTCAATCGAAAAATGGAATGAGTTAAAAAGGAATATAGGTTCGGACTTAGATTCCCAGCACAAGGATTCAGAGGTGCCTAAGGGCTGAGGGATGGGAGGGTGGATTATCCTCACAATCGTCAAAGTTGCCTTTATGTAACATATCTGATTCTTAGAATATACAAATTATTTACTTCATAAAAATGAGATATCACAGCCCAACCTATATTCCCTAGTAGAGTGAGGGTGTTAGCAAAGCTAGATCTTATGCTTTAATTCAAAACAACATTATTATAAAGTGAATGACTGTTGCCAGGGCTAAGAAACCCTTGTGTTGCGGCCAATGTGTTGGGGAATTTATGAACTTTAAAAGTGCCCCAAAGTCTCAGGAACTTGTTTTTAAAGAAGAGATCACCCACGATAGTTAACCCCGAAGTGCTAAACTTGTTTGCATGTGGCACTGTATAAAGCTAAAGTTGTTTTCTGGAAAGATAAAGGTATTGAAGATATACATTAATAAAAGGCAAGTATCAGTGTTTGAAGAGAGTGATGGAAACTGAAACATGGGAATTGTACAACAGAGGTTAAAAAAAAAAGTCATTCACCCAATTAAAGCTTTCATGGCGTCTCAGGTGACGTTTACTTGCAAAACTGAAGAGGTTAAAATTATCTTTCTATATTAGTCTAAAAACCATGAGAAAAGAAGTCCTAGTTTTATCACCCTATATTTTTCATAACACTTGGCATAGTTTCCATAACTTTTTAACTTACTTTCCAACCCATGTTGCTGTTTGCTTTCTTGTCCTGTCATTTACATAGCCAAACTTCCTTTAAAGAGTAATTTGTTCATCTTTAGTGCCTCCACTTCCTTTCCCATCTTCAAGTCAATGATTTTTCAGCCCATGCAGTGTGGTGTCTCTTACCATACTACTTAAATTAACTTTCCAATAGCATTGGTAAACTTCATGTTGTTAATTGCAAATTCACTTTTCGATTCTTTGAAGTTTTTTGCAATGTTTTTACCATTCTTGGAGGTACAGTCTCTTCCTCTGGCTTCTGTATTGCTCTATTTTCCTGGTTCACCTGACTATCACACTTTCAAAGGTTATTTCACAGGTCAATTTCTGTGGGAAATTCTCCCTGATCTGACACTGGGTTAGGTGTCTCTCTCCAACACGTTCCCACAGTATCATGCCCTATTCAAGTGCTTACCTTTCTTTCTGAATATGTCATTTTACTTATCTACCCAGCTAATCTGTAAATTATCTGAAGCAGGCATTATGCCTTTATTCTCCATTGTGTTTCTAACACTTAAAATAGTGCCTGGTGCATTGAATAAATGAATAGCAGGTTCTCTATCATCAGTTACAAGTGCAAGCAAAATTTACAATGCAAATCTCCAGTCTTGATTTTTAATTCTAATTTGTTAAGACTGTTAGACAATACCAAGGGCACTGAGAAAGTTATGGGGATATTTGTAAGCAGCTAGCTTCAGTATTCAAATTACATTTAAGATTTAAACGAGGGAGGAGCTGGTTATAATAGAGCAGGAGGAGAAATGCCAGGGAATAAAGAAACCCTGTATAATCTGGGACAAATTCCTTGGGTCTCAGTATTACCTCACAGAAACTTATGAACTATACAAATGTCACCTGGCAAAGAGAATTTGTTAAAGACAGACAATAAAATGGTCAAAACATGAATTTAATTATTTTTAATAGTAATGTTTTTTTTTTAAATACTCAACTTAAGACTGTGATTTAAAGGAGGGAAATTATACAATTCTCAGAATAGCAGAGATCTGAAAGAATATCTTAACTCATTTGAAAGATAAAAATAACTCAGACCCAGTGAGATTTAATAATTACACAAAGCCAAATAATTAGCATCAGAGCTATAATCAAAACTTGAGCATTTGGAAATTCAACTCAACACTTTACCTACAAAGTTATTTTAACTCATTGTTCTATTTCCCTAAGGGTACTTAATTTTCTTTTAAAACCTCTTTTCTAAGCACTTGGATGTGAGCAAATTGGTTCCCTTCAAATGGGCCTCTACAGAAATACATATATAAACTTCTAAAAAAACAATGAAAAAACTTCAATGCGTCAAAATACTGGTGACAAAGACTTTGTATATAGTAATTATTAGAAAGAGCTGCTTAACTATTAAAGCAGAGAATATGAATAAGATAGTTAGAATTAAATTATTTCTTAGATATCTTGAAATATCTTAAAGAGGTGAATTCCAAGTGACTAAATACATTTATGCCACAAATAGTATTTTCTTGTAGTTACTAAAGTAAGGCCTTCATAGGAAGATTATGTTTAAGCCTAAAATTCTTTACTAGACACACCAAAATAAATCGTCTATATTCAATGGGTTTTATTCACTCAATTAACTGGTCCCAGTGTCTGCTCCAACTCTGTCACCACTTGCTATATTTAAGAATTTCCATCAGAATGGATCTGTATAAGTGAAACTCTTCTGTTATGAAAAATCTTGAAAGCTCCCTAGTAAAATACTATTAAAGACATTTTATTAGTGTTTTGGATATTTATTTTAAAATGTTAGTTTTAAATCTACCTTATTTTGGATAAAAAATAATTCTACTCACTGCGCACCTATTAAACAATTCTCCCATGATAGCAAAATAAACTCAAAATAGATTTAGGTGTTTAATGACAAGTTGCTGCTTTAAAAAGCAAACGGGGAAGAAGGGGAAAGAACAAGCTCTATTCTTTCTCTTCCTTTCCTTTATCCTTAATATTCTGATAGGTTACTGTTTTACTACAATACAATCCCAGACTCCCAGATCTTCCTTGGTTTAAATAATTTAAGTTGATTTACCCTCTGAAACAGAGAGTTAGTGCTAGCCTTAAACTACCAGATACTCACCGAGTTAGGGTAGTTCAAGTAGCAGATCTGACAAGGCATATCCTGTGCTGATGACCTTGTATTCATCTGGCGTGTTCGAGACTTTTTACTTGGATTAATTACATGACACTCAGCAAAGAGCTTCTCCAGGTTTCCATCAAAGTACCTGCATTATTTAAACAGAAAGGATGAGAGCCCAGCAATAGCACACTGTTAGAGCTCTCCAAAAACCTGATTTTCTATAGGGAACAGCAATGAACTGAATTAAAATAAACCCAGATCATAACCTTTTTGGCTCAGAGGAAAGGAGGTGTATGGCTACAAACTGTAGCAAAACAGAAGTGTGTGTGTGTGTGTGTGTGTGTGTGTGTGTGTGTGTAAAGCAGATTAAGTTTTTGTTGCTATTTTGGTATTTTTTACTTCGTTTTCATTCTGGGAAGTTAAGCTATTAGAATTTTAACAGTACTACAACTAAAATTTAGAATGAAAGCTGTACTATCTCTAGTGGTACTTTAATGAAGAATAATAGTATTTTAAAAGGCTAGGCTAATATTTTAAACAAATGACTTTATTAATAATTTTAGTTACACCAGCTTAAATATATTAGCAAGTAAACTACCTACAAAGCATATCTTACCCCACAAATCACTTACGTGTCTCATTCTACAACAGATTTCATTTCTAAATTTTTTAAAAATAATTTTTAATTTACTAGCAAAGGGGAGGGAGGAAACAAAAAAGTGTATCTTAAAATGTTTTTATATCAAATAATCTATATACTTAACTTTTCATAAAATAGGTTTATTCTTTACGTACAAAAAAGAGATTCTCAACTTAAAAAATAAGTGATACTCAAAGGAGATTTCCAATTATTTTTAATGCAGGTCTTGTTCAGGTTTTGTGTCAAAGTACTTACTATATCTCTAGGAAAATCACTCAAATGAGAACAAATCACATCACTCTCCCAAGACTAACAAACATCTATTTATAAATAACTGCAGAATGTTTCAATGATCAAATTATTAATCAAAATATCAACACATTATAAAAGGGGAACTCATACAAAGTTAAAGTTGTCACTGATAATTCAGCTAATCAAATTATATAGAGCAGAAAATCAAATGCTTTCCTTCTAATTATCTCTCAGAAAACCTAAGATGTCAAGTTTTATTTGAAAAGTAGAAAGCAGGGGCGCCTGGGTGGCTCAGTCGTTAAGCGTCTGCTCAGGTCATGATCCCAGGGTCCTGGGATCGAGCTCTCCCTCAGGCTCCCTGCTCAGTGGGAAGCCTGCTTCTCCCTCTCCCTCTGCTTGTGTTCCCTCTCTTGATTTGTATCTGTCAAATAAATAAATAAAATCTTTAAAAAAAAAGTAGAAAGCATATGAAGCTACTAAATATGAACAGGTAAAACAATTAAACACCTCGTGTTTAGAAAAAATATTCATGCTCGTAAGAAGAGAAACTTCTGCCATCCAAATTTGACTACATGAAATTAGTAACTCCTAATACTCTGGTGATCATTCTAGACACCATTCTATGCATATACAGCCAAAAAGACATGTGTCTATAATTTCATGTAAATAGTATTTACTGCAGATTTATAACCTTCAGTAAGCAATATATTAAGATATTTGTCAATAAACATAAGTTTTCATCACTACATAATATTCCACTGTAGGTATGTACTGTAATTTACCTAACTAGCCTTATACTAAGGGACATTTAAATGTTCCACATATAAATAATTCTAAATGAAAATCTTGGCCCATCTGATTGGGGGAAAATATCTAGACTTAACTTGCATTTCTTTGTTACTGAGGCTGAACACATTTTTCTGTGAAGATCTTACTATTAATTTATGAGTTCAGTATGTCAACAGAAAGGGTAGACCTTCTCATGGACTACTTTCTTCCCCTCAGTTTCTAGTTTGCCCTCAACCTTGTTTAATGATGTTTAACTGTCACATTTAATTGTCATGTAGGCATACTGATCATGCAACCCTGTGTGAGTTCTGGATTTCATATCAAGCTTTACAAGATCTCATTACCTAAAGATTATAAAAATTCATCCATGATTTATTTAGGCTTAAACTGTTTTCCATTAAAACTGTTGATTCACAGGAAATTATTTTTGTGTAATAAGGAATAAAGTTGGGATTCCGTTTCTTTTTTTTTTTAGATTTGTGAAAGTGAGAGAGAGAGAGGGAGCACACAAGCAGGGGGAGCGGCAGGCAGAGGAAGAAGCAGGCTCCTTGCTGAGCAAGGAAAGGAGCCTGATGCGGGACCCCACCCCAGGACCCCAGGATCAGGATGGGAACTGATGGGAACCAAAGGCAGCCGCTCAACCCAGTCACCCAGGTGTCCTGGGAGTCTATTTCATTTTAATCTAAATGGCTAACCATTTGCTGAAGGGTGTTTCAACTACCCCAAACACTTCCTCCTACCTTTAGGTCTCAGCTTAACGCTCAGTTCCTCCCCACCGTGGCCCCCAAATTAGGTAAGGTTCCCGGTATAACCTTCTCATGGTACTTTGTGCTCTTGCACAACACCTAATCACATGATCAACTCTGAAATCATTTACGTTTTCTCTGCTAGGGTGTAAACCCCATGAGGACTATCTTATTATTGCTGTAGCCCCAGTATCTAGAAGAATCTTATTATAATAATTTTTTTTTAAAGAGGAACCGAAGTAGAGTAACTTCTTAAAGATAATCCACAGTGACAAATCTGAATTCCTTTGCTTTAGGCATATTTCAGACTGTAATGGGTTTATCAACTTTTTGAGACACTCTGAAGACTTCGGAGAACTCTCAAATACTGCACAGGTAAACAGAATGGGGAGTTTAAGAATCCACTCATACGGTCAGACATAATGGGCCTAGAAATCTTTTTCTTTTATTAAGTTCCATTTTATAAGAAATTTAACATTTTAAAATTTTGTTTTGTTTTTATTACATGTTCTACCAATGACTGTAATAGTTATTTGGAAATATTGAAATCTAATTTATTTTCACTAAACACTTAAAATCAGTACTTAAGTTTATTTCTTAAGTTGTCGACTTTAAATATATTGGGCACTTTTAAATTTTTAAATAAAAGATTTTTAAATCTTTTTAAAAGATTTTATTTATTTATTTGATGGAGAGAGAGACAGTGAAAGAGGGAACACAAGCAAGGGGAGTGTGAGGGAGAAGGAGACTCCCCAGCAAGCAGGGAGTCTGATGCGGGGCTCGATCCCAGGACCCTGGGATCATGACCTGAGCAGAAGGCAAGCGCTTAAGGGCTGAGCCACCCAGGCGCCCCTGATTATCATTTTATGTAATTGTTTCACTAATCATATACATTGTTTTTACATTATATAGCTTTCCTTTCAAGAATGGTAAAAACTTTTTTTGTTCCTTAACCTGATTACCTAATTACTCAGACATAATTCAAATGCTTACTTTGGCCAAAATGTGTCTCCCCCGCCCCCATATTCTTTATACTGACAGCATCCATTTCCTTCTGGTACCTATTGTTATTGAAGTCTGTGGTCAAAATAATTTTTCTCATTTTATAATTCAAATCCTTTTTCAATTGGCATATTTATAATTTTGTTTTCTTCATTCTTGAAATTTAGTAGTTCTGTAGGCTTTATCTTAGCATTCAAACTTTCTTTTTTTAAAGATTTATTTATTTATTTATTTATTTATTTATTTGAGAGAGAGAGACAGTGAGAGCAGGAAAACAAACAGGGGGAGTGGGAGAGGAAGAAGCAGGCTTGAGCCCAACGTGGGGCTTGATCCCAGGATCCCGGGATCATGACCTGAGCCAAAGGCAGACGCTTAACGACTGAGCCACCCAGGCGCCCCTCAAACTTTCTCTTTCAAAATGCCATTCAGGTTTCAATCACTTCAAGATCCTTTTTAGTTATTAAGGCTGTGTCCCCCGGATTTGTACCTAGTCTTTGTTAATTTGTCCTCTGTGTCTACCATTTGCTAATTCCTTCTTTGTCCTTTTCCTGTCTTATATGTATCTTCCAGAGTATCTGCTCTGTTTCTTGCTGTTGCCAATGTGGTTTAAGTTGTGTGAGATTACCTGTCCCTTTTTTCTTCTTAGTTTCATCAGCTTCTTTTTTATCTTGTTCTGTTGTTTCATCAATTCATCTTTGATCCCTCATCTCACAGTCTATGTTTAATTTCCTTAAGAGAACAAAGAAGCTTTTTCTTTCTAATTATGATAGTTTTATTAAGAACTACTATGCTCAAGAATATGGGTGGATTCTTAATTCCCATACTTTGTTTACCTGGTCACTATTTGAAAAGTCCTTTAGTTACATCCTCCCTCATGCGAAACAGGCCAAAATGAAGAGACTGATTCAGTGTGAAGCACTGCTGTTCAGGTATCTAGTTTAATCAGTTAAGACACATTTCTCTCTGCTTCTATGACTTTACTAAACAGCTGCAAAGCTTATCCTACGACATTGCTTCCCTCCTTTCCTTTAACTCTTGCCACCCACCCCTTTTTGAGAAAACTATTCATTTGATGAAAACAGAAACAAGAATAGCAGTGTGGTTTTTCCTTTAGTGCAGTCTTTCCTCAGTCAGGGAAGGGTAGAATTAGAGTAACCCCACCTCATCTATCACATGGCCTAGACTTCTCTAGATTAAGGTTGTTAGAAGGGCAACTGGAGAGGTTTCTCAGTAGAGATTTTAAATCCTCTTCTCTGTCTAAGGTTTTCTGTTCATTTAGCATGTTTACCGAAATATGGTTAAGCAAACTGGCACTTAATTAGCCAACTTTCCAGATTATCTAGATCTTAATTTCTCATTTTACTTGACTTCTGGACAGAAATATACCAAACAATTTTAATTAAATTTTAAGGCACTAACAGTTATGGCCTAAGAACTGTGTGTGATTGTGGGGACAGGAGACACGGTTGGTAGGGTACATAGCTGGCTATGTTTCTTTTTGAATTCTGAATGATGGTAGCATCATTGTTTGCCACTTCAATATTTAATTTTGCCATTAGGAGTTTATCTTAAAAGCCTCTACATTGGGCACCTGGGTGGCTCAGTTGGTTAAGCGACTGCCTTCGGCTCAGGTCATGATCCCAGGACCCTGGGATCAAGTCCTGCATCGGGCTCCCTGCTCAGCAAGGAGCCTGCTTCTCCCTCTGACCCTCCCCCCTTTCATGTGCTCTCTCTCTCTCTCTCATTCTTGCTCTCTCAAATAAATCTTTTAAAAAAAAAAGCCTCTACATCTTCACACTTCATAAAAAGACCACTGTTGAAGACGTACTTATTTTCACACAGAATCAGAAAAGCAAAAAGGTTAAGCTAATTTAAAGTTATATAGTGTGCTTTTCTACTGTATGTTCTGAGGCTGTTCAGAGTTCAATCCTTACAGGTTTTTAATGTTCCCATTATGTATTATTTGTAACAAGTCCGTTATCTAATGCTATAATCTAAGAGGGAACAAAAACACACAATGAAAACGAATAAAAATAATTATATATGTCCATGTATAACATGCATGTACACACACTTTTATTTTACTTCATTATTCTCGTGTGGCATTTCATGGGTACCAGACTTCAATTTCAAAAGGTCACAATTATCCTATACCTTAATTATAGTTCTGATAAAGCACTAAAAAAGGTCTGTGACTCCAACATCTCTTCCAGGAATTGCGATTTCAACTATTCTTTGGGTCCTATTAACCTGCTTCTAATGGTGTAATTTTTCTACTTTTAGAAAAAGTATCCTTGGGCAAAAATGTCAAAGGAGCAAAGGAACAGCTTAAGTTTGTTTAAATCATATGGATGAATAAAAACAATAGACTATGAAAAAGGAGTCTTAGAACGGTACAACTGAACAACAGAGTAAAAAATACACTAAGAGAGAAGGCTTTCCCACATATAAACATTAGTTTCAAAGCTTAATCCTCATATTTCACAGAAAGAAGCCAGGAGATGCAGTATAGTAGTATAAGAAATAGTAAAGCCAACAACAGTTCTCTCTTCTAGGGAATGAGATTGACTAAAACTGAAGATCTGGAGCAAGAGTTGTCATTTAAAACACTAAAACTATTAGACTTTTAAAAACCTGTTACTTTGATAAAAATTTAAATCTAAAAAGGGCTCTTCAAGTAGAATGTGGTTTTTAATGGTATTCTTTTAAAAGAAGGACTAAAGTGAGAATGTAAAATGACTGGTACACATATGAACCTGTACCAGGTAAAGTTCAGAATTCCAGAGAACTAAAACTTAGGGATAGAAAAGTAAGGACTTAGGGATAGAAAATCTTTTTTCTAAGGAAGACTTTTGGCCCTCATAAGAAAAAAGATGTCTATAAAAACTTGTTTTAAAAGTTTTGTGCTTTTTTATGCTAATCTAAAAAGTTTAGTTCTCATTTTAATGTATTTATGTGGTTTATAGCAAAATAAACATACTGGTCATGTATTTATTTTTTTTAAAGATTTTATTTATTTGAGAGAGAGAGAGGGCGGGGCAGGGGAGGCAGCAGGACCCTGGGATCATGACCTGAGCCAAAGGCAGATGCTTAACCCACTGGGCCACCCAGGTGCCCCGGTCATGTATTTTTTTTTAAAATACTTTCTGAGATTATAAGACTTTTCTCCTATGAGAAAATCAACCTAATTAAAAAAACAAACAAACAAACAAAAAAAAACGCATGATCCTGAGCTTGCTTACTGCTGAGCAAGAAACCACTTAACAAAGAAGCTACTAAACAAGTTGCAGTACAAAAATTTTTTTTTTTTAAAGACTACATTTTTAAATAGTCTCTACGCCCAACATGGGGCTTGAACTCACGACCCTGAGATCCAGAGTCACATGTTCTACTGACTGAGCTGCCAGACACCCCGTTATTACATAACTTTTTAAAGTTTTTATTTTAAAGTTTAAAGTTAACATAGAGTGTAAATATTACTTTCAGGTATACAATATAGTGATTTAACACTTCCATATAATACCCAGTGCTCATCACAACACAGGTACTCCTTAATCCCCCCATCACCTATTTAACCCAACCCCGTACCCACCTCCCCCCTGGTAACCACCCGTTTGTTCTTTATAGTTAAGAGTCTATTTCTTGGTTTGCCTCTGTCGCTCTCTTTTTCCCTTTGCTCCTTTTGTTTCTTAAATTCCACATATGAAGGAAATCATATGTATTTATCTCTGACTCATTTATACTCTCTAGCTCTATCCATGTTGTTGCAAATGGCAAGGTTTCATTCTTCTTTATCTTATTGCATAATTTTTGAAAAACTTTCTGCCATTTGTTCCTTCATACTTTATCCTTTCTGGTTCTGAGCCACGACAAAAGCAAATATATTAAGAAATGAACCTCAGTGAAACAGATGCAAGATAACTCCTTCTAGGCCTGAACTAGCACAATTGTAACAGAAACACAATAATCTATGTCATCTTCCCAAAAGACTCACACCCCATTACAAAAAAATTTAAATATACTAAAGTCGAAAGAACAGTAAATTGAACTCCCACATACCCTTCATCCAGCTTTGACCATTATCAACATTTTGCTAATCAAAAGGCTTTTCTGAGAAATAAATTTTATTCTCATACAAACTTTTAAGGTAGATCTGAAACTATGCCAAATATTTTAAGAAGAAACTAATGACTATTCCCTCACAGGCAGCTGTCCACGTTCCCTGGCTTGATTAGAATTATTTCAATTTACCTAATTCTTCTAACCTAAAGCTTCTGAATCTTCAAAAACATTACAATATCCAAAACTTTACAACTTATTTACACATGTGCATTTCTCCGCACCACCCCCACCTGAGGGAAAGCTTCAAAGCTTTTATTATTTTCCCAAAAGATCTATGGCCCCCAAAATGACAAGAACCAATATTATTTTCTGAAATGATTATTTTACTTCAAAGAAAACAAAGACAGTGGCTTCTGTGCCCTCTGTCCAAATATGTGCATGCAAGGGAAATGTCTACACCCTCTGCTCTGCTCAATGGTCTTTTCCTCCTGCTACACAGAAGCAGCACAACTTAGTAAGTAAAATGAAACAAACTACTTGTTTCATGCAATAGTGGATCTGATTCCAACTAAAGAGAAATATGAAAAATACATACAAAATATTTGAAAATGGTATTTTATTATTTTGATAACGATGTCTCAATATATTTAATGAAGTCCTTAAGTCATAAATGTTGAAAGCTTATAAACCAAAAAAGTATATTTAAAATCTAGCTATGCTAAAACTAAGAATAAGGCATCAAAATACAGGACAGTATGTATTTAATATCCATTTTTACACAGTTCCCTCACATATGAAGTAACTCCATGTGGGAACTGTGCTGGTCAGTGGCAGTGTTTATGGCTGTGAAGAAAAGAGATGGACAACTATTTCAATACGACATGCTAAGTGTACAAAAGGGAGGAGGAGAATGTCAGTTAAGTATAGAAAACAGCAACTAACTTCAAGACGTTAAAATGACTTACCAGTAAATGTGTTAAGAATTCAGACATTAAGGTGATCCTAGGAGGATCAGATGAGTTGCATATGATACAGGATTGTACATGACGTCTGTGAGTACAACCCCAGAATGAAATATTACTGATGCTCTCTGAATTTGTATAAAATACAGCTCTTGAGAAGATCGGGGCCTCAATAGTCAAGGGCATCCTGACAGAGCGTAGAGAAGTAAGTAGAGACATACAGAACAGAGTGAAGGTATCGAAGGTTTTCAAAAGTCTGAGGGTACAGCTTTGATGTGGTAGGAACCAGAAAGGTAGTGGAGGTTGATAAAATGAGCTGACATGATCCAAGTTTAGGACGGATGTGATACTAGAGCCCAGGAAGGCAGTGAGGAAACTGTCTTGGCAAAATGTTGATTTACTTCTGGTAACCAAAGACACTATTAAACCTAAAACAATCCAGAAAACAAACCAGATCTTTCCCTTTTAAGGTTGTTCCTTTTCCTCTGTGTACAAATGTGTTTTAAAGTTATTTTTATTGTGATATAACACAATTCTAGAAAAGTGCATACACATCAATGGGCAGCTTACAAATTGTTATAAAGCAAACACCTGTGTATAATCAACCTAGGACAAGAACTAGAATACAGCCAGTGCTTCAGAAACACTCCAACATCCCTTCTCAGTAACAAACTCCTCTTCCCCTGAGGTATAATCACTATCCTATTTTTCTTTATAGTTTTACCACCTAAATATGCATCCTTAAACAATATGGCTTAGTTTTGCCTGTTTTTGAATTGCATATAAACAAAATCATATAGGACATAAGGTATTTAGAGGCCTTCCTATCACTCGATATGATGGTTTTTAAGATTCATCTATGTAGTCAGTTGCAGCTCTAATTTATTTTTTGTTGAAGTTATTACAGAAATATACCACAATTATAACCATAATTATAGGGTTGTTCGTAGGTTGGAGTTATTATAAATAATGCTATGAGCATGCTTATGACTTTCAATTTAGATGTGCATATTTCTTTCTACTAGGTACGTACCTGGAAGTGGAATTATTGGGTCAAAGATATGTGTGTAAATATGAACAGAAAAAAATAATAAAACATTTTTACAGTCTTTCTAAATTAACTTATCTGTAGATTCCTTTGGATTTCCTATGTACACAATTCATATCATCAGTGAATATTAATTGTTTATCATCTCCCTTACAGCTATGATACTTTATACTACTGGCTAGGATCATCCTCAGTATCATGTTGAACAGAAGTGAAAATAACAGATATCCATGTCTTGAACTCTATCTAAAAGGGAAATTTTTTCAACATTTCAGCATGAACTATGATATCTCCTACAGGTGTTTTTATAGATTTACTAGATTAATATACTTCCCTTTTGTGCCTATTTTCCTAATGCCTTCTTTTTAAAATCATGAATGATGACTGATATTTAGGAACAGCTCCTCTCTATTGAAATGTTTTTCTCATTAAAATTTGTTCAAGTGACCATACTGAATTGTTCCAGGCTAAACAAACCTAGGATTCCTGGGATAAATCAGAGTTGTCCAGGCTGGGTTATTATCCTTTTTACGTACTGCTGAACTATATAATTTGCAAATATTGTGGGTTTTATTTTTTGCACCTATATAAATGAAAGAAACTAACAAGTAATGTTTCAGTTGGGTTTTGGAATCAAAACTGTGGGTTTGGGGTTTTGGAATCAAAGCTGTGACAGCCTTATGAAAATGGGGGATCACTCATTTTGTTTTCTAAAAGAATCCAAGGTTAGAGAATATAACGTTGGAGTTACTATCTCACTAAGTGTTGGTAGAACTTTCCAGTATATCCATCTGGACTTAGACTTTTCTTTACAGAAACTCTGACTTTATAGTGATAGCTCATATAGGTTTTCTATTTATTTCTTGTCAATTTCAATAAATTGCAAACTTCTAAGAATTTATCCATTTCGTTTAAAATTTCAAATTTTGACACAGTTATCCACAATACCTCAGAAGTTTTTTTTTTAAATATCTGCAGGATTCAAAGTGACATTCTTTTTCATTCCTGATATTAGTGATTTTTCTTGATTAATCTCACCTGGGTTGTTAATCGGTCTTTAAAATCTTTTGGCTCCGGGGCACCTGGGTGGCTCAGTCGGTTAAGCGACTGCCTTCGGCTCAGGTCATGATCCCAGGGTCCTGGGATCGAGCCCCGCATCGGGCTCCCTGCTCGGCGGGAAGCCTGCTTCTCCCTCTCCCACTCCCCCTGCTTGTGTTCCCTCTCTCTCTGTCTCTCTCTCTGTCAATTAAATAAGTAAAATCTTTAAAAAAAAAAATCTTTTGGCTCCTTGAGCCACTCTACTGTATGTTTCTTTTCTGTTTTATTAAATTCTGTGCACTGTTATTTCTTCTTGTAATTTCTCTGAATTTACTTTGTTGCTCGTTTTCTATTGTGACATGTCTAGTTCATTACTTGAGACTTAAGATGAAAGCTTAGTTCACTACTTTCCTTATAAGCACAACTTAGACTGCATTCCACGATCTCCCCCTTAATATTAAAATAGTTGCTTAAATAACATTATGAACAGTTGACACTCTGACAACATTGGTAGAACTTAAAATGTTGACTTAAAAGAATACAAAGGTTAGTTACAACATAAAGGCATTTATACTAATTAAAAGATGGTACTGTTTATGAAAACATTTTCCATGAACACAGTGTTTTGTTTTGGTTTTTTTTAAGATTTTATTTGACAGAGAGAGACACAGCGAGAGAGGGAACACAAGCAAGGGTGGTGGGAGAAGGAGAAGCAGGCTTCCCACGGAGCAGGAAGCCCAATGCGGGGCTCGATCCCAGGACCCCGGGATCATGACCTGAGCCAAAGGCAGATGCTTAACGACTGAGCCACCCAGGCGCCCCTGAACCCAGTATTCTAAATTGGCATTTGTCTTTCAACCTACTGAAGTATCCTCTTACTATCACTTCCACTGTTGCTGTTAAGTCAGCTGTTCTCTAAAAAGAATATATAAGTATATACTTTCTATATATTTTTTTCTATGTACATAATATATACACAAATTTTTACTCTTTGAAAGTAATCGTCCTTGTATCTAGCTTTCATGATTGTCTATTTTTGCTGTTGTTTCTGTAGTTGTACTATGATGTTTTAAAATGTGGATTTCAGAAAAAAATATGTGGATTTTTTACCATATTTCATGAAATCTAAAATGCTTTGGACCTGAAATTTCATGATCTTACCAGAAAGTGAAATGGGAAAATTTTCACATAGGTCAGTCTATCAATCTTGTTGGACTTACAAGTTGCCATCAATTGAAAGATGCATTCAAATTTTAAGCACAATAAAATATCTTAGAATCAATGAAACAGTATTTATTATGCATGGGAACTATTAGGCTTCTTAAACTCTGTGGCGTTTTTTTTCTCTCACCAAACTGGAAAATTATCAGCCATTATGTCTTCAAATACTACCTTTGGCTCATTCTCTCCTAAAACTCAGTTAAGATCTTCTCATTATATCCTCCACATTTCTTAACTTCTCTTCTGCATTTTCCATCTTTTGGTGTATATACTTAATTTAGAGAGTGGTTTGGTCTGATCTTCCAGTACACTAAGCCTCTCTTTAGTTTTGTCCAATATGCTGTTCAATTAATTCACTGAGTTAATTTTGCTTATTTTGTTTAGTTATAGAAATTGTCTTTTTCGAGTTGTTTTCCTAACCTTGCTGGAACCAGATCTTCCTGAAACTGCTGAAACTGCTTCCTAACAAGCAGTTTCAACACTTACACTTGACTTATTTCAATAGCTGCTTTCAGTGTTTAATTTGACACTGGTTCCATACCCATATGAGCTGCATATAAAGAAATGGAATTATGAATTGAAAAAATAAAACACAATAAACTAAAAATAAATTAATAATAAAAGAAAAAATCTTTTTCATATCTTTAAGATAGCTCATACTTTCTAGTTCCCTGTTGATGGTATACCCATTTGATCCAGTTCTGACAATTCTAGTATCTGGAGTCCCAAGTTGTTATGTTTTAATTAAAAAAATAATTTGGGGAAGTAGTTTGAGGCTTTAATGTTCTTTTCCTAGAAGAGATTTTTATTTGTTTGTGTCAAATGCCTGGGTACATTAACAGTCTGGGACCATCTTAATCTACATTCAAGGTTTAAGGTTTTCTTGGGTACCCAGATGACATGAATACTATCTTTAATCTTTAGAAGAACTGGTTTATCTAATCCTTATTCTTGGTGGGCCTAAGACTCCAACCTTCCCCCCCACTAATTAAAGGGCCAATAAAAATCACAGCTACTTTAGCTACCTCTCCTAGATCAGAATATACTTCCAGTGCAAAGCAGACTGGAATGCTTGGCTCATCTCTCTAGATTTCCATATTCTCTAAGGCCTTAACCCTCTAATTCCTATTTTACTAATTTTTTGATATTCTTGATTCTTAAAAAAGATTTTATTTGAGACAGAGCAAGAGAGAGTGCACGAGCGGGGAGGAGGGACAGAGGGAGAGGGAGGAACAGGCTCCCCAATGAGCAAGGAGCCCAATGCGGGGCTTGATCCCAGGACCCCAGGATCATGACCTGAACTGAAGGCAATTAACTGACTGAGCCACCCAGAAGCTCCAGATATTCTTGATTTTTAAAAGATGTTTCAATATCATACAGATTTCGTTACTATATCTAGTGGATAGAATGGTCCAAATTACCAGGAGTTTCCCAGAGTCTCATATTTTCTCTGTCACAGTTAAAACTCCACCTTAACATCTCTTCCACCCACTCTGCTTTCAATTAACCATCACCATCCTAAGTCAAGCCAACATTTTCCTTTTACCTGGGTTATTAAAATAGTTTTCCAATGGGTCATCCTGTCGATGGAGAATCAGCTCATACTGTCACATTTTTTTACTGCAATAATGCCCTTATATCACATTTCTCCATAAAACAACCTTCAAACCTCTCTGCTTAATAGGAAAAAAAGCCAAGTTCACTTGCTTAGAATTCAAGGTCCTCCACAGTGTGCTTCCTACTAAACATGCCCCATCATTTTCCTTCTATCTTTCTTGTACTCCAGTTACTCTAAATCCCATTACCATACAACATATGCTCCTTAAACTACCCCCTTCCCCCGACTTGATTCCTGAACCTGAAATGCCCAGGTACCCACTTTGCCTGCTCTCCCAAGCCCAATCAAATGCCATCTCATCAATAAATCCTTTCCTACCTGAGCCAGAAAGAACCTTTTAGGTATTCCCTTAAAGTTTTATCTATAAGTACCTTAAGGGTAAAATGGTGTATGATACACTGTTCTGTGTACCTCTTCATCACCAAACCTCTGCTCAATGTCTTTTACACAGCTGATATTCAAAAACATTCTTGAAATTTATGAAGTAGTAAGATAGGCAGACTAGGGACAACAGAATAACGTCAGATGAAGTAACTAATGGAGAAAACTGCTCCGAGTTCATACAGCTAGGTGGTGGAGCAGAGATTCCATGTTCTTAACCACTATAGTATAATAAGAAGGTACATTTGCCGCTTTCCATACATGCTCCCCGATAACATCTAAACTGTTTAAACAGTAAAAACCCACTATATTATATTAGAGTGATGAATGCCATCACAAAAGCCTAGTTTCTGACAAACCAAATTTACTCTCACATCTCAGAACTTAACTGTGAAACAATGTATTATTAGTAATGTGGCTAAGAAAAGTTCCATACCATCATGATAACATACAAGTACTGGTTCTAGTAACTATTCACTAAATGGTGTTAATGCTTCAGAATGAAAACCGGAAAGCTATTTGCAACATAGTCTGCATTGAAATCAATCTTCAAGATTCTTTGATTATACCTGTCCATGATAAGCAGTGAGTCATCGACCACCTATATATTTCCCCTTACCTCAAATATACCAGTTAACTCATTAACACCAATCTTATAGAGAAGATACTTATTTATTTTTTTTTACTTGTCATCAACTCTAAAAAAGCTTGATTTGGGGGCGGGGGGGCAGTTGTCTCTAGTTCCTGACATACTGAAATCTGATTTACATGCTTGTCATAATTTACAGAAATTACATGCATATTATAAAAAATAAAACCTAGAAATGGTTGAACTAAAATATTTACTAATCACTGACTACATATTAGGAATTATGTTATGTCCTAGTAATGGAAGATGAGTAAGATAGTTCTTATGCACAAACAACTCTAACGAAAGCGTTTAAATATTATATCAAATACATATAAAAGGGCCAATGAAGAAGTGATTAACTGTCTTGAGAAATAAGAATAGCCATCTTAGAAATAAAGCTTAAGTTAAAGCTTTATTTAAAGAACAATTAAGGGGGCGCCTGGGTGGCTAAGTCGGTTAAGTGGCTGCCTTTAGCTCAGGTCATGATGCCAGGGTCCTGGGATAGAGCCCCGCATAGGGCTCCCTGCTCAGTGGGGAGTCTGCTTCTCCCTCTGCCTGCCACTCCCCCTGCTTGTGCTCTCTCGTGCTCTGTCAAATAAATAAATAAAATCTTAAAAAAAAAAAAATTGGGAAAAGGGACAATACAGAAGGCATGCCAGGCATGGGCCAATGACAGTACAGTTCTAAAAGTGCTCCCTAGGGCTTTGTAGCTAACAGCCTACATAGATATCCACAGAAGCCCCATGTCAGACAAAGGAAACAATTGCAAAGTTGAGTCAACACAAAAATGAATTTGGTGACATCTTAAAAGTTGTGTACTACTAAAGTATAATATGAGAACAGAAATAAAGATAAAAGAAAGGCAGACAGAAGCTGGATTTTCAGAGGTTCATTTATTTGAGAGAGAGAGAGAGAGAGAGAGAGAGAGAGTGCACAAGCAGGGAGAGGGGCAGAGGGAGAGGCAGAAGGAGAGAAGCAGACTCCCCACTGAGCAGGGAGCCTGATGTGGAGCTCGATCTCATGACCCTGATATCATGACCTGAGCCGAAATCAAGAGTCAGAAGCTTAACCGAATGAGCCACCCAAGCGCCCCAGAAGCTGGATTTTTAAATGTCTTGTCAGGGGAGGTGGGTGGGAAGAATGGGCAAAATAGGTACAAACTTCCAGTTATAAAACGAGTTAAGTCACAGAGATGAAAAAGTACAGCACAGGGAATATAGTCAGTAATATTGTAATAACATTACATGGTGACACAGGGTAACTACATTTATCATGGTAACCACTGAGTAATATATAGAATTGCTGAATCATTATGTTGTACACCTGAAACTAACATAACATTGTACATTATATTTCAATAGAAATAATAAAAAAATCTAAGATTAAAAAAAAGTCTTGTGATAAAAAGAAAGGGAAAGGGCGCCTGGGTGGCTCAGTTGGTTAAGCCACTGCCTTCGGCTCAGGTCATAATCCTGGAGTCCCAGGATCGAGTCCCGCATCAGGCTCCCTGCTCGGCAGGGAGTCTGCTTCTCCCTCTGACCCTATCCCCTCTGATGTGCTCTCTCTCTCTCATTCTCTCTCTCTCAAATAAATAAATAAAATGTTTAAAAAAAAAGGGGGGGGGAAAGGACAACTCACTTTCCCAGTCTCTCCTGCTGAAAGGATTCAGGCCTAGAAGGAGCAGGGTGACCTATAGTTATGAAAAGCACAGTACTTGAAGAGTTGATGAGGAATTCATTCTGTCAAAGGGGTAGGATACATCCATCTTTCAGAGGCCAAAACAGCAGAAATACTAGTTGTGCTGTCACTTGCCCAATATTCATGAAATGAGCTGTGATGCCTGTGACCAATGGCAAGAGCAATAGCACATTTACTAAAATAGTCTGACACTATGATTTGGGCACTTTTCCTGGATGCATAGTCTTCATTTACTGGCTGATTTTCCCATCTTTAATGTCATTTTCACCTATCCTCTTCAAGTATATTTACAACTAAAAACCCTGACTGATATACCAGGAAAGGAGAGGGCTCAAGATAATGACAGATGAAATAATGGAAGCAACATCCCACAAAAACCGTAAGATCAAAGCCCAGATGGAAAGGTTAGCCTTTAAAGTTTAGAAGTAGAAGGGCAGATAGAGTTGTTGCTGCACTTCTGATTCTCTGATTTGTTGTTCTGCTTCATGTGGAGGAGCATGGGAAGAAATCTAGTGAATAGAGAAAATTCTATTTAATTTATACAACAGAAAAGAAATTAATCTACATAGTAAAAATTCAGAAGGCTGGGCAGGAAAGAAAATGGCAAAGGCGGGGAAAGCTGCTATGAGAGAGAAAAGATGACATCAAAAAATTTCAATGGTCACTTCTCCATTAACCCCTCACCACCTTCACCAAAATGTATTTTTAAAAGAACAAATTACTTGGTTTTGGGGTCAAGACAAATTTGTTTAAACCATGGACTGGAAGTCTGGAGAAAAATAAGAATTATTGGCAAGAGGGCACCTGGGTGGCTCAGATGGTTAAGCATCTGCCTTCGGCTCAGGTCATGATCCCAGGGTCCTGGGATCGAGTCCCGCATCGGGCTCCCTGCTCCTTGGGAGCCTGCTTCTCCCTCTGCTTCTCTCTCTCTCTCTCCCTCTCTCATGAATAAATAAAATCTTGAAAAAAAAAAAAAAAAATTATTGGCAAGAAATCTTTTTTTTTTTTTTTTAAAGATTTTATTTATTTATTTGAGAGAGAGAGAGAAACAGCATGAGAGGGGAAAGGGTCAGAGGGAGAAGCAGGCTCCCCGCCGAGCCGGGAGCCCGATGTGGGACTCGATCTCGGGACTCCGGGATCATGACCTGAGCCGAAGGCAGTCGCTTAACCAACTGAGCCACCCAGGCGCCCTGGCAAGAAATCTTATAGCTCTATGGCCCTCACTAGACCGTAAGGTCCTCCTCCATGGCAGGGACTAGGGCTCCCTAATGAATAAACAAACGAACAAAAAATTAATATGCCTGGTATACGGAAATGAGGAAAGACAGCAGAAAGAGATGACAGAATTTGAAGTACTTCACAATTTTGCCTAGGGTAAGACTTCTCTTTAAGGATGTCAAAATGAATAGAAATGATGCTTGAATATATTGTGTTACCACCCGGGAAGTACAATTTTTTAAAAAAAAAAAAATGCTATCTAGGGGGCACCTGGGTGGCTCAGTCATTAAGCGTCTGCCTTCGGCTCGGGTCATGATCCCAGGGTCCTGGGATCGAGCCCCGCATTGGGCTCCCTGCTCCGTGGGAAGCCTCTTCTCCCTCTCCCACTCCCCCTGCTTGTGTTCCTTCTCTCACTGTGTCTCTCTCTGTCAAATAAATAAATAAAATCTTAAAAAAAAAAAGGCTACGTAGGGGCGCCTGGGTGGCTCGGTTGAGTAAATGTCTTCTTTCAGCTCGGGTCATGGTCCCGGGGTCCTGGAATTGAGCCCCGCGTCGGGCTCCTTGCTCAGCAGGGAGCCTGCTTCTCCCTCTGCCACTGCCCCCTGCTTGTGCCCCCCGCCCAGAAAGCAAGCAAGCAAGCAATGTAACAAAATTACTGGCTATACTGTCTAACTTTTCTTATGATTCCTGGGATCCTAAATTGTTACAAGATTGTCATACGAGTACACCTTCATTTTTATACTAAAGGAAAGGAAGATGCACAGTGTCACTCACATTCTGAGTTTCTTCTCATTTTCCAAGGGTATTAAGGGATGGGGAAGGAGAAAGAATGGAAAGGGGCCTAGGCATTGGTGTTTTTTAAAGTTCTCAGGTGATTCTAATGTGCAACCACTTTAATAGTTTATCAGTTCATTCTTTAGGGTTTCCCAGGTAGATGATTATATGGTCTACAAAAATTTCTCTTTTTTTAAATTTTTATTAATTTGACAGAGAGACAGACAGTGAGAGAGGAAACACAACCAGGGGGAGTGGGAGAGGGAGAAGAGGGCTTCCTGCCAAGCAGGGAGCCCGATGCGGGACTCGATCCCGGGACTCCAGGATCATGACCTGAGCCGAAGGCAGTCGCTTAACCAACTGAGCCACCCAGGCGTCCCTCTCTTCTTTTTTTAAATAAATGTTTTCGTTACAAATGAGTTCTTATTTTCTGAATTACATAGTTAATGTGTTATTATAACACTTCTCCTGGGATTACTGAAGAAAGTTCACAGAATACATAAAAGTATAAAGAAAATCTAAATATAATCCAAATACTCCCATCGCCAATTTTTATACCACTTATTTAATTTTCTATGTATTATTTTAAATAACAGTTATCAGAACTTCCAGTACTTTTAAATGCTGGTGACAGCCAGTACCCTGTTTGATTTTATTGGACATCCTTCCAATGTTTCAAAATTAAGGGTAATTCTGCTTTGGATTATAGTTGATGCCTTTCATGACACTGAGAAATTACCTTCTTAGTTTGTTAAAAATTGTTTTTTTCTAAATCATGGGTATCACTAACCCGTTAAAAAGTAGTAAATACTATAGATGAATTATTTTTTCCCTAATGGTGACATATTCTTTCTTTCCTAGGAGAAATCTACTAGACCATTAATTCTTCCAATTTAAATATTATTTATGAATTCAACGGCTATGTTCATAATAAAGGTGATTTATATCTTATGCAGTCTTTCTCAAATTTTGTAACAAGAGTTATTCTGATTTGGCTAATAGGAATTAATGATGTCTTCTCTTTTTCTATGTTCTGAAATAATTCTCAATAGAAACTTGCAGTTCCTTGATGGTTTATTACATAGAACTTGACCATAAAATCATCTAGTGGTTTTTGGAGGAGAGGGATCTTTTGGTAAATATTTACTACATTTTTCCATGGTTATTTTTCTACTTCTTGGGGGACAATGAAGTAATTTCCATTGCTAAGCTTTCAAATATATTGGTAAAAGTGGTACTCAGTATTTATTTATAATTCTGAAATATTTTTCCTATCTATAATTATGCATTATTCCCAATGTTGTTTATTTGTGCCTTTCTCCCCTACCCCCATCATATTTGCCAATGGTTTACTTCCTCACCCTTTTCGACATAGCTTTTACTTTTTTAAGAACAATCTTGGCTGACAGCAAAACTCAGCAGAAAGTACACAGCATTCCCATTTACCCCTTGCCCGCCCCCCACACACAACCTGACCCACTATCAACAAGTCATACCAGAGTGGCACATGTGATAGAATCAATGAATCTACATCGACACATCATTATCATCCAAAGTCCACAGATTACATTACGATTCACATTTGTGTTGTACATTTTATGGGTTTGGACAAAGGTGCAGTGATATATATGCAACATAACAGTTTCATGCAGAATAGTTTCACTGCCCTAAAAATCCTTTTTGCTCTATATATTCACCCTTCCCTCCACCTAACCCCTGGCAACCACTGACCTTACTGTCTCTGTAGTTTTGCCTTTTCCAAAATATCATATAGTTGGAATCATACAGTATGTAGCCTTTACAGATTGGCTTCTTTCACTTAGTAACATGCATTTAAAGTTTCTCCATATCTTTTCATGACTTCATAGCTCATTTCTTTTTAGCACGAAATAATATTCAAGTGTCTGGACGTACCACAGTTTATTCATCCATCCACCAACTGGAGGACATCTTGAGAGTTTCCAAGTTTAAGCAATTATAAATAAAAATGCTATGAATATTCATGGGCAGGTTTTTGTGTGGACACAAGCTTTCAGCTCATTTGGGTAAACACCAAAAAGTATGACTGCTGGATCCTATCGAAAGAGTATATTTAGTTTTCTAAGACATTGCCAAACTGAAAGCAAAGCAGCTATGCCATTCTGCATCCCCACCAGCAATGAGAGTTCTTGTTGCTCTGCATCCTCATCAGTATTTCGTAGTGTCAGTGTTTTTGGATTTTAGCCATTCTAATAGGTATGCAGTGGTATCTTGTTTTAATTAGCAATGCCCTGATAATATATGACGTTGAGTATCTCTTCATATGCTTATTTAACACCTGCCTATCTTCTTTAATGCATTGTCTATTCAGATTTTTGCCCACTGGGTTTTTTTTTAATTAGTGAGTTTCAGGAGTTCTTTGTATATTTTGGAAAGTCTTTATCAGGTATCTTTCACAAATATTTTCTCCAGGTATATGGCTTGCTTCTCATTCTCTTGATATTCGCCTTTAAAAAAATCATTTTCAAAGATGTTTTATGTATTTTTGTTATCTATTTCAATTATGTTGCTTTTATCTTAAGTACTTATTCTACTGTCTTTGGGTTTATTTTGTGTTTTTCTAAGTTCCTGTTTCAAAGGCTTTGTTTTCTACCTCTTTTTCTTTTTCTTATAAAGATACTAAGCCTGCAAATTCCCCTGTATCTCTTCAGCCATATCCTACATTTGTACTGTCACTGTTTAATCATAATCATTTTTGGATAATGAGTTACTTGAAAATGTGAAAAGAGAGTGCATATTGATTTTTACTGGAATTTATTATAGCCTAAATTTGACCAATTTGAAAATAACATACTCTGAAAGGTACCATACCAAATACCAATACATAATTTAAATTCTCTGTTTACTGACAGAGTCTAGAAGAAAACACATTAGTGTAGAAAGAATTATGTGCCAAGGGAGATAAGGAAAGGAGCATCCACAAAACAAGAATTAAGTTACTAAATAAAATGGATACCGTTGAACTAAACAATTCAAGATGGCTCAATAGCACAATGCGTGCAAAAAGAAACGCAAGTTAGTGAATTAAAGATAAACATGAGGAACTTCACAGACCAGAGTAGAAAGACAAAGATGACAAGTACAGAAAAAACATCTTGAAAAAAAAAATTAAAATTAATTTCCAAAAGGGATCCAGAAATTTCAACATGTGACTAACAGGGATTCCAGAAAGCACTGAGAGAATCAAGAAAAGGAGAAATAATAGCTAAGAATTTCCCCAAACCAAAAATATTAGTTCTCAGACTTAAAGAGCCCAACTGAATATACTTTCAAAAACTACCCAAAATTTCAGAATATTAAGGATTTCTCTTAGAGTCCTTAAAAATTTTAATACATATGAAATGACTTAAATGACTAAAGATATAATATTCTGGGGAGAAAAAAGTAAATTTGGAGAAAACGGTGGGATGCAAGAGACTAGCCAAAAGGAAAAAAAAAGTCAAATATATGTTAGTAAAAGTGCTCATAAAGGTGCCCACTAGAAAAACTGAAATAAAACATGTAACTCTGAGATTGGGGGGGACAAAGGGGGAGAAAGACTTGGTATCAAGGCAACAAAAAACCAAATAGAAAACATAATAAATACAAAGCACAACTTACAATGGCAGTAATTAAATCTAAACATATTAGTAATCATAAAGTGTGGCAGTGTTAATATCAAACATAGAGTATAATGTGAAACTCATTAAATGAGACAAAAAGATATTGCATATTGGTTTTAAAAACACTATTTAAAGATTTAAAGGTTCCCAATAACAAATCTTCAGAATATACAAAAAACTGAAATTACAAAAAGAAACTGAAAAGTTCACACACACAGACATTTCCAAGGAGCTACTTTTTAATTCATACTTACCACATCTAAGTACAGTATTTAATTGAAAAATGCTTTCAGCAGTATCAACAGTGTTATAAGAGAAAATTTTCTTTGAAGAAATACATTAATAAGAAACAAACTGTTAAGTCAGAAGAATATCAGATATAAATAATGAAAACTCCTTTTCCTAATAGAAGTGTCACAAAATAAGCCAGAAAATAAATGTTACCAAAATTAAGAAATACCACTGACTTCAAAAAAGGTGGTCAGATCCACAGGGGGCGGCAGGGGCAATCACAGTCAGGAGCATTTTATTCTTCATGAACCCTGGGAAAACTATATATGTTTAAGAACATAAGCTTTGGAGTCCAACAAACATGAGTTTGAGTGCTAACTCCTTGTGTTACAAAACTGAGATAAATATATTAAGTCTTACTTTCCATATCAATTAAGTGGGGATAATAGTTTCTAACACCATAAAGCTATAAGGAGGATAAAATGAAATAATGCCTGGCACAAAGGGCTCAATAACTGATAACTATTACTTGTTACTATTAAATTGTAGTTGGGGTGCAATGCGTGAGAAATTGAGCAACAGGGACGCCTGGGTGGCTCAGTTGGTTAAGTGTCTGCTTTCGGCTCAGGTCATGATCCCAGGGTCCTGGGAGCCTGATTCTCCCTCTGCCTGCTCCTCCCCCTGCTTGTGATCTCTCTCTCTCTCTGACAGATAAATAAATAAAATATTAAAAAAAAAACCACACACACAAAAAAACACAAAAAACTGAGCAGTGCTCTTAGTATTATTTAATATGTTTTGCAAAGTTCTTTCAATTTTAAAATCAAATGGGAAGTATTTTCCATTTATTTCTCATAATATTGGGGTTCTCAATTCCCAACTAGTGTTAATTCTTTATTAAAATTAGGATTGCTAATTTTAGACTGAAGAATATGGTTGACAGAATAAATATAGGCTGTCACCCCACCACCTTAACAAGTACTCCTGATTATCAGTCTAAGAAAAAAGATTAAGAATGGCAGTAATATTGTCCTTCACTAGTCCTGTAATTTCTTCCCTTTTAGAACTGGAAACATTTTGAGAGAAAATATAAAAAAAATACTCAATGGAATATCATCCTGCCTGAAATTAGAGAACCAGTCCGAACAGCTATTCTGATGGTCAGGATACCCTGAGCAACTTATTTTTACTGAATAAATGTCATTAATATGCTTAACATAGATTTAAAGTTTTATGGGCAAGAAAATTTTAAGTAATTAATGGAAGGTATTATTCATATGTTTGAGGACTGTATCAAGTGCTTTTTAAAATGTATTTTATCCTCTTCCTTTAAGCAGGCTCCACACCCAACTTGGGGCTTGAACTCAGGACCCTGAGATCAAGAGCTGCATTTTCCACCAACTGAGCCAGCCAGGTGCCCCCTCGACCACTTTTTCAAAACACATTTTTAGTTCTCAGTACTCAAGACGATGTAATTTTGAAGATACTGAAGGAGAGCCCCCACCTTAGCTCCAAAATAAAAGGAACATTAAGTCTGAGTTCCCTTAACATTAAGTTTATTGCAAAATTTACATATGAGGAATACAAGAAATTAAAGCACATACTACTTGCTCACTGGTTATTTTCACATACTGGTCTATAAATCAATTCCTTATTTGCTTCTTGTAAATTCAGTTCAACAAGCTTTCTGTGCTACTTTTAAGTACAAAGCTGACAATAGTTCCTTACCTTTCCATTAGCTTCTCTTTATCCCAATTGAAGTGGCTAAGGAGTATTCTTGTGATAGTTGCTGGATTCTAAAGAAGGGGGGAAAAAAAGTTATTTTAAGGTAACAGTACTTCATTGACATTTAGTGAATTTTTAGGTTGAATTTAATTTCATCCCACCCAAATTTCCTTTCCTAAGATATTTCTTTATTCTACAAAGAAAATACAAAAATAATTGTGAGATCAAGACTATTTAAAAATAGTCTGCCACACAAATTTGTCAGTTTTCTATAGAATTCTAAAGCAGAATTCAAAATTAGCCAAAAAATATGAATAAGGAAAATGTGGTTCATAAATACAATGGAATATTAATCAGCCATCAGAAAGGATGAATACCCACCATTTGTATCGACATGGATGGAACTGGAGGGGATTATGCTAAGTGAAATAAGTCAAGCAGAGAAAGACAATTATCATATGGTTTCACTCATATGTGGAACATAAAGAACAGCACAGAGGACCACAGGGGAAGGGAGGGAAAACTGAATGGGAAGAAATCAGAGAGGGAGACAAACCATGAGAGACTCTGGACTCCAGGAACCAAACTGAGGATTACAGCAGGGAGGGGGGTGGGGGGATGGGGCAACTGGGTGATGGGTATCAAAGGGGGCACGTGTGGTGAGGAGCACTGCGTGTTATATGCAACTAATGAATCGCTGAACACTACATCAAAAACTAATGATGTACTATATGCTGGCTAATTGAACATAATAAAAAAAATTTTTAAAAAAGCCAAAAAGAAATTTAATGAAAACTTGCTGTATTAAATCAAGCACTAATTAAAATTAAATCTTACAATTAAGATTTAGCAGATTGTCACTCTGTTAATCAACAAAATTTCTAATTAATAAAATTTCTAATACCTTATTGTATTGAATAGTTACAATTCAATAATAATATTGAATGGTTTAGACCATTTATAAGTTATAAGGTCCTTCAGAGATATTTAATGAAAAAGACAAAATATTTATACTAGGTAATAATTTAGAGAGTATAATCCGAGGATGCTGTTTCATTTCTAGAAGGATAGGCTAACAGCATGAAATAAACCCAAGTCTGACTGTCCTATTGTTTAATGCTGTCATTTATTTTTATTAATATTTATTCCCATTTCTCATGAAACTAGTCAGGTTACTATCTGGGTACAGAATTTTTACTTAAAATGCTAGTTACAACGTCAGAGGTGGAACTCAAACCTGAATCAAATAACATTTCAAAAAGGATCTCTGCATAAAACTACTTTTGTGTCACCAGAGTTAGACCACAGTATTAGTTAACAACTGATTTAATTAAAAAGTAATCTTGTATAAAAATGTCATGAAACAATACAATTTGTCACAGGAAAATTCACATACATTCAATCCCCCCCGCAAAATCCAAAGATGGCAGACATGGTAACTCTCATTCACCCACTTTAGACACATTTTGCTAATCCATTTAGGTACTCCTTGCTTCTTGGGCCCAGACTCCCTTAAGAATCCTCCTTTAACATAGCATTCAGCAGACACCACCACTTTACAAGAGTCAATATGTGAAAAAACAGAACAAAACAAAAAACCCCTATTAACTGATCCTATTTTATGTTTATTTGTACAGAATATACAGACACTGTTCTGTCCAGCTCTTTCTCAGAAATATGATTCAACAATTTATTAACACTCCAACCCCCCTAACCCAACCCAACTCTGTTTGGAAACAGGTTTTCACAACAGGATTTGCGCCTGAAATTGAAATAGTTACTCCTTTAGGTTTAGTCATATGTAAAATAAAGGCAATAATCCTATCGACTGGGAGAATTAAGTCCAATAGCATCCATGAGAATTGTGTGACTATAACTCTGTGGCACCCAAATACACTGTGTTCTCTGCCACTAGACAGAGTGCTTGAGGGAAGATGTTTCAGGAGTTGTTGAGTCTCAACTTGCCAAGAGAAAAAAGGGAGAAGAGGACAAATGGCCTCTGATGCCCTTTGATGTTGCTGTCGGGTCTTTTCTGTGCTTGAGTTCCACTATCAAAACCTGGTCCCATCCAGAGGTTCCCAAACCTGTTCCTGGCTCATCAAAATTATGGAAAGTTCAGTTAAAACACAGATTACTGGGGTCCACCCCCATAGAGGTTTGGGGTAGGGCATCCCCAAATGTGATCATGACCCAAGGGATTCAGAAAATTCGACCAGCAGTCCCCCAGGATGAAGAAAACGTGACAATTTTTCTATTTCTTATCTCATCCTTCCTGTGTAGGTGTATGTGCCTGATGTACATATTACATCGAAGGCAGATGCTCCAAAGTTTTTCCTAATGGGATAGACTGAAAAAATTCATCTAAACCACAGTAGCATGATAATGCCAAAATACTTATATATTCTGCCAGGGTCTAGGCTATGGGGCAAGAGATATTTCACAATACTAAATAATTATATTTTGGTCACTATTTCAATGTAGCTGGCTCAAGTCATTTATGCGCACTGCATTAAGGAAAGGCACTGGGAGAATAACACATAATGTGAATCTACTGTACGCCAAGCCCTGTATAAGGCACTTTATATACCCCATTTAATTCTCAAAGCTCTCTGTAAGAGAGCACTTACCTGCCATGTTAAATACGAGAAAACCATGACTAGATTCTTTGGAGGTTATAAAAATCACCCAATATTATCCAGTTAATTAAGTGAAAAAGTTGTGAATTTTAGCCTAAAACAATCCGAAACTAATATTCTTTCACTTATTCCATGTAGTAGAACCTAAAGGAATATTAAAGATCTCATTTAACTACTAGTTGTATGTATAAATATCCTTTACATACTCCACCAAACGGTGTTATCAGGACAGGATGAGGAGGGGATGGCAGAAAGCTAAGAGACGCAAGGGAGCTCTCTGGGAATGTTCTATTTTTTGAGTGCAATGGTTGGTTATATGAGGGAAAACATTTCTCAAAAACAAACTATACACTTAAAAATGGGTATATTTAGTCATATAGTAATACACCAATAATGTTAATTTATTTAAAAACAAAACAATGTGACTTCTGGTCCTGGCCAAGATGGAGTAATAAGCTCACTGCAGGGGCTCTCTCTCCCACTGATTACAACTAAAAATTCGACAAAATGCTCTTAAAATTAAACAGCAGGCAGACTGGGGAGGAAAGTAAAGAACAACAAAAAAGGTGGTGGTGAGTATTCTGCTTTTTATCGTTTAGTTCCTGGCTTCGACCCATGAGTGGGCCAAATAGGGAAACTGTTGTAGCAGGCACGAGCAGCTAATACTAAGGAGAGAGCATCTTTTTTGCTAGAGGATTATGGCAAAAGGCTCCTAACAATGTAGGGGAAATACTTGTCTTTTTTCTTTTTCTCCTGTTTTTCTAGGTCCTACCTGAGGCCAGCTGCAGCCATGAAACTACACTGCTGCAGAATGACAAGAGAAAATTCATTCCCTTGAACAGAAGAATCAGGAAGAGGGCCCCTGTTGTGAAAAAAATTTGGGGGATCCCTATTCTTTTCTTTTTTCTCTTGCCACTTCACGTCAAGGCATGACAGGTAAGAAACTAAAACCTAGAAAACTCCATGCTTCTGGCTAGAGGAATGAAGGAAAGGGCTTCTGGGACTCAGAGAGTATAGGGGAAATCGCTGAGAAGAGAAAGATGGAGGAGTAGACCCCTAATTCTGCATATGAACCTGGGCTCACCCTGCAAGCTATGCACATGTGGAACGCGGCTAAAGTATAGATGAGGCTTTTAGAATAGAACTATAAGTCACCGCCCAAGTCCCAGATCAATCTAAGTGGGAATGGAAGGGCAACTCAACCCAGCAAAGGCTTTGAAAACTGAACAGATGATGGAACCACCACCTATGTAAAGTGAGAAAGAATATGCAGTTATAACCTAACTGGATTGACTTGTTTACTGAAACAAAAAATCCTCACCTCTCTAAAGGATTTAACAGGATGCAGAATCTCACAACATAATATTCAAAATGTCCAGGATAGAATCCAAAATTTAACACACATTGCAAGAACAAAAATCTGACCGTCAAGGGAGAAGATAATTAATAGATGCCAACCCCAAGATGACCCAGATATTAGAAATACCAAAGACGTTTAAAGTAACTGTTGAAAACATGATCCATTAGGTGAGAATGGACACCTTAAAATGGATGAAACAAATTCTTAGGAAAGAAGTTATAAAAAACCAAATGGAAACTTTAGAACTAAAAAACACAAAGGTTACTAGATAGGCTCAATAGCAGAAAGGAGATGACAGAGAAGTCACTGAACTTGAAGATGTATCAATAAAAAATTATCTGAACTTAACAAAAGAAAAAAACTATCCTTTTTGTTTTGTTTTTAAAAGAACAGCCTCTCGGGGAGCCTGGGTGGCTCAGTCGTTAAGCGTCTGCCTTCGGCTCAGGTCATGATCCCAGGGTCCTGGGAGCGAACCCCCGCATCAGGCTCCCTGCTCAGCGGGAAGCCAGCTTCTCCCTCTCCTACTCCCCCTGCTTGTGTTCCCTCTCTCGCTGTGTCTGTCAAATAAATAAATAAATAAAATCTTAAAAAAAAAAAACAGTCCTCTCAGGGCCCTGTGGGAGAATACCAAAAGCTGTCAGCCTAGAATTCTATGTCCAGTGAAAGTATAGTTCAGAAATGAAGACAAAGATATTCTCAGACAAAAACAAAAAAAACTGTGAGAACTCACTGCCAGCAGATCTGCTCTAAATGAAATGCTAAGTTCTTTAGGTGCAAGGGAAATGATCCCAGGGAGGAACATGGAATTTTGGGGGGAAAGAGCAAGAGAAATGGTAAATGGGTAAATATTAGGGACTATTTTTCTCCTCTTACGTTCTTGAAAACATAAAATTACTGAAACCAAGAAATTCTAACATGTAATGGAGGGGGAAAGGGTTAAACACATATGTTTACACATATGACAACTATAATATAAAGGGACTGGGAGAAAAGTAATCTATACAGATGAAGCTTCTATGTGTTACCTGGAGCGGTAGAATATTAATTCTAAGTAGAATGTGAAGAGTTAAAACATTTATATTATAATCCCCAGAGCAACCAACGACTAACTAGAAATCAAAAAGATTTTAAAGAACCACTTACAATAGCACCCAAATTTGAAATATTTAGGTATAAATTTAACAATATATATAAAGAATCCATATGCTGAAAACTGCAAAATACTGATGAAGGAAATAAAAATAAATAAATAAATAAATAAATAAATAAAAGACCTAGATACACTACCTTCATGGGTTTGGGAGACTCAATATAATTAAAATATCGTTTCTTCCCAAACTGATCTATAGATTCAATTCAACACCAATCAAAATCCCAGTAGGATTTTTTGGGTAGGTATCAACAAATTGATTCTAAAGCTTATATGTAATAGCAAGGAAACCAGAATAACCAAAATAATTTTGAAAAGAACTGATGAAGACAGTATGGTACTGGTACAAAAATAAAAACACAGATCAATGGAACAGAATAGAGAACTCAGAAACGGGCCCACAAGCAGTAAAGAATATCCAATGGGGGAAAAAAGTTTCTTCAACAAATTGTATTGGGAAAACTGGACAGCAATATGCAGAAGAATGAAACTGAACCACTTTCTTACACCATACACAAAAATAAAATCAAAATGGGTGAACGATCTAAATGTGAAATCCTAGAGAACACAGGTAGCAACCTCTTTGACATAAGTCATAGCAACTTCTTACTAGATATGCCTCCTGAGGGAAGGGGGAAAAAAGCAAAAATGAACGATGGGGACTTAATCAAGATAAAAAGCAGGTGGTTGAGCAGTTGCCTTCAGCTCAGGTAATGGTCCCAGAGTCCTGGGATTTTGTCAGGCTCCCTCTCCCTTGGCCGCTCCCCCTGCTTGTGCTCTGTATCAAATAAATAAAATCTTAAAAAAAAAAAAAAAAGCTTCTGCACAGCAAAGTAAACAATCAAAAAAACTAAAAGGCAACCTACAGAGTGGAAAAAGGTATTTGCAAATGACGTATCTAAAATCTATTAAAAAAAAAAACTTATCAAACACCCAAAAACCAAATAATCCAGTTAAAAAAGTGGGCAGAAGACGTGAATAGATATTTTTCCAAAGAAGACATAACAACAGACTTAACACACACATGAAAAGATGCTCCACATCACTCATCAGGTAAATGCAAATCAAAGCTACAATGAGATATCACCTCACAATTGTCAGAATGGTTAAAATTAACAACACAGGAAACAACAGGTGTTGGTAAGGATGCAGAAAGAGGGGAATCCTCTTGCAGTGTTGGTGAGAATGCAAACTGGTGTAGCCACTCTGGAAAACAGTATGAAGGTTCCTCAGAAAGTTAAAAGGAGAACTACCCTACGATCCAGCAATTGTACTACTAGGTATTTACCTAAAGGATACAAAAATAATGATTCGAAGGGATACATGCACCCTGATATTTATAGCAGTATTATTAACAATAGTCAAATTATGGAAAGAGCCCAAATGTCCACTGACTGATGAATGGATAAAGAAGATGTGACACACACACACACACACACACACACACACACACACACACACAGGAATACTACTCAGCCACAAAAAGAAATGAAATCTTACCATTTGCAACTACCTAGATGGAGATAAAGAGTATCATGCTAAGCCAAATAAGTCAGTCAGAGAAAGACATACCGTATGATTTCACTCATATGTCAAATTTAAGAAACAAAACAGATGGACATGGTAGGGGGAAAAGAGAGGCAAAGCAGAAAACAGATTCTTAACTACAGAGAACAAACTGAGGGTTGCTGGAGGGGAGGTGGGTGGGGGGATGGGTTATATGGGTGATGAGGCATTAAGGAGTGCACTTGTGATGAACACTGGGTGTTGTATGGAAGTGATGAATCACCAGATTCTACACCCGAAACTAATGTTACACTGTATGTTAACTGGAATTTAAATAAAAACTTGAAAAACAAATAAATACATTAAAATGTTACTATTAAGAAAAGAACAGAACACAACCTGATCTCAAAATATACTATAAAGCTACAGTACTGGCAAAAGGATAGATATACCAATCAAAGGAACAGAAGCCACAAATAGATACATACAAATATGGCAAAATGACTTTTTACAAAGATGCTACAATTCCAAGGGAGGAAACAGTTTTTTCCAAAAACAGTGCTAGAATAATCAAGACATCTATATGTTAAAAAAAAAAAATCAACTTTAACCTAAACCTTAGACTTTATACAAAATTAATAATGGATCAGACCTAAATGTAAAACACAATACTATAAAACTTCTAGAGGAAAATCTTTGTGGCCTCGGTTTGGGCAAAGAGTCCTTAGATAACAAAAGCACAATCCATAAGAAAAACTGATAAACTGGAATTCATCAAAATGAAAAGGACACTGTTAAGAAAATGGAAAGAAAAGCCAGAGACTGGGAGAAAATATATGCAAATCATATCTTATAAAGGACTTGTATTCAGAATACATATCTTTAAAATCTCTTGAAATCTAATAAGAAAACAAAAACCCAATTTTAAAAATAGGCAAAAGCTTTGAACAGACACTTCAGCAAAGAAAATCTACACAGAGGCATGAAAAAGAACAAGATGTTCAACATTATTAGTTATCTGAACACAGGAATTGAAGCCACAAGGTCACCACTACAAGCCTGTGTGGGGTGGAAGAGGAACCCTATCAGACAAACCCAAGTGCCGCAGAGTATGTGGTTTAACTGGAACTTTCATACACTGCTGGTGGGAATGCATCATAATACAGCCAAGAGGAAAAAATTTAGGAGTTTCTTACAAGGTTAAACATATACTTACTACAAGCCCCAAATCTCACTATTAGGAATTTACCCTAAAACTTATCTTCACTCAAAAAAACTATATAACAAAGTTTATAACAGCTTTATTCCTACCTGGCAAAAACTGCTAACAGCCCAAATATTTCACAACTGGGGAATGGTTAAAGAAACTGTGGTACATCCACAATGGAATACTACTCAGCAAAAGAAAGAACTATTGATACATACAACAATATGAATTAATCTCAAATACAAATTCTAAGTGAAAGAAGCCAGATTCAAGAGGCTACATATTGTATGATTCCATTTATATGACACCATGGAAAAAACAAAACTACAGGGATGGTATAAAAATCCCTGGTTGCCAAGAATTAAGGGTGGGGGAGGCTTTGAACAAACGGGCAGCAGGAAGGAATTTTTTTTTAAACATTTTATTTATTTATTTGAGAGAGAGAGAATGAGACATAGAGAGCACAAGAGGGAAGAGGGTCAGAGGGAGCAGCAGACTCCCTGCTGAGCAGGGAGCCCGATGCGGGACTCGATCCCGGGACTCCAGGATCATGACCTGAGCCGAAGGCAGTCGCTTAACCGACTGAGCCACCCAGGCGCCCAGCAGGAAGGAATTTTTAAGAAGGCCATTATGGAACTGCTCTGTATGTTGATTGTGGTAGCAGATACAGAACTCCAGGCCCTGGTGAAAATTAATGGACTTGTACACCCAAAAGTATAAATTTTATATAAATTAAAACAAACTTAAAATATTAAGTTATAAAAGTAATTTAACCTCACTTGAGCATCTATAATGGAGTTCTGACCGTTTAAAGTAAAGTAAGTGTCAAAAGAATGATGCTGAATGGAAGGAACACAGACATGAAATTATTCAGTGCCAGGCACTCTTTATACATCATATTTCATTTAATCTTCACATCAATACTTTATACAAGATAGGCATTATTTACATTTTACAGATGAAGTTAGAGAGATTAAGTCATTTGACCCACGATGAAATAGATTAATAGGATCTGAATACTAGGAAAATTTTATAAAAATTTATGTTGTAGCACCACCCTTAAAGATTCTGATTTAACTGCTTTAGGCTGGGGCCCAATCAAAGGAGAGAAATCACCTATGCATGCTACCAAAACTCTTGATTAGTTGAGTAGAAAGTCAATTCAAACTCTTGGCTGAAATAATTCTTCATCCTATTCTTATTGGCGGTCCTCATTTTTTAAAGATATAAACAAACAAAAAGATTTAAAAAGTTAACAAGCAAAATCAACATAATTAGAAAATTAGTACTAGCAGCAGCACATTTAACTTTTAGGGCAATAAAACAATCTGAAATCTCGTATATTCTCCAGTGGTAAACTCTAAAACAACGGTCCCTCATTTGGGCTAGGTATTAAAATCTCTTGAGGAACTTTAAAAATACCAATACTTGGGGGTGCCTGGGTGGCTCAGTCATTAAGCGTCTGCCTTCGGCTCAGGTCATGGTCCCAGAGTCCTGGGATCGAGCCCCACATTGGGCTCCCTGCTCTGCAGGAAGCCTGCTTCTCCCTCTCCCACTCCCCCTGCTTGTGTTCCCTCTCTCACTGTGTCTCTCTCTGTCAAATAAATAAATAAAATCTTAAAAAAATTAAAATTAAAAAAATAAAAATACTAATACTTGGACTTCGCCACAGCAATTCTGATTCAGTTGTCTAGAGTGGGACATGGATACGTGAATTTCTCACCCCAAGTTTTTTTTTTTTTTTAAGATGTATTTATTTTGGAGAGAGCGCACACATGCAGGGGGGAAGGGGAGAGGGAGAAAAAGAATCTCAAGCAGACTCCTCACGACCTAGCAGTGTAATACTGTAGTAATTTAAAGAAAATTACATTCTAAGGTTATAGCAGCAGTATATGGTTTGAAAGTATCTACAAAGTTCTGTTTTAAAAAGTGGGTGTGATGGGGCGCCTGGGTGGCTCAGTCAAGTGGCTGCCTTCGGCTCAGGTCGTGATCCCAGGGTGCCGGGATCAAGCCCTGCACCAGGCTCCCTGCTCAGTGGGAAGCCTGCTTCTCCCTCTCCCACTCCCGCCCTGCTTGTGTTCCCTCTCTCGCTATCTCTAACAAATAAATAAATCTTTTTTAAAAAATAAAGTAAAAAAAAATAAAAAGTGGGTGTGAATATGCCAACTCTCCAGCTGAGGCTTTAATATCAATGCACTATCATCATCCTCCATCCTTTGATCAAGTGGTTCTCAACTTTGGTAGCACATTAGAATCATGAGGAACTTTTAAAAGCCCAATGTGCAGGCCACACCCCACACCAAATACATCAGAATACCAGGGTGAGGGAAGAACCTTGGCATTACCGATTTTTTGAAGCTCCCTGGCAATTCCATTACATAGCCAAGGTGAAGACTACAATTCTAGATACATAGATGTAAGAATATAACTGGCTGAAAAACAAGAAAATATTTAATCTCCTTAATTACAACAAGTGTTTTTAATCTACCACGATGGCTAAGATCTTAAAAATTTACAATATCCAGGGACAAAGGAAAGGAAATTAACATTTCATGTTAGTGAAATGCAACTTTTGAGAGTAGTCTGGAAGAACTGATCAAAATTAAAAATGCACATGACCTAAGATAGGATCTAAAGATTCCACTTCCAGAAACCTACTCTGGAGAAATATGTTAAGTGTAGAAAGGGGGCACCTGGGTGGCTCAGTCAGTTAAGCATCTGCCTTCGGCTCAGGTTAGGATCCCAGGGTCCTGGGATCAAGCCCTGCATCAGGCTCCCTCTCCCCCTGCCACTCCCCCTGCTTCTGCTCATTCTCTCTCTGTCAAATAAATAAATAAAATCTTTTTAAAAAACAAAAATAAAAATAAAGTGTAGAAGGGGAAGAATAAGAAATTTCACGTGTACATTATTTGGGAAAGCAATGAAGCAAAGATAACCAAATTTTTCCAAAGGGGGACTGTCTATAAATTACGCCATATCCATACTCAGATTATGCAATAATTAAAAAAAATGGAAAAAAAAATCTGTATGCACTGACATGGAAGGATATCCATGAGACACCACTGAGTGAAAAAAGGAAGTTACTGAGCAACGTACAATATTCCATTTTTTAGTTACAAAAAGAAAGTTAAGTTCTCTCTCTCTTTTTTAAGATTTTATTTATTTGAGAGGTGCCTGGGTAGCTCAGTTGTTGGGTGTCTGCCTTCGGCTCTGGTCGTGGTCCCAGCGTCCTCGGATCAAGCCCTACATCAGGCTCCCTGCTCCGCGGGAAGCCTGCTTCTCCCTCTCCCACTCCCCCTGCTTGTGTTCCCTCTTTCGCTGTGTCTCTCTCTGTCAAGTAAGTAAAATATTAAAAAATATATATATTTTATTTGAGAGAGAGAAACATGAGCGGAGGGGAGGAGCAGAGGGAGAGGGAGAAGCAGACTCCCCGCTAAGCAGGGAACTGGATCCCAGGACCCTGAGATCATTACCCAAGCAGAAGGCAGATGCTTAACCAACTGAGCCACCCTGGCACCCCTGGTAAAGTTCTATGATATACTCAGTATGTAATAAAATGTTTAGAAGGATTTATATTAAAGCTGCTCTGGAGTTACCATCCCTGGGGACTGGTCTGGGAATGGGGTGAAAAAAAAAATGTGGGTCTTTTTTTTGTACTTTATAATATGAATAGAAATTTAGAGTATTACTTTTATAACAATCAACTATAAACAGTACAAGGCCTTGCTTCTCAAACTGTAGTTCACAAAATCACAATCACCTGAGTTTGTTAGAAATTCAGAATCGTGGGGCGCCTGGGTGGCTCAGTTGGTTAAGTGGCTGCCTTCGGCTCAAGTCATGATCCTGGGGTCCTGGGATGGAGCCCAGCGTCGGGCTCCCTGCTCAGCAGACAGCCTGCTTCTTCCTCTCCCTCTGCCTGCCTCTCTGCCTACTTGAGCTCGCTCTCTCTCTCTCTCTGTCAAATAAATAAATAAAATCTTAAAAAAAAAATTCAGAATCCTAAGTCCCAATCCACATCTACTGAATCATTTCAACCAGACTCTCAAAAGTTCCTGAGGTGATGTGTTATGTACAGTGAAACTGACAAGCACTGATATAAGCTACAGCAAGTTCTGAGAGATGGTTATACTAACCATAAAAGGTTTCATTTCCAAATTCTCCTTAGATTCAATTAAATACTTGATTTCTTTAAGAAATTATCATGTGTAACCCAAGTATGATTTTTCTTCTCTTAAAAGGTATATAAGAATGCTGAGAGCTTTATACTGAGTTACTAAAAACTACAATATAATTAAAGCTTAGTCAATGACATACAATAAATTCTTTATGCATCCAAAGTTCATACAGTACCATATACAAAATGGAAGACCAGTACTTGTCACCAAAAGATGCTCTTGACTTTGATCATTCGGGGTTTGGTGAAGAGTATAAAAACCCAAACTAGATATCTTGAGAAAAGGGAGAGTTAATAAAAGGAGTTCATGCTTAATTAGTAGAAGGACTGGAGGAGTGGGGCTATAAGGCTATGTCTACAAGAATGACACCAGAACACAACACACTGAATCACAAGGAACTCTCCCTGCTTAAGCCACCAACAGAACCACTAAATTCAAGAATAACAGATGATTGTGATCCCAGGATTAGAAAGCACGAATCAGGAAGTCATCACTACCACTGCCACCACTGCCTCTATATACCCAGGATGATGTACACAACAAAACAGTCTAGCCGTTGCCTTTGCCACAAATGCCTCTTGATAATGCAGAAAGATGAAGAACGGATAATGCAATGCTACCTTTCTACTACTGCAGAAAAATCTCACACCCTTACAAACCAACAAAAAAAGGGGGGGGTGATGGGGCAGTGGCAGAAAAGAGAAGAAACAAGTTTTTGGCTTCCTAGCTCAACACAGCACAGAAAGGTAATTTTGGAGAACTGAGGAAGATAATCACAGAATTCCCAAAAGTTATATGCATTTAAAACAAATTTACAACTAAACAACACAAATTCTAAGTTTCCAGTTTCAAATATGTACTTCTAAGCTATCCTTCAAGAAAGAAGGTAAAAGAGACGGGGGAAATGTTGAAAGTAATGATGTTAAGAGACTTTCCCAGTGGAGATGCTTCTTGGAAGATTACTTCAGCAAAAATCTCACAGTTTAACTCACTACCCTCGGAGATTAATTAAAATGAAAATTTAACACTGACAAGCTCTGACCAAACATAATTCTGTAGATCCATGATACTTAACTTGAAATTGTGCTGAGGTATGCATCTGAAATACAAATGTAATCCTGATGTACCAAAACTTGTCAATGAGTGCATTTAGTGAACTACCATCAATAACATCTCAAATTTGGCTTTGCTGTTCTTCACTTGCCCTTGTACACGCATTTTATGAAGTTAATTACTTCCTTCTATGTCATCTCAAACTTAGAGAGTAAAGATTTCACCTCTAGAAGAATGTCAAGAGTTTAATCAGAATTTAATAAAATACATAAAATGTTTCTGTAAAAAGAAGCAAGGATACTACTACTGTGTGTAATCATTTGATTTATTCTGTAAAAATTCAATTGCAAACCAAACAGGTGTGTGATGAAAGGGACACATTTATATGAAGGATAGGTAAAACTTCTATTTTACATCAGAAAACAAAGCACTGCATGCTTCAGCATCTAGTTGATCAAGAGCCACGTCACCTCCAACAAACATGACCCTTGTTTTAAACATTTACCATTACATGAGACCCCACTCGAAGCAAGATTTTCTTGGGTCTCAGTCTCCTGAGGGGGGAAAAGTCCTGCATACTCTATCAAGGGGAAAAAAAAAATCCTACAAATAAAAGCATAAGAACCAAAAGGAAAGGCCAAGAACCAGGTAACTACCAATTCCAAATTACCGTGGTATAACAGAGTTAATTTAAACTATAAATGAAGATTCTATACAGACCACCTTATATTACTTTACTATTTTTGCAGTAATTCAGAACTGTTAGAGAATTATTTAAGAATCTTCTTAGTTATCTGTTCATAAGCTCACCTCTGGGTTCCAATTGTGAAGCCCAAAGTATTAGCATTCTATACATAGCTATTGTGGGACACACTGAAAATGTCCCACAAACACACAACCAAAACATCTGAGTGACTTCAAGGTACTGCACTTCACTTAACACAACCACTAGGCATCTCCAAACTACCTAAAGATGGCATACAAATTGAATTAGTTCTGCAAAGTGAAATGAATATTAAGTGTTGTGTAACAGTTATTTCTTCTGGAAGCACTTCAAAAAAAAGAGATACATACACATTCCCAACTACTTCTTAATAACAAATTTTAACAGTACAGTATTTGAACTAGTACTTCCTCCTTTCTCATCACAGCAAATCAAAATACGTATTGATAAGTGGTAGGATTCTGATTAGCAATTCACTATTTACTTACACTCTATATATGTGTAGATGGTACACAAAAATTTGTAAAATAGAAACATAAGTGAGATTCTTTAAAAATCATAGTGCTTATTTAAAGAAGTATAGAAGTTTTAATCTATCTCAAAAAGACCCTATTAAAAAAAAAAGCCACTGTAAATTTCTTTCAAGCTCAAAAAGTAGCCATAAATCCAAAAGATCTTGAAATAGACACAAATATACTGCTGTATCATTTAAATAAAGTTTTATAACCTAGCTGTAACAGGCAATGTATGTCTCCAATACGTTTTCCTGCCAATTATTCTCAAAATACACAGGCTCAATGACTAAGAATCATGAAAAAGGAACATGTGGCATATACAACTGGAACCTTCCTCCCTTCGTGAAGTTTATAATGAATACCTGGACTGAGAACACTTCTACATATATTTGCTGAGAGGATTTTAAAAGAATGAAGATAGCAGTGCTCACTTCAGCAACACATATACAAAAACTGAAACAATACAGAACCCTGTGCAAGTATGACATTCAAATTCAGGAAGTGTTCCTTATTTTTGTGTCAAAGAGTTTAGAGAACATCAATTAAGGAAGAATTTTCCTGGTTGATGAAAAATGACTGTTTAAACATTTAAACCTTTTTTTAAAGATTTTATTTATTTATTTGAGAGAGAGCACACGTGTGCATGAGCAGGGGGAGGGTCCGAGGGAGAGGGATAAGCAGACCCCCCACTGAGCAGGAAGCCAGACATGGGACTCCATCCCAGGACCCTAAGATCATGACCTGAGCCGAAGGTAGACGCTTAAATGACTGAGCCACCCAGGCACCCCTGCTTAAACATTTTTTTTAATTTAGTGTATGTGCACAGTTTTAGAAGTTAATTATAACCTCAAGGTTTAACAATCCTGTCTGCCACATCTCAGTCACTACTGATTTCCAATCCTCTGAGGCAAGCATTTTAAATTCTTTTCCCTGTTTCTTCTGGTATTGACTACTTTTATCCTAAATAATACGCTTCTGCTCAGCTACTTACTATCTTTCTATTTTAGATATTATCTATTACCATCCTTGCAAATGATGAGGATTCAGCACTCTTAACATTCACCTTCCCTCCTTTCTTATATAATTTTATTATCATTTTTATTTAAGCCACTATCCATTGTTTTTAACAATCATAACAGGAATTCCAGAGGAGAGAGAAGAAAATTACCAAAGCAGTATATTTTTTTTTTAAAGATTTTATTTATTTATTTGAGAGAGAGAGAATGAGAGATAGAGAGCACAAGAGGGAAGAGGGTCAGAGGGAGGAGCAGACTCCCTGCCGAGCAGGGAGCCCGATGTGGGACTCGATCCCGGGACTCCAGGATCATGACCTGAGCCGAAGGCAGTCGCTTAACCAACTGAGCCACCCAGGCGCCCACCAAAGCAGTATTATAAATTTATTTCCCAAAGCGTTAGAAGGACACAAGTCTTCCACTTGAAAGTGTCTACCAAGGCCCAACACAATGAGAAGATTCACACTTAATACATCTCTTCAGACAACCAAGGATAAAGAGAAAAGGCTGAAACTTAAAAAAAGTCATCAAGAAACGAGAACCAGACTGGTCCTGGATTTATTAGCAACGGTTTAAGTGCAGAAGGCAGTTATCTTTAATAAACATTCCAATCTAGACTTTCTCAGCTAGCCCATCCAGCAACCAAAGTTGAAGGCAAATTAAAGACACCATCAGGACCACAACGAATAATATGATAAGAAAAGTTACATGGGAGTTAAATTAAGGATGTAGCCCACCAAATGAGATTAAATCAAGAAAAAGACACAGATCTAAGAAACAGAGGCTCCAACTCAAGAGTATAATAAGAGGCTTAGTGGGAAGGGCATCCTGATTAGAAGAGCAGGATGGAGGATTCCAGGAGAGTGTAAATACAATCCAAATGACCTTGATACCAGAAGCATTGTTCTCAGGAAGGTCCAGAGCATCTGGTATTAAGCCTGTTTAAAAAAAAAAAAAAATCCGAATATACTACTTGGACTGTCATAAAAGCAAACATTGTTCAATAGTGTCACTTAAAAAAAAAAATCAAGCTATGAGCAAATTAATACTTGGCTATGATCACAAACCAAAAGGACTTTGATAACATAAAAATAAAGGTGGCACAGAATGGGTTATCAAAGGTGAAAGAAGAAAGGAAGAGGAAAAGGTCAACAGGTAATGGAAAAGAGATATATTAAAGTTATAAATGTAATCATTTGGAGATAATAACTTTTTCATTTGTTACCACATACATGTTTAAAACAAATAACAAGTTGGAGAAAAGAGCTACAGTAACAATCATACATTAACTCATTAAGAAAATGTGCAAAGGATATGAAAGGACAGTCTAGAGAAATGTTCAATTAAACCAAGCAACAGTTTATCAGGGTAATGAAAAATTTAAGATTCTTAATAGTGTCAGCAAAGGTGCAAAGAAAATGACAGTTCACACACTACTGGTGTAAAGATAAACTCAGTAACCTTTGAAAACATTCCGTCTTGTTTAATTTATAAAAACTATAAATGTCTATAACCAAAGTCCAGCAAGCCCACTTCCAAGGTCAGGTTAGGTCAAGAAAGGAAAAGGAAGGGAACAAGAGGAAGGAGACACACAATATGGAGAGGAAAAAATGCCAAACTGGTATGCTCATATCAGAAAATACTGTACAAACAATTTTTAACTCCACAGTAATACTGAAGGAAAAAAACAGCAACTTCCAGAATAAAGTGGAACAAGAGCAGGAAGTAAGAAAGAGCACCAATATAACCCACTTATTTTTCTTCTAAAATATTTCAATTGTAGACTGACATTTATTGACATAAGAACACTCTTTTTTTTTTAAATCAAATCTGATGGGGGCCTCGGTGGCTCAGTTGTTAAGCGTCTGCCTTTGGCTCAGGTCATGATCCCGGAGTCCTGGGACAGAGCCCCCGCATTGGGCTCCCTGCTCCGCGGGAAGCCTGCTTCTCCCTCTCCCACTCCCCCTGCTTGTGTTCCCTCTCTCGCTGTGTCTCTCTCTCTGTCAGATAAATGAATAAAATCTTTATAAAAAATAAATAAAAATCAAATCTGAGCAATGATAGATCCAGTTAACAGTTCCCATCTTCACACCCTTACTAAGAATCCCTTTTCAAAAAGACATTAACAAAATTTTGTAAAGGTACCACCAACATCCATTTTAAAAGGGAAAAAAACTGAGAAGTAGAAGTTATTTCTGAAATGTCAATCATGGCAGAGTCAGGATTAGAAGGAACCTAGGTCTCTAAAATTCAGAATTAGTTTGTTTATATTGATCTAGATTGGACAATTTTAAAGAAATTATAGACTTGTAACAAATACTCATTTTATCAGCACCACGCAACAAATACTCATTTTAATACAAGGTAAACAATGATTTACAATCTATTTAGACCATGAAATCCTTCAAATACATTTGGAAGAAGGGGCTAAATATGAAAATAGGAAAGTAAAAAAGTTAACCAAAAAGGTTTCCAAGACCCCCAAAAAAGGGCTCTCAAACACCAAAATATCGTTTCAACACAATTGATTCAAAAAACCTCTATGGTATACCATGAAACTTCAAAGAGATTGCAGACTAGTTCTTCTCAATGTAGTATACAGTTTATTATAGTATGAACTACTAACCCCAGCCTTTTGGGCCAGAATTTAAGCAGTGGCTACTTGAGATCTTAGGTTTTATAGTCATTTTGAAAATCCAGCAATCTTCACTGAAAACCAAATACAAACCTGTATCTGCCTTTTCATTTAGGAAGTCTTGAAAAGCACTGTATTAACCTATTTAGAAAAACATAGCCCCTTCTTTTGAGAAGCACATCAACAAAGAAAATGATGCAAATATCTGTATCATTCAGCTATCCCCAGAATCACTTTGTCAGCCAATACTAGAATAATATAAATAAGCAACCTCATACTTTACCTTATATGTAAGCTTTCCATTTCTTTTTCTTCAAACATTTGCATTAGACTGCCTGAGTTCTTAAAGCCTGCCTCTGATTTAGTCTTAGAATTCAGTATAAAAAATGCTGTTGCTCTCTCATTCTAACACAGCATTTAAAAAAGGAAAGAAGCCAGGTACTGGTATTGCAATTGCTATCATTTTGCAAGCAAATGGATATAAAAATCTAAGCAAATGGTACAAATATTTAAATAGAAATCCTTAAACTTCTTCATAGAAGTTAAACAACATGGAAAATTTAGATTATTTCCATCAAAATATTCCAGATTCGGACATAATAAAATATACACACATGGCCAAATCAATCTAGCTTTCTTCCTCCTTTTTCTCCCAGTTTTACAAATGGATCTTCTGTCATCATAGTTTCTAAAAATCAACCAGGTCCATGAATCAAGCAATAACATTAATATCCTCCATTTAACCATTTCTTCTATTATCCAGCTTTTTTTTTTTTAAAGATAGTGGCAAACACCAATTTACTTTGTTGCCTAAGTAATAAAATTAAAACTGTGCCCTTTATAAGTGGATATATCAAGTTTGTCATGTCAGAACAGGCTTGTCATCAAGATTTACAGGATAAACGGTATGCCCTTAAATAATGAGGTACTTGCTACCAAAATGTGCTTGCACATATGTGTGTTTATAATGGTCCTTTAATGACTTGTCTTTGGAATGATTCTGTCCTACCTTTGCTGCTGCAGCCCGCCTGTCCTTTGCATCACTGAATTCATACTTCTGGAAGTACCCAATATGCACTGTAACAGACAGATGGACAGATCAATGGGCCACAGCGGCAAAGGCCAGATAGACAGACTTGATAAAAATTAAAATCAAGGTATATAAAGGGAAGGGGGAAACCAGAAGAGAACATGTCTACCTATATTCTATTAAGCAAAATACCTGAACTTCAGGCCTACAATCCCATACACATACCCAAATGAACTATTTCTGATTTCCATATCATTCCCTTCTTTCAAGCAGAAATAGTACCACTGCAATTTGCAAAATAATCAGTATTATTAATACCATCAACAGTTACAGAGCAGGCATTTCTGTAACCATGCCACACAATTTCCTCAGAGGTAGTTACTTTTTAATACAAAATTATTTTTCACATCCAAAGACTTTCTATGCCAAAATTAATTCGGCAATTATCACATGCAGAAAACTTCTGTAATACCAGGGTTTATGTGATTCAAGTATACTTGGAATCACAAAGTAAAAGTTGTATTTCAGCATTTTACCATTCTACATTTCCCTTTCTATGTAAAAATGGTTGCTAGCACCACATCTAGATAACTTTAGGGCTTAAAAAAATATATTAGCGTCATTTAGGCCAATTCCCAAGATACAGTAAAACATATACAAAATTACCAACAGTATCTTTAAAATCTATTTAGAGTCCTCCTGTTACTTCAAATCCATTCAAACAAGTATTCACACTTCAAGAAATTTCCGAGTTATTTTATATTTTTTGTAAAGATTTTATTTGACAGAGAGAGAGAGACAGCGAGAGAGGGAACACAAGCAGGGGGAGGGGGAGAGGGAGAAGCAGGCCTCCCGCGAAGCAGGGAGCCCGACACGGGGCTCGATCCCAGGACCCTGGGGATCATGACCTGAGCTGAAGGCAGACACCCAACGACTGAGCCACCCAGGCACCCCCTGAGTTATTTTAAAAACACACCTTAATATCTCAAAATGCTAGCTCGCCTAAGCTTCATTAAAAGCTTAGATCCATGTAAAAGTCCCAAAATTTTAATCAAACATTTTATTTTGCATGCATCTAAGATAATGTAGATTCTTTCTCCATGTTTAAGAAAGACCTAGGAAAAACATTTTCCCTGTCAATTCCAAGGGGTCTAACCATTCATTTCTTATTGTAACCTCTCAAAAACATGAGCAGGTAATTAGACATGATAATCAAATGTAATGCATGATCCTGGATGGAATCCTAGACTGGAAGAAGAAAAACTATAAAATGAAGTATTGGACAACTGCAGAATCATGTGAATGTGGTATGTATATTAGTATTTTCTATGATAACGTTATTCAAATATAATCACATACCATAAAATTCACTTTCAAAGTATATAATTCAGTAGTTTTGATTATATTCAGAGTTGTGACAAACAGTTCTGTCAACCATTAATTTTAGAACATTTCATCAGCCCAAAAAGAAACCTTATACCCATTAGCAGCCACTCCCCATTCTCCCTTTCCCCACCCAGCCTCTGACAAACACTCATCTTTTTGTCACTGTGGATTTGCCTATTTGGGACATTTCATAAAAGTGACATCAGGACACCTGGGTGGCTCAGTCAGTTAAGCATCCAACTCTTGATTTCAGCTCAGGTCATGATCTCAGGGTGGTGTAGTTAAGCCCCATGTTGAGCTCTGCACTCAGGGCAGAGTCTGCTGGAGATTTCTCTCTCCCCCTCTGCCTCTCCCCCTGCTTGCGCAAGCACACTCTCTCTAAATAAATCAAATCTTAAAAAGGGGGGGAATCAAAGTATGAGGCCTATTGTGAATGGTTACTTTTGTTATTTACTTTTGCTTATTTAGGAAGATCAACAAGCTGAAGGCTTGCCATGGACATCAAATAAATCTGTTTTACTGAGGGACTGGAGAGGAACGATTAATCTGGCAAGTCAGTTAAATGAAGGCTGCTTAAAGTTTCAACTAAACTATTTTTCAAGTACTCATTTTACAGATGAGGAATTTATTAATAAGAGAATTAAATAACTGACACAAAATCATAAAACTGGTAAAAAGCAAAGCTTTACCTGAATTTAGTTCTATATATGATGCCAAAGACTTTACTAAGCTATTTCGTCTCTTACTAAAATCCACCAGTTCTCACTGATTCCACCTCCTAATTGCTTGAACGCCTCTCCCTTCTCTCCAGCCCAGCCCCACTAACCTCACCAAGTATTTCTTGCTCAAATGGTTGTTCCAGACTTCTCGCTACTCCCCTTGCTCCCTAACCTCATCCTATTCTCATTTATTCCCTAGATTGCCATCAAAGTGGTCTTTCGAAACACTAATTCCACATTAATTTGTTTCCCTATATCCTAGGGGATAAATACATCTCATTTAGTACGACGTTAAAACCTTTCACAAACTGCCTATTCGTCTAGCCTCAGCTCCCACCACACTACTTCCCAAACCAGACCATTAACAGCTTCTGCCTTTGTACATTCTACTCCTCCTCTTCCTCTGGCTGGATGCCTTCTCCTATCCCACCTGCCTAGTGAGCTATGATTATTCATTTTTCAAAACCTACCTTCAGACCTATCTCCACCAGGAACTTCCTTCTCTGACCCTGTATGTCAGATATGTCAGTGATACGTTGCACCTATCACTATAACTTATTTATACGTGCTTCTTTAAAGAGTTGTCCGGTATTTATATTCCCCCAGGATAGCACAGCAGCTAAAGAAATATTAGTTGGTAAAAAATCAAGTACTCAACGTACTTAATGTTCCCGATTAAAGTGAAGTATTATGTTGAAGATCTCATTAGCCTCAGAGAATATGCAATGAGAAAAAGACAGCCTCTTCAACAAATGGGGTTTGGACACTGGATGGCTACATGCAAAATAATGACCACTGGCTTACACCATACCCAGCAAAGATACATTTAAAATGGATTAAAGACTTAATGTGAGACCTGAAACCATAAAAATCTTAGAAGAGAAACACAGGTGTAATTTCTGGCATTGCATGTAGCAACTTTTTTCTAGATAGGTCTCCTAAGGCAAGAGAAACAAAGGTAAAACTGAACTATTAGGACTACATCAGAACAGAAAGCTTCTGCACAGCAAAGGAAACAATCAACAAAACTAAAAGATAACCTACAGAATGGGGGGAGAAGGTAACAGCAAATGACATATCCTATGAAGGATTAATATCCAGAATATATAAAAAACTTATATAACTCAACACCCAAAAACTAAATAATCCAATTAAAAATGGGCAGAAGACATGAACAGACATTTCTCCAAAGAAGAAATACGGATGGCCAAAAGACACATGAAAAGATGCTCAACGTCACTCATCATCAGGGAAATACAAATCAAAATACAATGAGATATCACCTTGCACCTATCAGAATGGCTAAAATCAAAAACACAAGAAACAACAGATGTTGGAGAGGATGTGCAGAAATAGGAACCCTAGGGCACTACTGGTAGAATGCAAACTAGTGCAGCCACTCTGGAAAACAGTATGGAATTTCCTCAAAAAGTTAAAAATAGAACTATCTTATGATCCAGTAATCACTCAACTGGATAAATAGCCCAAAATACAAAAACACTCACTCAAAGGGATAGATGCACCCCTATGTTTACTGCAGCATTATTTACAATAGCCAAGTTATGGAAACAGCCCAAGTGTCCACTGATAGGTGAAAGGATAAAGAAGATGTGATACACACACACATACACACACACAGGAATATTATTCAGCCATAAAAAAGAATGAAATCTTGCCATTTGCAACATGGATGGAGCTAAAGAGTATTATGCTAAGTGAAATAGCCAGTCAGAGAAAGACAAATACCATATGATTTCACTCATGTGTAGAATTTAAGAAACAAAACAAAAAAGGAAAAGCAAAGAAAAAAAAAAGGAGTGAAAGATAAACCAAGAAACAGACTCTTAACTACAGAGACCAAACTGATGGTTCCAGAAAGGAGGCAGGTGGAGGACTGGGTAAAATAGGTGAAGGGGATTAAAAAGTACACTTATCATGATGAGCAATGAGTACTGTATAGAATTGTTGAATCACTATACTGTATACCTAAAACTAACATAACGCTGTATGTTAACTATACTGAAATTAAAATAAACTTAACAAAAAAAATTTCTTTTAAAGTACATGTGAGGAGGGCACCTGGGTGGCTCAGTTGGTTAAGCATCTGCCTTCAGCTCAGCTCATGATCCCAGGGTCCTGGGACTGAGTCCCACATCAGGCTCTCTGCTCAGCTGGGAGACTCTGCCTCTCTCACTCACTCTCCCTCTATGTTCTCCCTCTCTCTCTCAAATAAATAAAATCTTTAAAAAAAAAAAAAAGTACATATGAGGCCTTTAGCAGTCAAGAAACACCTAGGCATTCCTGAAAAATCCATTCTCAGCACCCAGCATTCCTTCCCACCCCCTATAATCCCATAATTTAGAAAAACTGCCCCCACTCCCAAATATCCTAGGGTTATGAAGGCATTTTAATTGAGCAAATGACTTTAACGGTACAGTAGCAAGAATCTGAAGGTCCATTCCCAGACTGGATTTCCTTAGCTTATGGCTGCGTGCAGATCCTTACCATAACTCTAACTGTGGTTCTTCAACTTTTATCATAATATAGTAATTTCGAAAAACAATTTCATCTATATGGCTTATGTCACACTATAGAAATGAGTAGTTCTGGTAGTGCTAATCTTTTTTTTTAGAAACTGAGGGGGCAAGGGCAGAGGAAGAAGGAGAGAGAGAATCCTAAGCAGGCTACACGCTCAGCGCTGGGCTCCATCTCACAACCCTGAGATCATGACCTGAGCCAAAATCAGGAGTACAACACTTACCCAACTGAGCCACCCAGGTGCCCCTGTACTAATCCCTTCTTAAAACAATTGTAGACAGCCCTCTTCCAATCAGGAAGCATGGGGTAGCTAGAGCCCTGGAAGCCTCCCTAGAAAGTCAGTCAGACCCAGAGAGACTATTTTTTAAATCTCTCTTCAAAGATTTGTTAGTATACGCTGAACTGTCTAGCTTTGACACACAAATAAGTGAGCTAGGGGAAAAGGTGTCTAATCTTTGACACTTTATTTTAATAAAAATTGATTAGATTCATTCACTAAATGACTATACAATTAGAATAAAAAATATTCTACAATGTAGGAAGTCGAACATTTTATATGTGTGACTCATCTTTATACATTACATTTTCCTCAAAAGTATAGTTGAATTAGAATGCAAAGAAGTGGAACACAAGACGCCCTGGCTAGCTGGGTAGCTACACAGAACACACATGCACACACATGCGCACACACACATAGCTTCAAAAAAAAATAAAACAATGTGGACCTGTTCCAATAGCTGGGGATGGAGAAAGTAAATATTCAGGGAGAAAACATCATATCCTTCAGGTTCTTTTTCCTACCAGAAAAAGCCAGGTAGGAGATGAGCTTTTACCCTGACCACTATTCCAGTTTTCACAGGCTTTTGCAGATCTAAATATTCCAAAGTGATTATTACAAGAGATGCCATAGAATACACAGTGCTTTTCTGTTCCTAAATTAATAGGACAACTTTGTAGACAGGAAAAAAAAAAACCATCAGCCTCAGAAATTCATAAAATAATCCTATATGATATTTAGGGTCTCAAAAGGAGGATAAAAATCAACTTAGAAGGGTGGAGGTTCTACTTTTAAGAGAAAAGTATTAAGAATGAAGATATTAATAATAGTGATTGCCTCTGTGGGCGTAAACCAGGTGGTGAAGATATAAAGGTAGGAGATTCTTTATCTTTTGTACTTTTTGAATTTTGAGCCAAGAAAATACATGCATAGTCAAAACAATAATTTTTTTAAATCCTAAAGAAAGTCTTATCAACAGTCTTAGAATACTGAGGTTTAAAAAAAGTTTTTAAATCAAAGGTTATGGAGGAGAGTTCAGTCATATTGAACTCAGCTTGCAACTCACTTCTGTATTTTGTGTTGGTAACAAAGAATGAAGAAAATCCTGATTATAATTATAAAGGTAAGTTTGCATTGCAATTTCAGGATATTCTTCACTTAAACTGACCCAGAAGCTTAAAAAAGGGAGAGAAAACATTTTATTCAGAGCTAACTAGTTAACACCGTCTAGCAACTGCCTTTATTTTTACAAAGCAGAGTCAGAATAAATGTATAGAACACGATTACTAATATGGTAACATTAGGATGAATAGGTATATTCACTTGCTACTACAAAACCTTCCAATGTCTACAACGAGGGTATGATTAAACAGATCTGCTGCCTTTGCCTTCTCTGGCATTTATTTAACTGAACAGGATACATGTGCTGCTGTAGCATTCCACCTTAGGTAACTTTCTTGAACAGACACGCACAACTCTGAATCCAAAAATAATCTTCCTAATCAACAGTCCATAAGAAGTAAAGCAGAAGCTTTATACCAGATTCTACACACAAAAAAATGTTAGTCTGGATATAGTTTAATGCATTGGTAGTCTCCAATATGTCAAATAAATCTTTAAAATAATAGAAAAGCTGGGGCGCCTGGGTGGCTCAGTCGTTAAGCATCTGCCTTAGGCTCAGGTCGTGATCCGGGGGTCCTGGAATCAAGCCCCACATCGGGCTCCCTGCTCAGCGGGAAGCCTGCTTCTCCCTCTCCCACTCCCCCGGCTTGTGTTCCCTCTCTCGCTGTCTCTGTCAAATAAATAAAATATTAAAAAAAAAAAAAAAGAAAGAAAGAAAGAAAGAAAAGCTATCAGGAGGAAGGGTTAGAATCAGGTAGGTTCAAGCAAAAAAAAGCTACAGAGAGACTATTAACATATGGAGAAAATCAAAATCACAGCTGTTTAAATATGAAATGCACTCACTTCTAGAAGTGGCTGTGAGGGTTTAAGTCACTAAGAATAGGCCGAGGGACCACTTAACAGGGAGCTAGTGCTTATTAGTAAGTGGTTGGCCAGAACAACCTTTTTTTTTTTTTTAAAGATTTTATTTATTTGACAGAGAGCACAAGCAGAGGGAGAGAGAGGGAGAAGCAGACTCCCTGCTGAGCAAGGAGCCCGATGTGGAACTCGATCCCAGGACCCTAGGATCATGACCTGAGCAGAAGGCAGACGCTTAACCGACTGAGCCACCCAGGCATCCCCAGAACAACGTTTAAGATCCCTTTTCATCCTTGTTAATCTGACTCTGTGTGAATCAAAAACAGTGCTGACTCTGTATGAGACAAAGATTAGGGAAATTTACTGCCATCCTTAATTCTTTTGTTTGTTTTAAGTAGGCTCCACACTTGAAGCCCAACGCAGGGCTTGAACTCAGGACCATGAGATCAAGACCTGAGCTGAGAACAAAAGTTGGGATGCTTAACCAACTGAGCCACCCAGGCACCCCCTTAATTCTTTAGCTATTGTTTATTTGTTTATGCTTTCATTCCTAAGGATGACTAGAAAATCTTTGTGAATTTTAAAGTCCTACTTTCACCCTTTAGGCTTTATAGTAGAGTGGAATGCAACATTATAAATCAATCTTCAGACACTGCCATATGTTCCAAGGACCCAGCTATTAACTATAGTAATGCAATATACATTGAGATGATTACAACAAAAAACAGATAGAACATTTAGGTCCAGTGAAATGAAATTATTACATTTAAAAAATCAGTTAAGGGGCACCTGGTTAGCTCAGTTGGAAGAGCATACGACTCTTGATCTCGGACTTGTGGGATTGAGCCCCACACTGGGTGTAGAGATACTAAAATAAATAAATAAACTTTAAAAAAAAGTCAGTTAAACTGGTGAATAAAATTATACACATACTTTCCTTTCCACATTAAATAACAATCTGAGGTCCACTCAAGTTTTCACTTCGAGGTTGAAAGGTAGACATTTCCTTACATGAGTTTAAATGGTATCAGTAATAAGTTCCTCTGAGAACTTCACAAAAGAACTATCTTATTATTGAGCAAAATGAGTCAAGTCAGCCATTCTCCCTTTAAACATATCAAGCACTTGTTATCTTGTGCATCTGTAACAATTTCACAATGTTATTCTTCCAAAATCTCTTGGTGCTTCTATCACAACAAGAATGTTGTTCAACTTTGCAGACCACTGGTCTCAATTTGTAATTTCATATGTAAATCATGAATACATTTTGCATAGTATAAATGCATTCTGTAATGTAGGTCAAGCAATGGAATTATTTAATGTTAAAATGTTTTTAAATGCTTACACTGGACTCCAAAAAGTAAATGTTAACAGCAATTCTGGCTTGAAATTTTGAGGTACATATGTAGGTTGTAAAGTTTAAATGGGGCATGTGGTAGACTTCTGACTCTATTCCATTCTTGTTTATTACTTATTTGGATTCACAGGTCATAGCAATGAAGTCACAAGTCAGAGCCCATTGGACTCAGTCTGTACAAGTCAGTCTCCTGGGGCATAGAGCTGGATGGAGAAAAGTATAGTGGATCTAGAGGGATAAACAGAAAATACTCAGCACACAAGACAGTAACATTCACGTTTTACATTTACACGTTTTATATTTAATCATATAAAATCCTGAGTTCCAACCCCAGCTATGAAAACCTTGGCAAGTTATTCAATTCCTCTAAAGTCTCGATTTCCTTATCCATAAAATAGTAAAAATACCATCTACTTCAGAGAACAGTTGTGATGACTAACATTCTCTTAAATAACCGGTTAAGAACAAAAAATGGAAAGCAGATTAGAAAATGAGAGAAGAGTTAATTCAGTGAAGCCAAGAGGAATGTGAACTGACAAAAAAAAAAAATGAATAGTATCAAGACTAATTTTTATCAATAACAAAATCAAGAAAATTCATTCATATTTAATTTTGACTATTCAATCAATGTTTGTTTAACAGCTATGTTCCTGGAACTGTGCTGGTCAATGGGAATGCCAAAATTAATACAATGATCCTACCCTCAAGGACTGCAGAATCTATTTTGTGGAAGAATAAAGAATAGAGATAAGAGATTTTTAAATAATAAAAGTATGTACAAAATTTTGAGACCCACTTACAGGTAAGGATTCAAAGAAGAAATGACGTTCAAGGTGGGTCTTAAAGTATGAAAGAGTTTATCAGGGGAAAGCATCAAAAGCAAAGGTAAAGACTTAACAAAGGATGGAACTGGAGGGTGTTATGCTGAGTGAAATAAGTCAGAGAAAGACATGTATCATATGACCTCACTGATATGAGGAATTCGTAATCTCAGGAAACAAACTGAAGGTTGCTGGAGTGGTGGGGGGTGGGAGGGAAGGGGTGGCTGGGTGATAGACAATGGGGAGGGTATGTGTTATGGTGAGTGCTGTGAATTGTGCAAGACTGTTGAATCACAGATCTGTACCTCTGCAACAAATAATGCAATATATGTTAACAAAAAAAAAAAAAGAAGATAGCAGGAGAGGAAGAATGAAGGGGGGAAATCGGAGGGGGAGACCAACCATGAGAGACGATGGACTCTGAAAAACTGAGGGTTCTAGAGGGGAGGGGGGTGCGGGGATGGGTTAGCCTGGTGATGGGTATTAAAGAGGGCACGTTCTGCGTGGAGCGCTGGGTATTATGCACAAACAATGAATCATGGAACACTACATTAAAAACTAATGATGTAATGTATGGTGATTAACATAACAAAAAATTTAAAAAAAAGACTTACAAAGGCAAGAAAAAACTTCACATCATTACTTTGCTATGCCAGTATGAGTAAGAAGAAACGTCAGATAAAGCACACAAGGGTTGAATTAGGAAAAGCTTGATCTGTCATGCTGAGGAATCTTTCACCGTAATATGCATCCTCTTGTAACCTAGTCATTGCAATCCCTCAGCTTAAGAAGGTTTCTCATAAGCATGATTTCCTATCCCATTTCCACCCCACTGCTTATCATAAATGAAAAAGATTTGGTATACTTTGGTCTCAGACTATAAACTAAGGCCAAATATGAACATTTTTTACATTGTTATAAACTGAAAAGGATGACCACCCTGTAATAAAAAGGAAACAGGCAGCATTTTATCTGTGGTGACCATAATATTGTCACAAGGCCCCACTTTCTATCAATATCATCCTTTTCAGGTTCTTTGGATTTTTCTAATTTTGCCAATGAGAGAGGCTTTCTAATAACCTCTAATAGTTATAACAAGACTCTACTTGTCCATACAAAAGTCAATTAATTTGCTTCTTTCCCAAAAACCAACAAATGTCTTTGGAAGGCAGGGCTTTCCTTAACCAAGTAGCAAAGGTAGGTCAACACACAACACAGTGAAACACAACAGGGTTCACCGGTATAAAAATAATACTTCAAAACACAAACTGGTAAGTTGTGGGATTTCTGAGTAATGGCAATACACTAAGAACCTCAACTTTGAAAACCAGGCCAGGGCAAGACCAGAAACAGAAAATAATTGAGATCAGGCTACAGATGGTTAAAACTGAGCATGAAGGGTCCTGAGTTATTGCCTTTATAATCAAGTACTTATTTACATGTCTGCCCTTCCTAGATCAGGAGCCCTGGGAAGAAATGTTCTCTGCTCATCTTTATACACCTGCCAACCACATGAACTGAGGGGAGGCACAGAGATGTAAAAGTCAAGTACTGATTTGGCAGAACATGGTGACAGGGAGATGTATAGTAGTCTCAGGAACAGTAAAATCTAATAGGAACAAGTTTAAGATAGACTGTGGCATTAGAGAAGATGGAAAGGAGGTTTGGTCTTTTAGTTTCCTATCTTGAAAGCATCCACACTATCTTTTGCCACTTGTACTTGAATTTCATAACTGGGTAAGAACTTCAGAAATCATCAAATCCAAATCTTTCCTTTGTAAGGGCAGATTCAGACCAGAGCCTGATTTAGTCTAAGGTCACACAGTAATATAGATAAGAGGACTAGACTCTAGTCTAGACTATAAGGTACAAGAGTTTTACAAAATGTGAATTAAATAGATAAAATGATTGTTATGTACCTAAAAGTTTTAGAAATACTTGTTCTCTCACATACGGAAGAAGTTTTTAGATACTGATTTTGGTAAATCTACTGTATTACACAAAAGGAGGCTGGCTACTCTATACCTTTCAAGAGGGCTTTCAAGTTCACGTTTTATTACTTATTAAATGTAGCCATCAAAAAAAAAAAAGTAGCATCAATTTTTTTCAAATCTCATAACCCAGGGCGCGTGGGTGGCTCAGTCGTTAAGCGTCTGCCTTTGTCTCTGGTCTTGATCCCAGGGTCCTGGGATTGAGCCCCACATCAGGCTTCCTGCTCCAAGGGGAGCCTGCTTCTCCCTCTCCCACTCCCCCTGCGTGTGTTCCCTCTCTCGCTGTGTCTCTCTGTCAAATAAATAAATAAAATCTTTAAAAACAAAAAATAAATCTCATAATCCCAGAACTAAAAATCTAGTCTTATAGCCATATCCCTATATTTTACCCTTCCTTTCCACATGCTATCTGTAGTAACTAGCCTCCTAGATGCCACAAATGATCCTTTCCTCCTGGTATTTGCTTAGACCCCTCCCACAGTAGGTTCAAAGGCTAGGTCATAGAAGACATTACAGCCTCTGTCTTGCTTTCTTTGATTACTTGTTCTGGAGGAGGAAGGACACTAAAATAGCCCTATGGAGCCCATGTTACCAAAAGCCAGTGAGTGAGCCATCCTGAAAGCACTTCCAGCACAAACCAAGCCTGCAGCCTCAGCTGACAAGATAATCACAACCTCCTTAGAGACCCTGAGCCACAACCACCCACTAAGCCACTCAAAACTGAGATAATAAATGTTTGTTGTTTTAAGCCACTAAGCGTTGGGGTAATTTGTTATGTAGCGACAGTCAACTAGCTAGTCAACGAGCTACAGTGAAAAATCATTTTAGTATTGTAAAGTTTCTCTACACAAACACAAAGAAAACAGTACAAGAATTTGGCTCAAATAGTCCAACTAAAATCTGGAAAGTTCAGTATAGCAGAAAGAGCTTAAAAGGCGGGACACCTGATTGGTGCAGTCCGTGGAGCAACCAACTCTGGTTTCCGCTCCGGTCATGATCTCAGAGCCCCAAGTTGGCCCTGCACTGGGCTCTGTGCTCAGCACAGTCTGTTTGGGATTCTCTCCCCTCACTCTGCCCCTCCCAATTGTGCTCGCTTGCACTCTCTCTCTCAAATAAATAAAATCTTTAAAAAAAAAAAAAAAGAGCTTAAAAATCAAGACGACCCAGTTTCAAGGACCTCCACCAGTCAGCTTCTCTAACTTCAAATTACTCATCTGTATAATGGAAATAATGCTATTTCCCTGGGATTTATAACAAATTAATACATGTGAAAACACCTAACACATTCCACAAATGTCAGCTATTACTTTTGTCTATGTGAGTCTCCCCTTACATAAAAATTAGTGAGTCAGATCTTTTTCCCCTCCATACTGTTATTTTCCCACATCTCAGATTCCTTACTCCAATCTTTAAAATGTCATACTTTCTGGGGAAAAAAAAAAGTGTGTGTGTGTGTGTGTATATATACATATGTAACTAAAAAATTAAAAATGTCATACTTTCTGGCTGGAATCCAAATTCAAAAGTACATTCTACAGTCCACAAAGTAGTTGCTTGCTCCCATGGAATGCAGGCTTCAAAAATCCCCAAGACAAATCTCATAGACTAAAAATATATTCACAGAGTTTTTTTTTTTTTTAAGGATTTTATTTATTTATTCGACAGAGAGAGACACAGTGAGAAAGGGAACACAAGCAGGGGCAGGGGGAGTGGGAGAGGGAGAAGCAGGCTTCCCGCTGAGCAGGGAGGCCGATGTGGGGCTCCATCCCAGGACCCTGGGATCATGACCTGAGTCGAAGGCAGACGCTTAACTACTGAGCCACCCAGAGGCCCCTATTCATTGAGTTTTTGAATATTTATTGTTCCCTTTCCAGGTAGGATAGAGTAGCTAAAAGGTAAACCAGCATTCCCTTCCAGAACTGGAAAAGCCAGATAATGTCCAGATATTATTTGTCTGAAGGCAGTAGAGAGCTTTTACCTGGCAGCACTTAATAAATTCTGGAAGCAAGCAGAATAGTGGTTCTCCCTAAGATGTTCATATTCTATTACCTGCAACCTATGAATGTTAAATTACATGGTGAGGGCACCTGGGTGGCTCAGTTGGTTAAGCGACTGCCTTCAGCTCAGGTCATGATCCTGGAGTACCGGGATCGAGTCCCGCATCGGGCTCCCTGCTCAGCAGGGAGTCTGCTTCTCCTGCTTCTCCCTCTGACCCTCTTCCCTCTCGTGCTATCTCTCATTCTCTCAAATAAATAAAATCTTTAAAAAAAAAAAAAAAAGAGTCACATTCAAAGTGAAAGAAGTACAGGGCACCTGATTAGCTCAGTTGGTAGAGTATGCGACTCTTGATCTCAGGGTCATGAGTTCAAGCCCCATACTGGGAGTAGAGCTTACTTAAAAATAAATAAAAATTTAAAAATAAAGTAAAAAAAATAAAGTGAAAGAAGCACATGTGAGATTTTTTAAAGTGGAAGAAGGGGACAAAAGTAAAAGAATCAGAGATTTAAAGATGCTATGCTGCTGGCTTTGAAGATCCAGTAAGGGGCCACAAGCTAAGGAATGCAAGTAGCCTCCAGAAGTGGAAAAGTAGGTGAGATAGCCCAGTGAGATTCACTTCGGATTTCTGACTTTCGGAACTGTTAAATAATGAATTGGTGTTTTAAGTCACTAAGTTTGTGGGAACTTAATGCAGCCAAAAAGGGAACTAACACTGAGACTTGAGGGGTGTCTCAAGAAATGGAGGAATGGTTGGCCTTTCATCAGGACATCTTCTGAATCCCTGGACTAAAAATAGGGCCAAGACTAAAAATCTAAAGGTAAAGTCTCTGAAATCAGAGTGGTGCTTCCAGCAGTCTTGGGAGTCGATGATTAAAGTCTGAGATCCCTAGGCAAGGGACTGCTGAGAATAAAGCAAGTTCCTAGTTGAAGATTCTAAAGGGCCAGAGGCAGATCAGAGGCTGAAACTAAACAGGGCTAAAACTCAGCCTGGCTGGATTAAGATCATTATTCACTCTCTAACCACCAAACAGGAGGAGGAATGAAAATCCTCTCTGGAGAAATCTATCGTCATCCAGAATCTCTAAAATACTTTATACCCAACATACAGCATGCAACCAAAAGTATATCAAGGACAGGAACAAGGAACACATGACTGAAAACTGGGAGGGAAAAAAATATATGAAGAGACTAACAGTTAATGGAATTAGGTGACAAAACTTTTAAGAATAAATGATTATTATGCTGGAGAAAACAGATGAAAAAGAAGTCACCAAAAAATCAGCACCTACAAAAAAGAATCAAATGGAAACTCTAGAATTAAAAAATACGATATTGGGGGGCGCCTGGGTGGCTCAGTCTTTAAACATCTGCCTTCAGCTCAGGTCATGATCCCAGAGTCCTGGGACAGAGCCCAGCATCGGGCTCCCAGCTCAGCAGGAGGCCTGCTTCTCCCTCTCCCACTCCCTCTGCTTGTGTTCCTTCTCTCCCTGTGTCTCTCTCTGTCAAATAAATAAAATCTTAAAAATAAATAAAAATAAAAAATAAAATATTGGAAATTAAGAACTAATTAGGTGTTTAATAGCAGATCAGACAAAGGAAAAGACAGAGTTAGAGACCCAGAAGATAAATCAATAGAAATCATCCGATCTGAAGCAGAAAAAAGAGAAGATACACAAAAGAGCAATGAACACATCTGGCACTAACAAAAAGCTCTAATACATGGGTAACTAGAGTCTCAGAAGGAAAGGGGATGAAGGCAGAGCTGAGAATTTCCAAAATTGATAAAAAGACATCACCCCAGATTCAAAAGGATCTGAAAACCCAGAGAGAGGTAAACACAAAGAAAACCACTAGACACAAAGTAAAAAATCTCACAAACACCCAGAGTAAAAACTTCCTTAAGCTTCCTCCCACCACAAACAACAGAAGCCAGACAACAGCAGAATCTTTAAGGTACTGAAAGAAAATAACTACAACCTAAAATTATATACATAGTAAAATATTCTTCAAAAATGGAACTGAAATAAAGTACATAAGAAATATTTACTAAGTACCCAATGTGTGCCAAGGACTGTTCTGGGCACTGGGACTGCAGCAATGAATAAAACAAAGTCCTGCTCTCACACAGCTTTCATTCTACTGTAAAAAATGAAAATATAGACAAATTAACAAACGGAATATGTTGAGTGGTATCTCTACTAGCTCCTCCTTGAACAAATTAAGCCTCCCATCCCATTTCCAACATCTTTCCCCTAATAGTCGTATCTTATGATTCACATTTCCTAGATTTTATTTAAGTACAGAGGCTAATATTTGTTAATACTCCCCAGAGCATCTAACATAACTTATAAGTTTCTGATTAATCAGTAATACTTAATTTGTAACTTATAAACTATTGCTAATTTATACTAAATTCAAATAGTGTGCTTAGTCCTATCTCCTGTTTGCAAGCCTACATGACATTTTCTTAATGATTCAGAAATATTTCAGAGTATCAGAGCAGCAATTCTCAACTTGCTTGATCTCAGAACTCCCTATTCACCTTAAAAATTAAGGACACCAAAGAGCTTTGTTTATGTGAGTTATAACTATCAATATTTATCATGTTAGCTACTAAAACAGAATTTTTAAAATATTAACTCATTAAGATAACAGTAATAGATCCCATTATAGATTAATACAAAAAAACACTTCAATGAAAATAAATTATATGTTCTAACACAAAAAAGAGGGTGAGGAGTGCACTATTTCACATGTTTCAAAGTCTCTTTAATACCTGGCTAAATAGAAAATAGCTGGATTCTCATATCTGTTTCTGCATTCAGTCTCTTGGATGTGTTGTTTCTCTTAAAAAAAATTTTTTTTTAATTTTAGAGAGAAAGCACAAGCGGGAGGGGTAGAGGGAGGGAGAGAGAGAATCCCAAGCAGACTCTGTCCTGAATGCTGAGCCCAAGGCAGGGCCGGATCTCATGATCCCGGAGTTCACAATCTGAGCTGAAACCAAGAGTCAACTCACTGTACCACCCAGGCGCCCCTCTTCGATATGTTGTTTTATTTGAAGAATAAAGGAAATGTGGCTTCATAAAAATAGTTTGAAAAAAGAGGAGCACTTGGGGCTCCCAGCTGGTTCAGTGGACAGAACCTGCAACTCTTGATTTCGGGGTTTTAAGTTCGAGCCCCACACTGGGTGTAGAGATTACTTAAAAAAAATTTTTTTTAAAAGAGGAGCACTTTCACTGGCTTTTTAGTTAATTATGGATATTCTTTTTGATAGTACACCAAAATTCAAAAAGTGGTTGTTTCTTTTTTATAAGATTTATTTATTTATTTTGAGAGAGTGAGAATGAGAGAGAGAGAGAGTACATGAGAGGGAGGAGGGTCGGAGGGAGAAGCAGACTCCCTGCTGAGCGGGGAGCCCAATGTGGGACTAGATCCCGGGACTCCAGGATCATAACCAGAGCCGAAGGCAGTCACTTAACCGACTGTGCCACCCAGGTGCCCCAAAAAAGTGGTTGTTTCTTAAAGGCTGTTTGCAAGGTAGAATTTGAAACCATGTCAAAGAACTTTTCATACTCTTATATTAAAATATGGTGGTCTATCTTGCACTCTGAATGGATCATTTACCAATGCATGATTGTGAAGTATCATAACTGGTCAATGGAAAATTGGTCATCTGGAATTAAGTTAAACTGATCTTCCAAATATTGATATATTTTATTACACAATATTTCATCAGAAGTTTTTAAATATTAGGAAGCAGTCTCACAGTGGCAAATAGAAGTTTTCCAAAATTCTAATTTTTACTTAAAAACTTAAAAAAATGTTATCATTAGCAAATACATTGTAAGCAGGTTTCCTTGAAATAACAGGTGTATTTCATTCATTTGGAGAAACATTCACCATATGTTTGCCATTTGTCTAAAAAACCAGTTTGTCATTCTTTCAAGAAAATATGGTTTTCCATCAAACAAGCGGCTTGTTCCACTCACAAATCAAACTGCACAGATGTTTATCTTCTAGTCAACCTCTGAACTTTAGTATGCCCAAGTGCTTCATGCTTATCTCCACCTAAGCCTATTTTGCCACCAAAGTTATGAAAAAGATGTATACTTAAGTGATAAGATATAATAAAACTAGTAACTTTTAGTACTTCATCCAGAACAAGTGAAAATGGTATTTTTTACTGTGTGTAGAAGATGAAGAATACAATGACTACTTGTATAGTTGAGTAACACTGATTTGATTTGTGCTAGGATTCCCATGGTTTTACCTACCCACTGCTTTCTGCACCATCAGAACAAAGGTCAGCACATTAAAAAAGACAAAAGTCTTAGTATTATCATACAGTAGTTTTGCTTTCATGGACCATACTTTGAGAACCACAGCATTAGTGACTCAACTGTTTTTAAATCACTGTCAGTTCATATAAAGTGCCAGGGAACTTCATGCAAACAAAAAACTTTTTAAAAGTGTCACTATATATTCAGAGCGCTTAAAAAGCTTGTCCTCTTGGAATTTAAACACTTTTTTCTTGCTTCTTACATTATCACTGTGGCATTACCTACAAATCATAAAATAACTTCTTAGCACCAGAAGAAAATCTTATCTGGCTCCCTTTGGTTTATGATAAGGAAACTAAGGGAGCAAGCATTTACTAGCAAGGACAAACTTCAAGTATTTACTGAGTTTCTACTATGGCAAAGACTTGGTATGCCATATGCTATGGATGCAAAAGATTCAGCTCTAATACTCAAAACCCTCACATCTAGCTAGCTGGAGACACTTAGGTATTGGGATGGCTGTATTACACAACCTCATGCAGGTTATACCAATATGCACATGAAGTGCCATGCAAACAAAGATAAGGTAGCACTAGAAAGGTAGAGAAGAGGGACCTGGCAAGAGATATGGTAATATCTGAGAAGGGTCTGAAGAGAAGTACATCAGGCAGTTGAGAGGAGAAAGAATATCACAAGAGGGAGGAGCATGAGCAAATTCAAGAAAACACAAATGTGTTTTATATATTAGGAAATTATAACCCCAACACAAAGCAATAAAAAGAAAGAAATTATAAGTGGTGCAGTTGGGGGAGATGGGAGAATCAGAAAAGCAGCAGCTGACACTGAAAAAAAAAATCAGCTGACACCAATATGAGGAAGCCATGAATGCCATATAAAGGAATCTGGACTAGACTTACAATAGTAAGGGGTAGGGGTGGACAATGAAATTTTTTTTAGCAGGAAAATGACTACTACATTTGTATTTGGTAGTATGACATAGACTGGAAGCCTGGAGACAATGAGGCAAAATAAAAAGAAGCCTTAGATTAGGATTAGTTAGTAAAAACAGGAATAACAAATTTCAGAGGTAACTTGATCAGGGCTAACTGGATATGGGAAATGCAGAGGGAAAAAACTAAGGATGACTCTCAAATTCCAAGAACAATTAACTGGTAAATTAGTCAAAGAAAGAAAAGCCTTGAGGAGACAATGCAGTATAAATTTGGGTTTCAAATGGGTTTCAGAGAAATACCTGTCCAAAATGTCACACTTTACAGGTTTTGACTTGTAAATACTTGCTAAGAATCAGAAAATACTTCTCAGTCTCTAGCTTATACTTAATCCCTTAAAAAATGTATAACTGTGATTAAGAGAAAGGATATATTACCAAGTAATTGGAGTCTGTTAATATTTGAATTAGAAGTATGACAGTTTCAAAGGAGATTGCAAAGTAAGCCTGGGGAGAAGTGTCTGGGATTATAGCTATTCTTAGCTTTGTCTAAACAAATGTCTTAGTTATAAGGAAATGTTACCTAATACTTCATTATCTGCTGTACTTTTTGCCAAAATGTATTAAGTGTCAGGTCACTTCTGACACTTCCTTTAAATGGAACATAGTAAAAATGAAAAATGTTACTGAATGATGTTTACATTAAGAAAAAAATCACCTGGGGGGTGCCTGGGTGGCTCAGTCAGTTAAGACTCTGCCTTCAGCTCAGGTCATGGTCCGGAAGTCCTGGGATCAAGCCCACATCAGGCTCCCTGCTCAGCAGGGAGTCCACTTCTCCCTCTGCCCTCCCCCCCACTTGTGATCTCTCTCTCTCTCTAAAAAATAAATAAAATCTTTAAAAAAAAAATCACATGTAAAAACTTCCAGTACAATATTTGGATTTCTCATTCAAATCTTCACAATCTTTTGACCTTAAATGAAAAAAAAAAAGTTGAGCTCTGAAAAGTTAATCTGCCAGAGAAGCTGCTATTTCAGTAAGAACTTTTTTTTTTTAAGATTTTATTTATTTATTTGAGAGAGAGAGAGAGAGAGAGAGAGGGAGAGAGAGAGAGAGACAACACAACCAGGGGGAGTGGGAGAGAAGCAGGCTTCCTGCTGAGCAGGGAGCCCTACACGGGGCCTGATCCCAGGACGCTGGGATCATGACCTGAGCCGAAGGCAGACGCTTAACGACTGAGCCACCCAGGCGTCCCCAGTAAGAGCTTCTTAAACTGCCTTCTGAGATACAAACTACCCATCAGTTTAACTCAAATACCAACTGGGCATTTACTGTTCACCAAGATACATCAAGAAATGAGACATTATTCAAGATAAAGCCAGATGACCCCCAATCACTGATTAAATGAAAATTTAGGAATAAAGCAAAAATTCAGATTCTTACATATGATTGTAGAAATCCAATGACTCTATAAAATGTGCCATTCTTTTAGAACTGAAGACCCAACAATGGCCCACATTTAATTCACTTGGGCAGTTCTGTTTTGCTCTGTTTTAAATATATTAGGTTTTTTTTTTTTTTTTAAACACTGGGGGGAAAAAAAGGGCAAAAACTGCCACTACTATCTCCACAGGCCCCAAAGGATACGGCCAAGCCATGTTAGAAGCCTCTTACAACTGATCATCAAATGCCAGTCCAAATAAATTCTTTATTATATTTATCCCATCATTTAATAGGAATAATTAAGCTATTTAACAAAAATACATAGTAATAGTATGATAACATACAAAGGATGACCTGTATATTGTTGAGGTCTTAGCCAAGTTACGGCCTGTGATACTATGCCTATTAAGAGAAAGTGTCTAATAGAAAATAGAAAAGCAGGCAATATTCATTTTATCAAAAATACGGGTTCATTGTTGTACGAAGGAGGGTCTGATTAACTTCAGGAAGAAAAGCTTCCAAAACAATAATTATGTTAAAAAAACAAACAACTTTATCCAAAGGGTGACCCTAGGAACAATGGGTGAAAGTTACAATAGCAGATTTTAATTACATTAAAAAAAATCAAGAGTTAAATTTGAAATGAACTACATCACAAAATAGTTCACTGTCATTTATTTGTAGTTAAGCAGAGACTGGAATGTTACTGAGAAGATTCTTAGAGACAATGAACAAGAACAGGCGCTCTCAACCCTGGGTGTGCATTAAAATAATCCAGGGAAAATTTCTGTTTAATGAAAATGTCTGGTCCAAACTCCCAGAGACCCATTGCTTAGTCTGGTGTGGGGCCTGAGTGCCTGCATTTAAAAAAAATCTCAGGGAACGAAATCTTGAGTAAGACTGAATCAATGTCAATATACTGGTTGTGACATTATGCTATAGTTTTGCAAGATGTTATCATTGCAGAAAAATCAGCAAAGGGTATGTGGGATCGCTATGATATACATTATTTCTTGCAACTGCAATTTATTTTTTTATTTTTTTTATTTTTTGCAACTGCAATTTAAAGTGGGGGAAAAAAAATCCTCAGGTGATTCCACTACGTAGCTAAAGTTAAAAAAAAAAATTAGTGGACTGAAGAAAAATTCCTGCCAATTCTAAGAGACTGCAAATTATTCTTTTAATCTTAGCCATTGAAAAGTTATTAGGAATACTTATTTAAAGTTATAACGCTCTGCAAAGCCAAATACAAATAATTTATAGTTAACCCAAAATAAAAAATCCAAACTACTATGCCTCTCATTTGTATATAAATTAAATGGATAGATAAGCATTATACAATGGTTGTCATTCACCTCTTGATGAAGCTAAATGATATATATATGATGGTAGAATGTCTAAGATGGCCCCAAGGATCCCCTCACCTCTTGGTCTTCACACTTGTGCAACCTCCTCCTGAGTGTGTGGATACAGTTAATCACTTAAAACAAGTAGAAAAGGACAAAGTGATGGGATGTCAACTGAGATGAAATTTTTATAAAGACTGGCTTCTATCTTGGGGGCTCTCGGATTCCTCATTCTAAGGAAAGAAACTGTGTTATAAGCCACTTTCTGGAGAAGCCCACATGGCAAGGAACTTGTATCTCTGGCCAACAACCAGCCAGTGAAAATCTGAGGCCTGACAATAGATGGGGATCCTCCACTCCTCAAGCCTTGAGAACTGCAAGTTAGCTGATACCTCGGTTGCAGACTTAACAGAGTTAACAAGAGACCCTGAGCCAGAGGCACCTAGCTCAGCTGCACCCAGAAACATGACCCATAGAAACTGTAAGATAGTAAGTGTTGTTTTTAAGCCACCAAGTTTTGGGGAAATGCAGGGTTAAAGATAACTAATACATAATGCCACCACAGGTCAAACCCAAAATTAAGGAACCTAATCTGATGGCTTCTGCCTACCTTTCTTCAGAGTATCAAACCCCTCAGCTTCTGCAACATTATCACCCACAATTTACAAACTGTCACCATTATCCAGTCACCTTCCTTGTTCTCCCTTCATTCAATTTCTTAAAATGGCTTTCTATCCCTCTTTCCTATCTATCCAAATCCTAACCATCTTCCAGATAACACCCACAGATTTCTCTTCCATAAATACCTATTCCTATCCACTTAACGCTTGATGAAACAACTTTCTGACCTGATACAGCTTTGAGTGTCTAAATTCAAAGAGATCATCAACTCCTTGGGAATGTCTTCTCATATTCGCTTCACTATTTAGTACAGTACTGTACATTTACAGTATCCAAAAGCTTATGTTTTTTCCAATATATTAAGTAAAGAAACTCAAATATTTTTGTTTCAAAAAAAAAATAAAGAAGTGGGAGGAAAACCAAGTGCTCCAACCTAGAATGTAAGATGCCACTAATTTGGTTTGCATGTTTGAAATAACTGAGTAAAGACCACTTTATCTGAAGGATAGCAATAATGACAAATCCTCTCCAACTCTATTAGCTCAGCAAGTGCTGTCCAAGCTCTTGAACAAATGTTCCTTTTATTAGTTCTTAAACAACTTGCTTTCCACCATTAACCCACCTCTGTTGTAATTTATCACTAGTGATAACACACGGAGAAACAGTTAAATTTCAACTAGATCAGTGGTTCTCAAACTTGAGCTTGCATCAGCATCACCTGGAATGCTCATTTAAACAGACTGCCGGACCCCACCCCCAGAGTTTGATTCACAGTACTGCCATAAGCAATTTAACAAGAATTAATATAATTTGAAACTTACGGCTCAAGTAAGTTCAAGGAGATCAGGTGGGAAAAGATAGAAGTTCAAGAGGAATAAATCATCCCGAACACTTTTAACAGCTTCAAGATACATAATTCCCTCCCCTTCCTCTCTCACTCTTCCACCCCCTACCCAAATAAGTTAACCAATTTGAGTTCATCTTGATTTGCACACTTGAATTCATTTCTTGGAAACAATGAGCGTCTCCAATTAACTAAGGTTTTAAAAGGATGTTACATAAACAAAACATCAATGTAAAAAAAAAGGCCAATCTAGTAGTTCAACTCTCTTCACTTTCCAGATTAAAAAAACAAAACCAAAAACTGAAGGTTCTGAGATATAAACAAAACTTGCCATTTGGAGGAAAAGCCAGGGCTAGAACTGACTCTGAGCCAATATGCTGGTATATACTACCTCTCAATTTATGCTTGAAACCTCACTTCAGAAGTTCTTTAAGTCTTTTTTTTTTTAATGTTTTATTTATTTATTCATGAGAGAGAGAGAGAGAGAGAGAGAGAGAGGCAGAGGCGGAGGGAGAAGCAGGCTCCCCGCCCAGCAGGGAGCCTGATGCGGGACTTGATCCCAGAACCCTGGGATCATGACCTGAGCCGAAGGCAGACGTTCAACCATCTGAGCCACCCAGGCACCCCTTAAGTCTTTTAATTAAATAAATAGGTGAAACAAAATTAAGAAATTCAACAGCCACCAGAAAATTTCCCCTGTAAGGACGAGATATCTGTTGTCTTTAAAACAGGTTATTTAGCATAATAAATCTTAAAATAGCAAGACACCCACCCACTTCTTTATACCTCCTCTGTGACCACTCACATCCATCAGCCCATGCTCCTCTTCTGCAGCACATCTTTTAAAAGTGGTATTCCCGGGGCGCCTGGGTGGCTCAGTAGGTTAAGCATCTGTCGTCAGCTCAGGTCATGATCTCAGGGTTCCTGGGATTGAGTCCCGCATTGGGCTTCCTGCTTAGCGTGGAGCCTGCTTCTCCCTCTCCCTCTGCAGCTTCCCCTGCTTGTGCTCGCTCTCTCTCTCAAATACATAAATAAAATCTTAAAAATAAAATAAAATAAAAAAATAAAAGTGGTATTCCTAGGGATTACTGCCCTTCTCACTCTACTATTCTCCCTGAGTCAAAATCATGACAGATGAACTATGACTATTCCAGTGGTTGAGAACTATCACTGGAGTGGCTAAAAATATATAAATGCTCAGGCTCCAACTCAGACTTAACTAATGAACAACAATCTCTGGGAATGAAGCCCAAGGACCTCTATGTTCCCCACCTTTATATGCTCCTTAGGCAAGAACCATGCCCTCTAATCTACTTAACACAGTTGACTGGCATACATACACAAGCACAACCAACATTTGCTGAATAATGTTGTGGAAACACAAAATAGCAAGTTTAAATGCCCCTCAATTGCAGAACTGTGTGGTGTTTAATAAATTACCGAGCTACTAAGGCAATTATATTAGAAAGCCACTGTTTAATAATACTAGTTAAGTAAATACAGTTGGGTAAGTTAAGGGCTTTTAGTACTTCTCTAACATTGGCATAGGTTAAAGAAAACCCCTGATCTTTTCTTGAAAGTTCACAAGATAATCTAGGCAGCCATAAGGATTTAAATATAACAAAGCCAAATTAAACAAACTGTAACAAGAGCGTTATAGAAAGCTAGAAAACCAAGAGTCTTCTAAAACAAAAAGTGTTTACTCATTTGAAAGCTAAAACTAACCTGCAGATATCTACAAATTACAATATTAATCTACTGTTGCCCAGAACTAATCTCCCCAAAGTAGTAATCAAATTCCCAAGGAAAAATTAATCTGGCAATCTTTCACATTTCAATCTTTTTCTCCTGCAAATTTATTTTCAAATTCACTAATAACATACCTGATTTCATATTGAAAAGTAGCACTGGAAGCAGGGGATTTAAATTTTTTAGAATTAACAATAAGCTCTCTAATGTGAAGTAAAACAAGGGTTTTAACTTGATAAACTTAAAACTTATTGCCACACTAAACAAACATTAATTTTTTTTTAACGTAAAAACCTAGACGGGGCGCCTGGGTGGCTCAGTCGTTAAGCATCTCCCTTTGGCTCAGGTCATGATCCCAGGGTCCTGGGATCGTGCTCAGCAGGAAGCCTGTTTTTCCCTCTCCCACTCCCCCCCCCCCCCCCCACCCCCGCTTGTGATCCCCCTCTGGCTGTCTCTCTCTGTCAAATAAATAAATAAAATCTTAAAAAAAAAACAACTAGACAACTGATATTTAAAACCTCAATGAATATAAAAAGGTCTTACAAATCAATAAAAGATAAAAATCCCAAAAAGGGAGCAAAATGAGCAAAAGCAAAGGGCAATTTACAACAGAAATAACAATGTCCAAGAAACATGTTAAAAGTTCAACTTCACCTTTTTTTTTTTTAAAGAAGCAAATTTTTGAAATGATGACTATTTTATCCTAATCAAGCACTGACTGGTAGGGGGAAAACTAATAACCTTTCTGAAAGCAACATGGTAGGCAATATGTATCAAATGCCTTGAAAATAAGCACATCATTTGACTCAGCAATTCGGTTTATCCTAAGAAAATAAAACATTCAAAGATTTACCTATGAGGATATCCCCAGTGGAGTTAATAAAAGCCAGAAACCAAAAAATAAAAAGGAAGGCCAATAATAATGGACTGATTAAATTAGTTTAGATTTATAATCAGATATAACACTGGAAATGGTTATTAACAAGAGAAAGTTGTTGAGATTCCTTGTTTTTGTAACCTTTTTTCTACTGAAAACATAGAATATATAGTATGATTCTGTATGATTTTATAGTACGGTTTTCCTTGCCTAGTTTTTTCTTAGAGTGTGCATGTATGACCAGTGTAACTTTTTAAGTTTAAATCTACTAATGTAAAAAAACCCTAACATAACCAAAGCCTAGTTTAGATCTAGGAAGCACACCATTTCGAGAAAAGATGACCTGGGATAAATCCTATTCTTTGATTTACTGGTAGCTCAAAACAGAAACTTAACAAGGAATTGATATTTATATATTCAGGAATTCCATTTAAGAGCATCCTTAACGCGACAGTTTTCAAAAATCAGCCATGGACACCTAAAAAAAACACAAAAAAACCCTAGTATTTTGTGGCCCTTATTAGCTCTGTTCATCTGGGTTTATTCTCTCTCCTCTAAACTAAGAAAGAAAGAATGATGTCATATGCATTAGGTACATTCCTGTTCCAGAAGTGACATAAAGAACTTGTAAGGTTTGGCCTCGGTGCTTAAGACACACCTAAGAGCTGAGAAAGTTGGATGAGATTTACTACATGAAAACAAAAAAGTTAAATAATATCCACTATCCATGAGTTTTTAAAAACCTAATTAACATGTCAATAAACTAGGTAAGTTTGAAAACATCGGATTTTATATACTGTAGTGGTAAATAAAAAGAGAATTCAAGGTTTTACTCTAAATTCTTTTAATAAAGTTTCCTCAAAAAAGAAAAAAATCTCCACTTAGTGGCCTAAGAACTGTCATATTTTTAGAATCAGAAAAAGGGCAATAAAACTTATCTTCCTTCTATATCCCTTCAATTTCCTCCTTAGATTGCAGTGTCCCTATGAAAGTTTCACACGTCCACTATTTAGTAGTACCACTATATATCACAGATTTTTTTTTACTATTATTCAAAACAGGGTCTCCAAATGAGCCAAAATAGAGGGCTCAAGTGGAAGTGTTGCTTACTAGACAATATTGTAAAAATCTGTTAATCATGGAAACTGAACAAGTGGGCAGTGACATACTACTGCCAATTTCCCAGTGAATATTAGCCAATTAATTTTAAAGGAGGAAAAAAAAAGTAATGACTGACATACAAGAAGGCAATAGTAACTTGCTCCTGTATATAGTTTCTACATATGTAACTAATGTTTCCTAAAAGTTGCCTTCTTGAATCATATCCCTCACCCATTATAACTGTTTTTCCCCCAAACAAATGTAAACTTTGGAATTCCTGAAGCTAAAAATGCAAAATCTGACCCACGCGGTTAAATGAGTTGTGGTTATCAACTTAAACCAAGCCTAACTCACCAAGAAATAAAAATTATCAGAGAAAAAGAGTCCAGAAGCAAAAAGCCCTTACTTTCTAACTCACAATAGTCTTATCTAATAATAGGCAGTAACACTGCGTTTTGTTGTTTTAGCTGCAGGGCTGGGTATGCAATCTACAATAACTATTCCAACAGCTTCAAGTAAGTCATAGGCTACCAATGAAAAAGTAGCATTAGGTCTCAAACAGCAAAGACATAAAAAGATGAGAGCAGAAGCCTCACCATCGGAAAAGAAGGCCCATCAGCACCTCTTCCGAGATACAGTTCCCTTCCCCCACCCTTAAGTAGGCATTTAAGACTGCCAAGCAGATCCATTTCTTTATTAACTGGTGCCCACTTGGGGCAACCGTACACCAAGCTGCTCTTAGGCCTACTCCAACCCCTTCCAAAAGTGCTCAAGCAAGACTGAAGGCCGGGATAACCCTCTCTGGGGCCGCGTTCTTCCTGCTCTTCTCCACCCGCACCCCCTCCACCCCACCCCGCCCCTGTAGGCGCTCCTCCGGCTAGAGGAAGGACACCGGGCCCAGGGACGGGCAGGAATTGCCCGCAAGTGAAGTCTTAGGCGGCCAGAGGCCTCCGCCATAGCAGGACCTGGAAAGCACCGCCCCCAGCGCACCTCCCCACACCCGGCTAACCGGCGAATGTCTGCTTTCAACACCCCCTATCCCCAGCAGAGGCAGCGGAGGAGACAGGGCTGCGCACCAGGCCGGGGCCTGCCCCTCGGGCCGCCGAATCTGCTCCCCTGTCTGGCCAGGTCAAGCCAGAGCGGCAGCCACCCTCACCTGGATGACCTCGTTGACCTCCCGGATACATTCCACCATGTGTTGCAGAATCTGCTCGGCCGTGAGCACCTCGTAGCGGTAATCCTCCTCCTGCTCGTGCCCTGGCCCGCCGCCGCCGCCGCCGCCACCGCCACCGCCGGGACCCAGAGCGCTGCCGCCGCCGCCGCCCGTCTCCCCGCACAGCAGTCCGTCCCGCTCCCCGCCGACGCCCAGCCCGGGCTCCACCAGCTCCACCTCGCCCAGATCCAGGTTATCATCGTCCGGCTCATCATCGTCCTCGTCTTCCTCCTCCTCGGCGCCGCTGTCCTCTTCGCTGCACTCTTCGTCCTCGTCGAACTCGTAGTTGTAGCCCTCGTCCGAGTCCATGGCGCGACACGCGAGGGCCCGGCGGACGCTGGCCCTGAGGCGGGGAGAGGGCGGGGACGCCGAGGCCCCGGCTCTCGCTCCGGCTCCGGTTGATGTCCGGACGCAGGCCTGGCTCCGGCCCCGCGGGCCGCGGCTCCTCCCCGGGCGCGGCGGTTGGCGGTTGGCGGCTGGCGGCGGCGGGGAGGGCGCGGAGGAGGGAGGGAGGGAGCGAGGGGGCCGCTTGCCGCCCGCCTCAGTCAGACGCGGCTCCTCTCCGGCCTCCGAGAGAAAACAGTCCCCAGCGCCACCTCCACGGCCGCTGCTACCGCTACTGAGCCAACAAAGGGGCGTGCGTCACCGCGTCGCGCTGCGTCGTCGCGTCACTCCTCTTGGCGTCACTGCGCCCCGCCCCGCCGCCCCTGCGTGGAGAGCGGGGAGACCCCATGGCCCGGTCTGGCCTTGGGAGCGCGGCACCGCGGGAGTCGCCTTCTCGGTTCCGGCTGCGGTCGCTTTGTGGACCGACACCAGTGAATCTTGTTCCTGAGAAGGGTGCGGCCTCCTCGTCACCGAGAGAAAGGCCCCTGGACCCGGTGGTAGTTTTTGCCGCAGGCCATAGAGATGCAATCCCCTCACTGAATCCAGCGAAGGTGGCCTTCCCACCGGGCGGTAGAGACACTTCCCGCCCGCCCTGGAGTAATTCGGGGAAGTCCTTGGCTGTTGAGCTAAAATTCCTGTTGCCTGAGCTACTAAATGGAAACCTGTTTCATGCGGAACCCGTGAACTGTGTGACAGGTGAACCTCGTAGTAGTTCTGTACTCCGGTACAACGTGCAGTGGTTGAGTCGCTGATAGTGACGTCATTTTAGAGAAGCGTTTCCTGAACTGAGCTCAGCAGGAACCTACCTATTCAGAGCCCTAAACAATGTAAACAGTCATGGCGTTCTTTAATGGAGCACCATGTAAGGGCTCTGCACATGTTCTCTCTTCTTTACGGAGTCACAGTACCCATTGTATATCTGAGGCTCGAAGGGAAAGGGACTTAGACCAAGATCACAGAACACGCCCTGTTTCAGCGGCTGGGTCACCTAAAACATCAATCATAAAAATACTTTATAATGCATAATATGGATTGGGTACTACAGAGTATGTAAAATGCATTGTGATATAACCCAAGACAAGCAATAATAGAAATATCTACAAGGACCAAATAATAGCAGAGAGACAGTGCTTGTCTCTTACCTAGAAATGTACTGTGTGAGCTGCGTGTTGATTGATGGCTAGGAGTTTAACAGAAGGTAGGGAAGATGATCTAGCCTGAGAGAATACCAGAAGCAAAAGCAAGTAGGTGTAAAGTAGTTTCGTTTCAGCAGCTTATAGTGCAAGGAGGGTAAATGGGAAAATATTAGGCAAGTTAGGGGTCAGGACAGTAAGAGTATTTTATGCCATTCTAAGAGTGGACTTAAATCTTTCTAAGTAAGCAGAAGTTCTAAGTTCTCTCAGGAGAACCAGAGAAGTGTCCTGAAGGAGGAAGAGGCCTAAGAAAGCACCCTCATGGGATACCCTGAAGGATTGGCCAGATTGGACATTTAAAAAAAATCTGAATCCCGGGGCGCCTGGGTGGCTAGTCGTTAAGCCTCTGCCTTCGGCTCAGGTCATGATCCCAGGGTTCTGGGATCGAGCCCCACATCGGGCTCCCTGCTCAGCGGGGAGACTGCTTCTCCCACTCCCCCTGCTTGGGTTCCTGCTCTCGCTCTCGCTCTCTCTCTCTCTGTCAAATAAATAAATAAAATCTTTAAAAAAAATCTGAATCCCTAATTTACTGACAAATCTTACTGTTAAAACGACAGATTCCCTTTGGAAATTGATTTTTAAAATTGAAAAATTCCTTTATAATGTAAATAAGCTTCTACCAATTTGTCAATTTTGTAAATGTTTAATCAGATTTCCTAAAATAATCAGGATTTGTAATTTAAAGCTTTTAACATAAATGCTGGTAGGACTTGGTCCTTTGATTCTGTTTCTACTTAGCAATTTTAGGTTGTTGCTCCAGCTGGGGTAAGCTAACGACACTAGCAACCCTTCTCTCTACCCCATCCCCATTGTTACGTATGTGGGGGGAAAGTTCAGTAACACTTGTGAGTACCCTCAACTCCTTTGCCCCATTTTTCTTTTCATCCTACCCCTACCTTGAATAAATCCTACCATCCTTATTGTCCCCTTTGGTACTGGAGCAGCTGACCACTACTGGATAAATTTGCATAATCACATGCATTCTATCATTAAATTCCAATTATCAAGCACAACTGAACCATCAACACCATTCAGCAATCCTATTAAATTTTTCTGAATTGTCCTCCCTCTCTAGACAACTTTTGCAAACCTTCACCAGTTTTCTCAAACCCCCACTGTCTTTTCAAATCCTCTCGATAACTTCACATCACAGAGAAATTTGAAATCATAAGGACCAATGTGACAAGCTTGCTGAGCAAAGAAGAGAGTGTTAAGGGATAAAGTCAGAGAAGGCCTATCAAGGCAGTGGGGCCAGCCGGGCTTGTAGGCTATCTTAAGGAGTTTACATTATTGCAAAGGGAGGCATTAGCAGGTTTTAAGCAGAAGAATGAAACAATATAATATGCATTTCAAAAAATAATTATGGCTAAAAGAAGATAAGAACTATGGCTGCTTTGTGGAGAATGGACTATGAAAGCAGAGACCAATTATGAGGCTATCTCAGTAGTCTGGGTGAATAATGATAATGCCTGGGCCCGAGTTGTGACAGTAGAGATGATGAGAAGTAGTTTCAGGTATAATTTGAAAGTAAAGCCAATAGCTTTACTGATGGCTTGACTGTGGGGTTGATAGAGGAATCAAGGATGCCTACTAGATTTGGGACTTGAACTGGGTGAACGGAGGTACCATTTTCTGAAACATGTTAAATTTGAAGTGCTTGTTAGACATCCAATTAGAGATATTGAATAGGCAGTTATATCTACTAGTGTACAAGACAGAAGGTCAGGGGAGGTAGGGCTGAAGACAGAAATTTCTGAGATTATGTCAACAATGTTGATAAGCAGCATAGGCTAAAGGTTAAGAGCTTAGGCTTTGGGGGAAACAGACCTGAATTTGCCTATGCTCCTTCAGTTGCTGTCTATCACCTTGACCAAATTACTGAACCTCTCTGAGCTTGACTTTGGAGGACTATAATTCCTATTCTCATAAGATTATTTGTGAATATCAAATAAATAATGTATTTAAAGCACTTGATACAGTGCCTGACACATAGTTAAGTGCTCACAAAATTTGAACTTTAAAAAAGTGTCATAAGGGGTGCCTGGGTGGCTCAGTTGGTTAAGCGACTGCCTTCAGCTCAGGTCATGATCCTGGAGTCGCGGGATCAAGTCCCACATCGGGCTCCCTGCTCAGCAGGGAGTCTGCTTCTCCCTCTGACCCTCTTCCCTCTCGTGCTCTCTATCTCTCATTCTCTCTCTCTCAAATAAATAAATAAAATCTTTAAAAAAAAATAAAAAAATAAAAAAGTGTCATAAGGCATCTTGCATCTTGTGGGAGAAACTATAGCCAGTTGGATTTATAACCTTTTAATTGATTTTTTTAATTATGCAAGTATGCACATGGCCTCAGTCATCCTCATTTTCTGAGGAAGAATATTGGTCTGCTTCTTTCTCAGAAATCTTTTCCATAGTCTCATAACTTCTTTTTTGGTTAATATCATGGACAACATCATAGGGCTTCTGAATCTTGGGGCCTCTTATTCATGGATAAACATTCCTAACCAGATTTTTAGCAACACTCATTCCATTGATATTTTAGAAATTATCTTGCAATCAGGTTAGGTTATAGTGCTATTTAAGGAAACCAGTATAACAACTTCTCTCTGGCCCCAAATTGTCCAAGGGATGACCCACATACGATGTTTTTTTAAGTGACTTGAGCTTAAAGGTATTGTCGGTATACTGCTTTCTCAGTTGTGGTGATTACTGGGTAGAAGTACAGTAATCTATAAACAACAGGACAAGGTCCTTGAAAAAAATAGACAAGTTAACATTTTCTTGATGCCCAAAGAATCGCTATTGGTAATTAGGTACTCCCATTACCCCCATGTCCTAAAAAGGTCAAAAGATATCAGTATACATTTATTAAATATCTACTCACAGAGCAAAACTCCATAAATATTGATATGCTCACCAAATGGTATTTAATGAAATTCCAATAGGAAGAATATGCAAATGCTTTTCAGATATATAAAAATTAAAATAGTCCTGGAATTTTTCTAAGGGCAGATATACAGAGCTATAAGCTATGGCCTCTGGTAACGGCGGGGAACTAGGGTGAGCCAACCCTAGCTGGTACAGAACAGGGGTTTGCTGGGATGTGGAATTTTCAGTGCTAAAACTGGGAAATATAAGGCAAACTGGGATGGTTGGTCACCTAACCTGGCACCTCACCAAAAATTTTTCCATAATGTAATTAAAACACCGTTTCCAAAAATAAGTGGAAAGAAATTATTTTTATCATGTTGTTTATAAAGTTTGTTTTAATGCAGCATTTTTTGCCCTTTTAAAAAATGTTTTAGTTGTTCTTGTGCTTTGCCAGGCAGGAGGTAAAAAAAATTAAATTTTAATATAAATTTAAGATTAAATTTTAGCACAAGTGTAGAGAGATACTAATAAAGTAATTGAGTACTTTGAATTTCTTTAAAAACATCTGTCTGTGTACTTACAAATTAAGTTAGTACACAAACGTTACATCATTGTTGAGAAGTAGATCTTATCATACCAGTTCTTATTTTTTTTTAAGATTTTATGTATTTATTTAAGAAAGAGAGCGCAAGCAGGGAGCGGGGCAGAAGGAGAGGGAGACCAACACAAGGTTCAGTTGCAGGACCCTGGGATCATGACTTGCGTCAAAGGCAGACAGACACTCAACCGACTGAGCCACCCACACGCCCCTTGTTATACCAGTTCAGTGTGGTAAAAATAAGGCTTTGAGAAACTGAGGTTATATGCTTCATTAGAAGTCTGGTAGAGATACTAATAACCGAGATAGAACCTGAAATTCCTGACTGCAGCCCTTACTCTATCTTTCTTCCAGAATACAGGGTCTAAGGACTCTATTATTGAACTTAAGATTTTATGAAAGTAATTATCTACAACAGGTGGTAGGATAATGCTGAAACTAGAGGGAGAGTACATGCCCTCGTGCAACTAGACAAATGTACAAAATGTACCATAATATCTGTGTTCCCTGTAAATGCAAGACACGCTAATTTGGCCTTAATGTGTGCTTATACTCCAGCAAAAAATAGCAAATGATCATCCCCCCAAAAGGAAACATGTTTGTCCTAATGACTTAACCACTTGAAGAAAAGAGTGGGTTTATTTTTTTTAAGATTTTATTTATTTATTATTTGAGAGAGAGTGAGAGATTGAGAGAACGAGTGGGAGGAGGGGCAGAAGGAGAACCAGACTCCCTGCGGAGCAGGGAGCCCGAGCAAGACTCAATCCCAGGACCCTGGGATCATGACCTGAGCCGAAGGCAGACACTTAACCAACTGAGCCACCCGGGTGCCCCAAAAAAGTGGGTTTATAACAAAAGTTTTCTTTTTTTTTTAAAGATTTTATTTATTTATTTCAGAGAGAGAGAGAATGAGAGACAGAAAGCACGAGGGGGAAGGGGGCCAGAGGGAGAAGCAGACTCGCCGCCGAGCAGGGAGCCCGATGTGGGACTCGATCCCGGGACTCCAGGATCATGACCTGAGCCGAAGGCAGTCGCTTAACCAACTGAGCCACCCAGGCGCCCTAACAAAAGTTTTCAAAAGAAATGCTTCTCTGTGGTTTGCAGTATTTCTAGTTTGTTGTGTTGCCTTATGAATGTATTTGAATGAATGGATGAAAAATAGGCAGAAAGTGAACAAACGTATTATTGAGTCTCTTATGCCGCAGTAGGTGTGTGTATGTTTTTAATTTGGTCCTTACGATCTTGTGAAGTTGGAATTCTTAATTTTGTTTAATAGATAAGGAAAAAGGCTCAAAGATGAAAAATAATAAAAATAAAGTTCACAATGGATACAGAGCTTTGATTCACATCCAGGTTTTTAGAGTTCAAGTCCATTGTTTTTACCATGCAATTCTCACTAATTGTAATAAGATCTTATTCCTGTTCTAAAACGTGCTTTTGTATTTGTTATAATGGAGTAATTGCTATCAAACCTACAGTTGTCCAGATTGGCAGCATAAACTGACTGTGTGAAATGTTTGTTCCTGCTTAGAAATAGGTCATAAAAACAGAATAGTGAATAAGTAGTTGTGTTATCCTCTATTTACATAGTCCTGCTTTATTCTTGTAGATACAATCTTAGCATTTTTAATGAAAACTTAAAATATGTAAGTCATGATTTTTTTGGTCAATGAATCAATAATTACTTATTAGTGTTTACCAAGTACAAAGTACCTTTCAATGGCATTCTGGAGAGATTAAAAAAAAGAAGACTGCCACCTAAAAAATCAAATTATTTAAGGGGAAGAGACTTAAATGAACAGGTTAGCTATAAAAATGGTAACTGTGCATCAACAAGAGATCACAAACCAAGAAGAATGTTACAGGTGGTAAATGCTAAAGGAGCTTAAAGAAGACAGATGTCACTAGACTGGGGTGTTCTAAGAAAGTACTGTATGCCGGACTTTCTCATACCTTTATGCCTTTGCATCTGCTATTCCCTCTGCCTGACATCCTTCCCAGCCACTCTTTACCAGCACCTAATCCACATGCTTAGAGACGGCTGTTTTTCCAAGCCATTCCAAATCTGGCACTTGATGCCTAGAACATGAGTAGTCTATGTATCTCCCATTCCTTACAAACTTCCAAGTTTTTGATACTGTTGGAATGCATTAATATAAACCAGAAGCTGTAGGCCAATAGACATTTATTGCCTTCTTACCGCAAATGTGTTGAATCTTGTCAACATTATATCATCGTTGATATTCTTACCTCTTAATTCTAGGTCTTTATGAAAACATGAAGGTTGTGTGGAGGAGGAGGAGGGGCCCGTTGTGCATGTCCTCTACAGCTCTCCTGATCTAGGGTTTCTACAGGGCAAATACCATCCCCAGAGGTACCTCAGCTTCTCACACTTCATGGCAAGAGAGGCTTGATGTTGGCATTCAGGAGATTGGACGCAACTGATACAACACAGCCAGGTTATGAATGGGTAAAGGACTACAGCAGGGAGCCAAAGGGAAATGCCTCAAGGACCTGAAGATCAGAGTGACCAAGGGGACCCCGGAACAGCGGCACCTGACAGGCCCACCTGGCCCCAAAGATTTCAGAAATGAAAAAGCTTTTCGTTTTTAAAAGTCTTCCCTTTTGGGGGGGTTGTCTCTTGGTTTGGTTTTTTTCCCCCATCTGTTTTGTTTGAGACAATAACCTTGATTTAAAAGACATAGTCGCCTCTTCTAGCTCCAAGAACCAGACGCCACTCCTTAAGGTTATTTTGCAATGTGGCAGGAACCGGTTTTTCAATTCTGTCCTTCCAACTGTACCCTCACAGACAGCATCAGTAAGGTAGTAATGGAGGGCTTGTGGTACATGACTTCTCATCCAGAAGTCTTCATAAGCTGCTCCACATTTTGCTTTCATGAAAAGATAATTTCACACGTCCCATGTGTGGTTTAACACACTCGAATGCTGAAGCACTGAAGAGAGTTCCCATTTCAAAGATTTTGGAAGGTCAAAATAATGAAAATTGTTACATTCTATCTAAATGTTATAAAGTGGAATAGTCCCAAAGGATTATTTCATAGTTATTGATTGGTATTGTTTTTTACATAAAGCAAAGCTGAACAATAACAAACTGCAAGGATGACGTTGAGCCTTTGTTTTCTTCTAGGTGAGTGTGTGTAGGAGGTTGCAGGTGGAGAGGGTGAGACAGAGGAATGTTGTACTCAAGTGAATATTCTCACCCAGCTAACCTTGAGAGGCGCTGTAGGGTGACAGCACCATAGACTCCAGAACAAGAAGCCTCACTTATTAAGCATAAGACCTTAGGCAAGTTACATAACCACTTAAGAGCCTGTGCTCCCATCTAAAAAAATAGGAATAACAATAGGATTTTCCTCACTGGATTGTAACACCTGACAATGTGAAAGACTCATTATGCTTATCATTATTGGACAGAGAAAATGTACAATGTTTTGTTTTAGACCTGAGAATGCATACAAAGATGATTATTCAGGGGCACCTCGGTGGCTCAGTTGTTAAGTGTCTGCCTTCAGCTCAGATCATGATCCCAGGGTCCTGGGATCGAGCCCCGCATTGGGCTCCCTGCTCAGCGGGAAGCCTGCGTCTCCTTCTCCCACCCCCCCCCCCGCTTGTGTTCCCTCTCTCACTGTCTCTCTCTGTCAAATAAATAAATAAAATCTTTAAAAAACAAACAAACAAAAAAACCCAAAGATGATTATTCAATCAATTTTTTTAAATTTAAATTTTAGTTAGTGAACATACGGTGCAATATTGGTTTCCAAAGTAGAATTTATTCAGTCAGTTTTAAAGCAATGGCTCTTATCTATCAAATTGTTGAAAAATGTGGCTATGCTCCTCTCTCATGCCTGTATTTTTACTAGTTGATTCAACAAGCCCATTGTTCATTCGCCAAGTATGTTAGGCACTGCTAGATGTTGAGAATAAGAAGATAAAACCATTTCAGTTCCCAAGATGCTCACACTAGTGAGGGAAACAGACATGTAAACCATTAATTACATTACAATATGATAAGCACTGTAATAAAGTATGATCTGAATGTTAGGGGAGCAAGAAGATAGGCATCTCAGTGTGGGAGGCAGACAAGGGTGTCATGGAGGGCCTCTTAGGGAGGATGTGGCTTGAGCTGAATATTGGTGGAAAAATAATGTTCTGGAAGGGAGTGTGTATCAGTATGAAAGAATATGGCATATTGGAGCCATGACCTGTTTGGGGAATTGCCAGTAGGTCAACATACCTGAAATTTAGGGTGTATATAAGACTTTTAACAATGCCCTTATCTCTTCTCTATATTCTTTCTATATATCTTTCCCTTCTCTCATTCTTTTTGGTCCTCTTTCTCCTTCCTCCTTCCTCCTCAGGTGACTTGGCTAAAGATTTCACAACTTTCAAATGGTAGAGCTAGAAATCAGGACCTGATTTTGTCTTTCTGTTTCCAGAGTCTGTACTTCTCCTACTATGCTAAGAGTTTTCACTCTTTTAATAAAGTTTGTCATTATTTTCCTGGGATTTTTGTGAGGAAGACTATGTCAGGTTGTTTGCTTTTACTAAACTAATTTTGATCATTGTATTTAGGTTTTATGGGGCAGTAGATTGGGTACAAGGAGGGTAAGATATGTTGCATGTTAATTCAACTAAGTATACATTTACTGAATGCAATTGAACATAAACCATTGTAGTGGGTGTTATTGAAAATACAAAACAGGTTACACTTCCTATCCTTAAACTTACAATCTAATGTAGGAAGCGATACAGGAAATAATCTATTGCAAGACAGCTCATCTACCTGCTGTCTTTTAAGCTTAGCACAAGAGCAGTATTTCTCAACTTTTTTTTTTCATTATCAGCCCCCAAGGAACCTTTTTAAACCTTTCCATCTTAGTCACTTACCCCCAATGAAATTTTACTACCACAGATAGACTGTATATCTATGTACTGTATGTCTATCAGTGCTTCATACATAAAAAGATTACTTTTTTTCACACACACACACCCAGAACCAATTTTTGCCCCCTTAGGGTCAATATTGGCAGGATTGAGGATGTATGCACTCGGCTAACACTATCACTTTCAAAGTCTAAGATTGGCGGTCAAATTCTAGTTTCAGAATTTCTGTAAATATCTACTAAGATTAAATATAATTTAAAAATTAAATTTCCTGAGTTAAAAATAAAACCCATGGGGGGGGGCCTGGATGGCTCAGTCGGTTAAGCATCTGTCTTTAGTCTCATGATCTCAGGGTCCTGGAATCAAGCCCCGCATAGGGCTCTCTGCCAGCGGGGAGTCTGCTTCTCTCTCCCACTCTCCCTCTGTGTTCTCTGTCTCTCTCAAATAAATAAAATCTTTTAAAAAATAAAACCCACAGCATTAGATCAAAAAACAAAATTATTGGATATATTCATGCCTGTGTGGCTGAGTTTGGGGCTGCCACCCTGCACCTCCAGGGGAGTAGATTCACAGTACAGTCTGTGTGATAGGAATGGAGGGAGAGAATGAAAAATAATTTGAAGCTATAACCATGATGTGGTTGAAAGAGAAACTCAAGTTCATAAATCATTTCAACTTCTGCCCGCTCTAATCATCTTAAACTTTTCCTGACATTCCTATCCTATACAGAATTACGTGTTTGTCCCCTTCAATATGTAATTCATTCTTTGTGAATGCTTCATTCACTCACATATTAATTTATATACAGACCAGAAATACACACCAACCAGAAAATTCACAGTGTGCACACACTGATTTTAGTCCTCAGTCCCCAATTAGGAATACAAATGCTATGCAAATAATTTTTACACCAGCTAGAGATACCTCTTTACAAATCAGTTTATTAAAACTGAAGTGCCCACCCTGGGACAAAACTGAATTCTCCTGGCCTTAAATGTCAAGGAACTGAGGGGAGGTCTCCAGCCAACAGCCTGTGAGGAACTGAATCCTCAGCAAGGAACTGAAAGCCTTGGTTCAAAAGTACCGTGAGGAGCTAAGTCCTGCCAACAACCACGTAAGCACACTTGGACGTGATTCTTCCTGCAGTCAAGCATTCCAGTGAAGCTGGAGGCCTGGCCAACACCTTGTTTCATCCTTGTGAGAGATCCTGAGACAGAGGACAGCTAAACCACACCCAGATTCTGACCCACAGATACTCTGAGATAATAAGCGTTTGTTGTTACTGTGTTTTTTTTCATTGAATTCTCCTTCAATTCCAAAAGATCTCCTTTTAATTGTTCAATAGGTGTCAGAATAACCGATTAGATTCCACCTACTCTACACGACCGTAGAATTTAGCACTTCTTCGTAGCACTCACCAAACTTGTATGATGTCTGTCTTCTCCAAGTTGGTTAGTTACGTAAGGGCAGAGACTATTCCTGTCATGTTTGTGACTAGGGACTACATACATATACAACACAGATTTCCGTACTTAGAAGACATACAACAAATAAGGCGAAGATCTAACTTGTTTTGCCATGTATTCCTTCTACCAAGTTAGATGCTAATCCTGTCATATAACAAAATAAAATCCAGATAAATATTTAAGTACAAGGAAAGAAAATATAAAATCAGCACAAGAAATATTGGTGAATATTTAATCATCCAGGAGTAGGAAAAGCCTTCTCAACGATAGTACCAATGACAAATCCACAAAGCAAAAGATTAATAGATATGACTACATAATTTGATGCTTCCTTCTGTAAAAACAAAATCATAAATAAAAGACAGACAAAATAGGGAAAATCTTCACAATGTGTATGACAAAGGGCTATTTAACGTTAACGTATGAAAATCTCATGAATTAAGACATATATACACAGATTTAGTGCGTTTGGGGGGTTGGACAGAGACATAAACTCAAATACAAATATCCAATAAGTAACCAAAAAAGTTCAACTTTACTAGTAAATGAAATGGAAATAACAATATACAATTTCACCTGTCAAAATTTTCACCTGTGTAAGTTTTATAAAATTCAAATACTGAGTTTTGATGGGAGAGAAACAGGAACAGAACGATGACTTGTAAGAATACAAATTAGTACAGCTTTTCTAGAGGGCAATTTATAAGCAAGAAAAACCTTAAAATGATCATATCCTTTGATGCAGTAACATTTTTTCTAGTAACTTAACCCAAGGAAATTTGTACCAAAATCTGGCTGCAAAAATGCTCAGAGAATTAATTGGTTAAACAAATTATAATATAAAATCAAAAACTATGGTACCATTTAGAGGTGCCTGGGTGGCTCAGTTGTTAAGCGGCTGCCTTCGGCTCAGGTCATGATCCCAGGGTCCTGGGATTGAGCCCCACATCGGGCTCCCTGCTTCGCGAGAAGCACCTGCTTCTCCCTCCCCCACTCCCCCTGCTTGTGTTCCCTCTCTTGCTGTGTCTCTCTCTGTCAAATAAATAAAATCTTAAAAAAAAAAAAAACTTGCAAGAAAGGCAGCTATCATTTAAAAAAAAGACTATGGTACCATTTAAAATGACACTGTAGAAAAATATTTGATCTGTAAAGATTGTGATATCTGGATAAATAAGGGGGGGAAAAGGAAGTTAAAACCAGTATTAGAGGATGGTCATGTGGTGTATGTACATTTGTATGCGAGAAAGAAAGCAAGAGGATTTTAAATTTACATATCATAAAATTTTATTCATATATCATAAAATTCAACCATTTTAAGTGTATGACTCTATTATTTTTAATAGGTTTACAGAGTTTTCCAACCTTCACATTTCAGTTAAAGGAATTTTTCTCATTTACCTGTTTTTTTTTTTAGTACTTCTGCAATAAGGGTATATAACTGGTCACTTTAAGGGTTAAATTCCTCTTTTACTACTGACTTCTCCAAACAAAGAGGAGGCAAAATACAAAATGTCAAAATAACTATAATAGTAGTTAAAATGTTTTCCAAAGAATGAAAAAGGAAGCGAGCAAACACACTTTAATTCTTTTGGAGGGACTGAAGACACACAGAGATTGAAAGACCTGCTTTCAGCTTCTGGAAGTGTGCCTATTTGCCAAAGGGCCTTACTCTTTTATCCCTACCTGCTCTCTCTCCTTGATCTTGCTGATCCTCTCCACGTATTTCAGCTTAAAGGAATAAGGGGTTTTAATTTTGGAGCCATTCAAATTTCTAATTCAATCTTAATTCTTCTGATTTTTTTTTTTTAAGTAAGGTCTATACCCTACATGGGGCTTGAACTCACAACTTGGATATCAAGAGTCACATGCTCTACTGACTCAGCCAGCCAGGCGCCCCTAATTCAATCTTAGTTCTTAAAATTAAATTGGACTTAGACTTGATAAACATAAGGGAAAATGAATTCAAGAAATAAATAGGAACATGGAAGAACATGGAATCAAAAAAAATGATAACAGAATAGATTCATGTTTCAAGGATCAACATGTAATAACCAATTTTATAGCTGTGGAAACTGTATGATACATCCCAAAGAAACACTGATTTCAAAACCACAATAATTTTCCGCCTTTAAACATCTAATGCCGCCATGGAGAGATCAGATTTTTAAATGTCAGATATATAGAGATGAGATTTGAAATTTTCTGAAGTTCTATCCTACCCGAAGATATTTTGTTTTATAGAAATAGAACACATACCTGTGTTTCACTGTTAGCATGTAAATTAGTTCTGGAATAAATATGAAAATATGGGAGAGCAGGGTGAAATTCCAAAACCTTTCCATGCAACAGCAGGAAAAAATAAAATTCAAAAATACATTTTTCACACAACAGGATCACAGAATATTATGAAATGACATACTAGTTATCTCTACCTCAATCTCTTTATTTTATGAATGAGAAAATCATAAAGATCATGATCTGTCCTCAGTGATATTAGCTTAGTGTCAAAAAACTTAAAACTCTCATCTCTTTCTTCTTAATCTACTGCTTTTTATTTTAAGCCATGTTTTTATGGGAAGCAATATAGTAGAGGCTCTGGAATCGAAGTGTTTGGTTTTGCAAGAAAAAAAGAGACAAAAACAGGCTCTTAACTATAGAGAACACACTGATGGTTACCAGAGGGGAGGTGGGTGGGGTGATGGGTGAAGCAGGTGATGGGGATTAAGGAGGGCACTTGTGATGAGCACCGGGTGTTGTATGGAAGTGTTGAGTCACTATATTGTACACCTGAAACTAATGTAACACTGTATGTTAATTATATGGAATTAAAAAAATTTTTTAAGTGGTTTCAAATCCTGGGTCACCACCTAACTAGCTACGTAATCTTTGGTAGGTCACTTAATCTTTTTGATTCTCATCTTATAGCAGTAATGTCCACAATAGCCAAACTGCGAAAGGAGCCGAGATACCCTTCAACAGATGAATGGATAAAGATGTGGTTCATATATACAATGGAATATTACTCAGCCATCAGAAAGGATGAATACCCTCCATTTACATCGACATGGATGGAACTGGAGGGGATTATGCTAAGTGAAATAATCAGAGAAAGACAATTATTATATGGTTTCATTCATATGTGGAATATAGGAAACAACACAGGGACCACAAAGGAAGGGAGGGATAACTGAATGGGAAGAAATCAGAGAGGGAGACAAACCATGAGAGATTCTGGACTCTGGGAAACAAACTGAGGGCTGTGGAAAGGGAGGTGGGTGGGGGGATGGGGTAACTGGGTGATGGACATTAAGGAGGGCACAAGATGTGATGAGCAATGGGTGTTACACACAACTAATGAAACATTGAACACTATACCAAAAACTAATGATGTACTATATGTTGGCTAATTGAATTTAAATTTAAAAAAAGAAAGAAAAAGAAAGTAGAGGAACTAATAGAACTTCACAAGAGTGTGTTAAGATTGAGATATTATATGTAAAATGCTTGATAACATCTATTATTATAAAATGGCATAAGTAAGTGCTTGATAAAGAGTAGCTATTTATTACTCAATGTAAATAAAGTGTTTATATGGTAACATGATAGGCAGGAATGTGACTAAAACATTGTTAAACAGGGGATCAAAGAAACTGAACTTATGTGTGGAGATGGGGGAGAGAGAAAAGGGAATGGGGTGGAGAGAGAAACTATGGATTAGGAAATACACTAGGATTGAGTTAATTAGAGAAAGATAACCAGAAGAAAACTGGATCGTATGAGAATTTTAAATCAACGGACCAAAATCTCTATGGAAATCTGGGCTGTGGTGGAATTGTGAGCCTTCAAGTGTTAGTAGGAATAGGCTTCCAAGACCATGTACCCTGAGCCAAGCGAGAGAAAAAGCCAGTGTCAGGCGCTTGTCCGCCCAGAGCAACTGAAGGAAGGAGCTGAGCAGAAGTGGGTAGAAATAGCAAGGGATTAGGAAGATGTATCAGGCTTCTTTTGGGAAACTGAGGCACAGGAGAGATTGACAGTTGCATGGAAGGAAGGAGGTCAAGATGTTGGACAGTAAATGCACAAAACTAAGAAACACTCGCCCATAACCAAATCATCCATAACCATTAGTTCTAAAAAGGTAATGCCTTATACTCTTAAAAAGCCAGCCTAAGGGTGATGTGGTTTGCAATATCCTACCAAACCTAGAGTCAGAGCCAGAAGTTTCCAGGGGTAGCTGATGGCACACCCATTTACTTTTGGTAAACAAAGAGGCTTTTGTCCATATGTTTAATGGCTTTTGTCACCACTTTTTCCAGAGAGATTTTTTTCAGTTACCATCACAGTGATACGACTCCCACCAGTTCTATGGACCCTATCTAGAACTTTTCTTGTGAGATGACAGGGCTCAACATGCATAATCTCTCTAAAACAGCAGAGAGAATTGGGAATTAGAATCTTTAAAATACGTGCTTGGCTCCTCTGAATGTTCAAACAAGTAGAATCGACTAGGTTTAGAGCTGCAGGGACTTAAGAAGTCCCTCATTTTAGTGATTTTTAAAGATTTTATTTACTGGGGCGCCTGGGGAGGGGCTCAGTTGTTAAGCGTCTGCCTTCAGCTCAGGTCATGATTCCAGGGTTCTGGAATCGAGCCCCAGGTCAGGCTCCCTGCTCAGTGGGAGCCTGCTTCTTCCTCTCCCACTCCCCCTGCTTGTGTTCCCTCTCTCGGGGTGTGTCTCTCTCTCTGTCAAAAAATAAATAAAATCTTTAAAAAAAAAGTTTTATTTATTTTCGAGAGAGCGAGCAAGATCAGGCATGAGCAGGGGGAGGGGCAGAAGATGAGGGACAAGCAGACTACCCGCTGAGCAGGGAGCCTGGGAACCTATGGGGAACAAGACTGGAGCTGAAGGCTGACGCTTAACCGGCTGGGTCACCCAGGCGCCCCAGTCCCTCATATTATAAAAGGAGAAACTGAAGTTCCACAGAGTAAACTGACTTGCCTGTTCTCTAAGTGACCAACAGCAGAGTTGGCACTAGAATTGCAATTGCCTAACCTCTTGGGCAATGCCCTTTTCACCGTAATGGATTATTAACTTGTATTTTTAAACTGATCTATAAAAACAAAATCTGATCCAGAGATAACTAAATATGCATCCAGGAACTGGTGCTAGATTGGCTGCAACAAATTATTAGTAGTTCTTCTTAGCAATGCATATCTTGGGCTCCAAAACGAAATTAATGAACACAATTCCATTTACAATAGCATCAAAAAGAATAAAATAATTAGGTATAAACTTAACAAAAGAAGTGCAATGCTTCTAAGCTGAAAACTACAAAAAGAAAGAAGTTAAAAGATCTAAGTAAATGGAAAGACATCCCAGGTTCATGGGTCAAAAACCTTAATATTGTTTAGACAGCAATTTTTGCCAAATTGATCTACATATTCAACACAATCTTTAACAACAACAACAACAACAACAACAACAACAAAAACCCAGCTTGCTTTTTTTTTGCATAAATGTACAAATCAATTAAAAAATTCATATAGAAATATATAGCGTACCTAGAACAGCCAACACCATCTTGAAAAAGAAGAACAAGATTGGATGCCCCACAGTTTCTAATTTCAAATCTTACTCCAAAGCTACAGACAGTAATCAAGACAGTGTGACACTGGCAGAAGGATAGACATACAAAAAAATTAACTCAAAATGGATCATAGACCTAAGTGTAAGAGGTAAAAATATAAACCACTTAGAAGAAAACATAAGAGTAATTCTTTGAGACCTTGAGTTAGGTAATGGTTTTTTCGATATGACACCCAAACCACAAGTGACATAAGAGAAAATAAATTGGGGGGGGGTGCCTGGGTGGCTCAGTCAGTTGGGCATCAGACTCTTGGTTTTGGCTCAGGTCATGATCTCATGGGTTGTGGGATTGAGCCCCCCATAGGGCTCCACGCTTGGTGTGGAGTCTGCTTGGGATTCTCTCTCTCTCTCTCTGCCCCTTCCCCCACTCATGTGCACGCACTCTCTCTCTCTCTCAAATAAATAAATAAATCTTTAAAAAAAGAAAAATAGGGCGCCTGGGTGGCTCAGTTGGTTAAGCAATTGCCTTCGGCTCAGGTCATGATCCTGGAGTCCCGGGATCGAGTCCCACATCGGGCTCCCTGCTCAGCAGGGAGTCCGCTTCTCCCTCTGACCCTTTTCCCTCTCGTGCTCTCTGGCTCTCATTCTCTCTCTCTCAAATAAATAAGTAAAATCTTTAAAAAAATAAAAAGAAAAAAGAAAAATAAATTGGATTAATCAAGATTAACAACTTTTGTGCTGCAAACAGTACCATCAAGAAAATGAAAAGACAATCCATATAATTACAGATGACTCACAGAAAATGAAATCCAAATGATTCCTGCATTGCCTTGGCTTTTTACCTTCTTAGTGATATTTTTTGATGAACAGGAGTTCTTAATTTTAATGAAATTCAGTGTATCTATTTCTCTTTTACATTAGTGTTTTTTTTGTGTGTGTGTGTATTTCCTGTTTAAGAAATCTTTGCCTATTCTGATGTCATGAAGATGTTCTTTTATGCTTTCTTCCAGAAACTTTATCGTATTTAGTTCTATTCAATTTTATCATGCGGTTAGGTTCATGTATTCACTACCACAGTCAAGATACAAATAGTTCCATCAACACAAGGATCCCTTCTGTGTCTTTTAACAACCACAACACCCTTTCACCCTGCTCCCCTCACTCGTCCCTAACCTGTGGTAACCAACAATTTTTTTTCCATCTCTAAAATGTTGTCATTTCAAGAATGTTATATAAATGGAATCATTCAGTATGCTACCTCTAACGGGTTTTTTTTTCATAATTCCCTTGCGATCCATCCAAATCGTTCTATCAGTTTTTTCCCTTTTTTTCTGCTGAATAATATTTCATGGTATTTATAGACCACAACTTAACTGTTAACATTTACATCTCTTCCAGTTTGGGGCTACTATGAAGCAAGCTGCTACAGCCATTCATGTGCGTCTTTTTTGTGTGAATATAAGCCTTCATTTCTTTAGGATAATTGCCCTAGAGCTCAATTGCTGGATCGTATGGTAATTGTATGTTTAGTTTTATAAGAAACTACCAAACTATTTTCCAGAATGGGGGAACCACTTTACCTTCTCACTAGCAATCTATGTGTGATCTGGTTTCTCTGCATTCTCAGTAGCATTTGGGAGTATTATTATGTTTTATTTTAGCCATTCTACACAGGTGTGCAGTGATATATCACTGTGGTTTTTAACTGAGTTTTTTCTAATGTCTAATGATGCTGAATATCTAATGTGCTTATTTGCTGCCTGTATATCCTGTATGGTAAAATGGCTGTTCATGCATCTTGCACATTAATTAATTGCATTGCTCCATTTGTCTGTTTCTTTTTTAGTTGTTGAGTTTTGAGAGTTCTATATTCTAGATACTGGTCCTTTGTCAGATACGTGGCTTGCAACTATGTTCTCCCAGTCCTCTGTAGCATGTTTTTCTTCTTCTTAATGGGGTGTTTCACAGAACCAAAGTTTTTAATTTTCATGGAATCCAATTTATCAAATTTTCCCTTTTATTGATGCTTTTGGTGTCCTATCTAAGAACTCTACAGTTTGCATTTAAGTCCATGACCTATTTTGAGTTCATTTTTGGATAAGGTGTGTGGTTTAGGTTGACATTCATATTTTTAGCTATGGGATGTCTAATTACTCTAGCACCATTTCTTGAAAAGGCTATCCTTAGTCCACTAAATTGTCTTTGTGCTTCAGTTGGGTATATTTGTGTGATCTCTAGTCTGTTTAATTTATCTACGTATGTACTCCTCCACCGGTACTACATTGTCTTTATTACAGAGTTCTTTAAGCAAGCCTTAAACAGTGACTCCTCCTACTTTTTCTTTTTACTGGTTTTAGGTTTTCTAAGGACTGTGTCTTTCCACATAAATTTTAGAATAAGCTTATCTATGTTACCAAAAATCCTTGCTGGGGTTCTGATGGGAATTACCTTAAACCTATATGGGGAGAATGAACATTGTTACTATGTTGTCTCCTAATCTACAAACATGGTATGTCTCCCCATTTATTTAGACTTTCACTGATTTCTTTTTATCAATATCTTATAATTTTCAGCATACAGATCATGTTTCATTAGGTTTATACTTAAGTATTTCATTCAAGTTTATATTTAAGTATTTTCTTTGAGCAATTGTAAATGGTATTATTTTCTGAATTCTGGTTTCTACATGTTCATTGTTCAATCCTCCTATTTTAAAATCTTCTGAATCCCTTTGCTTGGGAGATACATTTTGTATATAACACTCAGATTTTGTTTTGTGGTCCAATCTGAAACACGTAGTCCTTTTATTAGTTAAATATTAAGTGTCCACATTCATTAATGAGCTACATTTGGCTTTTTGAGCATATAGTTTTCAGATATGCTTCTGTTATAGCTTTAATTTTCTTCAAAATGTGGTCTGTGCTTCCTTCACTTTGTGTTTATATTTCTTCTGGCAAGTTGGAAAGTTTGCATTTTTTCTAGTGAACACAATTATACTGATAACTTTATATAAACCTTTAATTCTCATTTTCTATAGATGGGTCTAAAGACTTCCTATTTGGAGAATGATTAAATCAGTAGTAGTATTTTCCTTCTCTTCCACCATCTGATTTTATATTTTTGTTTTGTAGTATTCACACTTTGTATTTGCTAGAAAAGTATGTAATAGAAAACTAACACTGTTTTTTTTTGTTTTTTTAAATGTACTTATAACTTTATTATAAAGTGGATAAGAAACAATTACAGTAAACACTGTCTTTAAAAGTAAAGCTTTATTTTTCTCACAGAACAAGAATTCTGGAAGGAAGTCATTCTCAGCATTGTTTCACCTGCTCAACAAAGTCATTAAGGACTCGAGCTTTTTTCTACATTTCTGCTCTGCCATCCTCAAATGTTAGCTCTTGACTTCATTCTTGTTGCTTTGTGTTTCTAAGATGACTGCTGCAGCTTCAGGCATCACACTAGCACTTAAAGCAAAATGAAAAACCTAGAAGCAACACCCTGAGTGTCTGTAAAGCAAATATATAATCTCTGTAACTCCACAACATACTTCCTCTGATGTCTCATCAGCCACTCATATGTAACATGATCATCACTAGCTGTAAAGGAGGCTGGAAGCAAAGCAGACTAATTGACTGACTAATTAGGTGGTATATTACTATTTAAATAGGTTTTCTGTTCTGTCTTACAAGAAAGTTGTAGTTTTCTTCACATAGATCTTTCACATTTGTGTTTATCCTTATGTATTTTCTTATTCTCTATTGTTGCAAACTTTGTTACCTTTTCTACTAGTGATTGTGCTAATTTTTAAATTAGCTGTTGATTTTTGAACGTTGATTATACTGATTTTTTTTATTCATCCGTAAAACTAAAATTTTTTGTATTAGTTCTTTTTTTTTTTTTTAAGATTTTATTTATTTGAGGCGGGGGGGTTGGGCCAGAGGAAGAAGCAGACTCCCTGCCTAGCAGGGAGCCCGATGCGGGACTCAATCCTGGGATTCCGGGATCATGACCTGAGCCAAAGGCAGTCACTTAACCAACTGAGCCACCCGGGCACCCTGTATTAGTTCTGATAGTAAGTTGGGATGGTGAAGTGGAGGAGGCTGGAACCTCTGACACTCTGGAATGAGGCATTAGGACTGCTCTTCCTTAGGCCCTACTGCAAAGGGAGGCCCTTTGAGCTAGCTTACCCACCTAGGGAGGCCTGGGGGCCTTGAAGAGGAGAGCAGTGGAGCAAACACCTCCTCTAAGAGTGGAAGAGCTATAGCAATTGCCCACAACAGAAGGACGAGAAAGGAAAGCATCGCAATTTAATACTGTTTTATCTTTTCATCTACTCTTAGAAGGGGAACTCATAGACCAGCTTTTCAAAATACTGCAAAGGGTAAGTGTAACTGAGGAACTAAATCCTTCCTCTAATACAAGGGGATGGACCTTTTCTAAAACCTAGAGTTTTAAACATAATATTTTCAAATAATTAGCTGAGTCCTTGGGTCTCCATAAAGAGACCCAGAGGTGATATTGGGTATAAGGTTTGAAGAGAGGTGAAATTTCTGTGTAAGAAAATGGGGGGGGGTGCGTCTGGGTGGCTCAGTCGTTAAGCGTCTGCCTTCGGCTCAGGTCATGGTCCCCGGGTCCTGGGATCGAGCCTCATGTCGGGCTCCCTGCTCAGCGAGGAGTCTGCTTCTTCCTGTTCGGAAGGAAGCTTGCTTCTCCCTCTCCCACTCCCCCTGCTTGTGTTCCCTCTCGAGCTGTGTCTCTCTCTGTCAAATAAATAAATAAAAATCTTTTAAAAAAAAAAAGAAAGAAAGAAAAGAAAATGGGGGAAAAAAAGAAATGGATATTGCTCCAAAAAAGAGCAGGACAGCAAAAAGGAAAAGAAGACAAGGAAAAGAAAGGAGAAAGGAAAGCCAAGGATTTATGACAAAAAGCTAGAGTCCAAGGAGCAAAAACAGCCGAGTAAATTTTGTTTTCGCTTTTTACCTTTAAAACTGAAATATAATTTTAAGTTGTTGTGTTGCTGTTATGTTATTCTGTTTCCAGAATCTTTGAGAAAGTCAGCTTCACACTAAAGACTTATTCAGTGGTTCTTCTTCTAGATGAAATCCTATGTTATCATTTTTCTTTTTCAAGACCGAGCTCATTCATGTTTTACCAATTCAAGTAGCTTTCCATTAAGCCCCTAGACTGAATAAGGCTGTGTCTTTCGTGTACTATTAGAATTCCTGAAACCCGTGTTTTACCCTTTACTCATATTGTCTCTATCCCCCTCTATGCAGTGAACTACTTGTTAATGTTCAATAAATCGTTCACAATTTTTTGATGGATGGATGATGCATGGGAAGACGAGTATGAATACAAGAAAATGGTGGGTACAGGTTTCCAAAGCAGCCAAACTCTGAATACGTTCATGGTGCTAGACAAAATTGTAATGGAGGTGAAGTCTGTCTTTATCAATCTCCCACATTTCTTCTTACTCTTTCAGTTTGCCTGCCCCCCGCCCAGGTAGTCAGCCCCTTCATCCCGACCAAAAGCTCTCAAAATTCTCCCTCCCGTTAGACCTTCACTTTGCAAAGTTTCTTTTTCTCTTCTCTCACCTGTCAAAGCATCTGCTTAGTTGTATTTGGCTATGTAATTATCTGACTGATGCAAGCAATACAAATTAAAGTACGACCAAAACCTTAACTATCCCCTTAGAGAATCTGTACTTTAAGGCAGACATCTGTTAATTCGTATTTGCTGGGAGGAATATCTTTTCATGCTTCCTGCCCTGTCCATCTTCGTCTCTCTCCTGGTTCCTTGCCTAATATTCCAGAAAGTCAAATATGTGGAATGGAGATGGTATCATTTATTAAAGTCTCTTTTAAAGATGACAAAATTAAGGATCGGAATATTTGATTAGCTAGAGGCCCAGGCAGCCAGCAATAGTAAAACAGTGAATGGTTTAAGGAGTTAAGAGTGGGTTCTCATGGTGAATGACTAACATTTCCAATCAAAAAACTAGCTTCCAGTTTCAAAGGCCACAGTCCCTTCTGTGAAACTGCTTAACGCCCCAATGAAATTCCCTCAGTCTGTATGGTACACTCTCTGTTAGAGAGTCTGGGCCCTTTTGCCTTTATTTTTTCCCTTCCTTTCCACTTCTTCTAAACAGTTGGAAACAGTGAGATTCACCTATATTTTTAAATGAGATGACTAAATAAAAAATAAGAAGTGAGTTGCCAAAAGTAGCATTGGAGGTAGATAACCGAATTTAGTGGCTCTGGCTACACTGGGTTACCTGTTAAAATAACCCAGGGTTGTCTGAGCCAACAGGACTAACTTCTCCATTGCTTATCATTCGTAGCCATAGATAACACTAGAGGAGATCTCAAAGCCTACCTAGTCAATGAAGGGTGTTGGGCCCAAGAAAGTTAAATGTTTGCTAAAAGTCAGCCTGACAAGTTAGGGAACTAAGGACCAAAAATGAGAGTTTGAATTTCCAAGCCAGAAGCTCTTTCAGACCTGCTGAGAGGTTCCATCGTGGGGTCATGGAAAGCGGGAAAGTCTTGTTGGTCTGGGCCTGTCATCTCTTGACAGCCTCTCCCAGTCACAGCACACAACACTAACATGGAAACTTCCTTTAATAAGCTTTGCTTTGTTTTCCTCATGGTCCTTAAATTATTGGTGGCTTTGCCCTAAGCCATCCTAATCACCTGTATGGTTCACCCATAATATCAACTTGCTCAGTGAAGGAGGTGTAATCCGGGGCGGGGGGAGGGGGGTTGTTCCACAGAGCCATTCTACTGTTACCTCAGAATTACTTCAGATACTCCTACCACACTTGTTACAGACCCAACAAAACATCGTTAAGCCTGAAGGGAAACCTTTCTGCCAGCACCCCCCCCCTTTTCTTTAATATCTCTGCTCTCACTACCTTGTATCTAAGATTAATTTTTTGTCTTGTCATCCTTATTTTTCTCAGCTGACTCTCTGTCCTCATAATCCTTGACTTTGGTCATTCTGATTTCATTACCTTCAAGGCAATTACTTGACATATCACCAGTCACACTCCCAATTATCTCCGCCTCAGGCCTTGGCTCTACTGTGTCAATTGGTTCTATCTCAGGAGTCAACCTTGTAATTTTCAATGCATGTCTTATCACTGATTCATTTCCTATCTCTGGCTCTGTCTGGGTCCTTGACTTAACCTGGACCTCTGATCCGGTCTGAGTTCCTAGCACTTTTTGGGCTACTATCTTTGTCTGGGTCACTGGCTCTGTCTGGGTCCCTACCTCTGTTTGAGTCCCTGCTCTATGGACCCTTGCTTGTGCCACTGAACCTGACTACCTTTCTAGTACATGGCTCATCTGTGTAGAAGCACCTACATTCGTTTCAGTTAGCCCCAGTTGTACTGTGGCTATACTTCCTATCCTTGTTCTTGTTATAGGGATCACAAGGAGATTTTGATCTGGAGGGGTAACCTGAGAACTTTAGATTTTATTTATTTATTTATTTATTTATTTATTAATGATTTTATTTATTTATTTGAGAGAGTGAGAATGAGAGATAGAGAGCACGAGAGGGAAGAGGGTCAGAGGGAGAAGCAGACTCCCTGCCGAGCAGGGAGCCCGACGTGGGGCTCAATCCCAGGACTCCAGGATCATGACCCGAGCCGAAGGCAGTCACTTAACCAACTGAGCCACCCAGGCGCCCAGTAATAGATAAAATCTTAAGTCATCAAACACCCCTGATACACTGGCTTAATTATAATAGAATTTGATTTACAATACATTTCTGAATATCCTGTTCATTATCTTTAGGGACCTGGGATTCAAAGCATTGATCCCGGCTTTTCTGTAGTACAGTGTTTCCCAAGGTGTATGCAAGTCAATTCACTGGGCCATCGGAAGAAAATAGTAGTTTCTTTTTGTATTTTTAGCAAATTTTGTTTTCAGTTCATTTTTGAGTATATTTTACAATGTAATGAATATATTCATGATATAATACATGTACGTATTTTATAAATAACCATATGTCTTTTTGGAATCCTTGCTGAGAAGTGTTTTACTAATAGGGTGTATGATGCAATGGTTTGGAGACCACTGTTAATTAATGAATAAAAATAAGTATATGGCTTAGAAGGATGAAAGGAGAAATGTTATAAAGGCAAAACTCCTATGTTACCATTTTGTTTTATATTGGTAATATGACAGAGGAACGTACGTCATATGTTGAAGCTTTATTTTGGAGATTCATAAAAGTGGAGAGGTTATTTGATATGATAAAAGGAGAGGAGGACTTAAGAACTGTCTTCTGGAAGGACAGAAGAACTATGAATAGCTCAGTTAATGCCTGTGCCTTCTTCCTCTTCTTCCTGAATCTTGCTCCTATCTGTGTAGGGACAGGTATCATTATAGAAAAATAATGTTTTAGATAAATTGGAAGGACGTGCTCTTAAGAATTGTTCACTGACATGGAAATAACTCTTGTAGAGCCCTTCCAAATTATGAGATTCTAATATGTCAAACCAAAAGAAAACAGAAGAGAGAGAGATGGGACCAACCATGTAGAAATGTCTTTTCTGTGCCTTCACTGTTTACAGGAGTATTAACTCACCAGCGATCATGTAGAAGATACTGCTCCATCAATTGAGGCGGTAGACTAATAGGAAATGGGGCTCTAAGACGTTCCTACTGTACAATTGCACTTGCATCAGGAACAAAATGAGGCAGAGGAGTAGGCAGGTGCCTGGGATCAGAAGGAAAACTATCACTATCCATCATAACCCTCCTTCTGCCATCCCTCCCATCCACCCTCTTCCCTCTCTCTGCACTTCCTTGTCACCCAAACCATCTCAATTATGTCATGGAAGCCTATTACCTATGGCAGTTGTCATGGGAAGACCCACTTGGCAATTAACCAAGGTGGGAGAGCAAAAGGCTTCTGCTTTGACTGGAATAAGGTTGTCAAGGTGGAGCCTAGAGAAAAGACCAATAGAACAGGTAGAAAGCTAGCTGCATAGTAATTTTCTGGGTTCCAGAAGGGCCCCCAGCCTGTGATATCTCCTCTACTAGTCCATCAGATAACAACTCCCAGAGATGTTTCCAATGGGTTAAGCATAATCTCTTCAGGGTTCCCTCCTTAAGAGGTAATAGCCCCAGGAGGAGTCAAAGCTTATCAAAAGTTTTCTTCCTTTTGGGAAGAGACACTGTCCTATGATAGCAGTGTTCATGTGAGGGAAGGAACAACTTGGTAAAATAAGGAAAAATGGCACAGAAGGGGAAGAAATACAAGGACCCCAGGGACAAACTTTTCCAACATCATCATGTACCTGAGATGAAAGAGAAGATGGATATGCCCAGATCTATGTAGGTTTTGTCTCCTGGTCCTTTGATGAGAGAGATGCTGAACCATATAATAATAATGAAGATGATGAGGGCAGAGATGAAGAAGAAGGCCCTGGAGAATTGGAGGTAGTCTGCCAGGAAAAGTGGAGAAGGAGATGTTTGGCTGGAGCAGAGGTGACCTGCCCTTAAATAAGGATAGACAGGGTCTAGGGAAGGAACTGAGGGTCAACGGAGGACAGAATTAGGGCATGTTTTACATGTAATGGAGTTGGAGTAAGGAGCCACCAAGTGGGTGGCTTCACAGGCACCAGTAAGGACGCTCTTTCCATCTCCTCATTGACATGTGGAATTCCTTTAACAAGGAAAGAAATTTATTGCACAGTGAGTGACAAGTTGAGATTATAACTATAACCTTGAGAGGTACATTATGAGGTAACTTTCATATTAATATTTCTTTCTCCTAGGAAGTTGTGAGTGCAAAGGTAATAAAAAGCACAAGGTCACTAGGCATTAGCTTCCAATAATTAAGGAGTTGTGGCTTTTAAGTCATTGGGGAAGTCTAGTCCCAACAAACCTGGGTAAATTTACCCTGTTCAGAGGAGTTGTCCTTACATGCTTGTGAATCAGCAGAGAAAAAAAGAGGCAGGGCGCCTGGGTGGCTCAGTTGGTTAAGCAACTGCCTTCAGCTCAGGTCATGATCCTGGAGTCCTGGGATCGAGTCCCACATCGGGCTCCCTGCTCGGCCGGGAGTCTGCTTCTCCCTCTGACCCTCTTCCCTCTCGTGCTCTCTATCTCTCATTCTCTCTCTCTCTCTCTCCCTTTCAAATAAATAAATAAAATCTTTAAAAAAAAAAAAAAAGAAAAAAAGAGGCAGGGTTGTGGGAAGGAGAAAGGAAGAGAGGGGATGTGGAGGATCCGAGCAAATCTACCAAAGGAGGGGGCTCTAGGATATGGAAGGCACTCACATGGTGCCTTTGGCACATGGAGCCAGCAGAGATCATGGTGACACACAGTCCAGAGCCCTGAAAAGAGCATCTTCTTCTCTTTCAATATCATGAACTTCACCCAATGTAAAGGGGACAAGCACAGCAGCAGGACAAAGATGAAGCCCAAGAGGCCAGCACAGAACATGCGAATGTAGCTTCAGGTCTTCTCTAGAAGCTGTAGCTGGTGTGGTGACAGAGAAGAGAAGCGGTGCATGCAGTAGGGGAGAATTGGCTGTGGTGGGGAAGGGAGGAGGACATCACGAAAGGAATGTCATCTCAGGCATCTCCATCTCCACTCACAGGAAACACAAGCCCTGGGTTCTCTGCGGGGCAGGAACTCTTCCTCCCTTCACACTTCAGGGTCTTTTTCTCCTCTGACTCCCACAACTTCTAAATATATATTCCTTTTTAACTTGTCCCCAGTTAAAAAAAAAAAAAGATGGAGTGACCTTTGCCTCTCCTAACTTGACATTTCCCCCATCCATACACAAGCTGCTTCCTGCAAAAGGACCCCACCACTACCTAGCCTACAAAAGGTTTCCTCGCCCTGTATGTTGGGCAACCCAGGATGCTGGAATTGTAAATACTGTGGAAGGCCATGGTATGTCCTTCCCTTCTTTCCATCCTAGTCTCTGGCCCACTGCTCTTAGAACCTAACCCACTTTCCTGTCCCTCCCCCCACCACCCCAGGAAACAGAACTAAACAGGAAGTGTCCAGTGTCTCTGCTCATTTGCCAGATCTGGTTCAATCCCTTTCTCCCATCCCGGTGTCTGTTGAGCTCCAGAAACCTATAGCAAACTGCCCGCCAAACCCAGGTTTCTCACAGACACACCACACCCAAGAGGTCATTGAGAAATGGAGGCATCTTTTCTCTTCATCCTACACCCCCTTCTTGTGCCCTTTACTTATCTCCTGCCAGTCAATCACAACATGTCCTGACAATTCCAACTCTTTAATGTTCTCAAGCCCATCTTGGATTTCTGTTTCCTCTTCCTTAGAACATCTTGTCATCTCTGTCCTAGATTGCTATAAACAGCTTTTTACCTGGTACCTCTGCTACAAGTCTTCAGTTTATTCTCAACAGATTTGCCTCTAAAATGCAAATCTGATGTGTCTCTCCTGTGTTTAAAATGCTCTGATTGCACCCCACTGCTATGAGGTAAGGTCCTAACTTGTTAGCATGAATTAGTTAAACCCAGCAAGATCAGGTTTCTGCTTGCTATCCAACTTCATTCAATCATTCAATACCTCCTCTGTGCCAGGTGTGGTGTTAGGTACTGAGGGTGATGTCTTCATCCTGATGATCCAAAGGTATGTCCCTTTGGATCCACTCTCCAACCTTATTCAAAGAGGCTGACTGATATGGACTATATCAGTGGGTGCCCTTGCTGTCCAGTTTCTGATTAGGTTTAACCAATAGCAGTCATGGGCAGAAGATCAGAGGTCCAGAGGTCTGTGTGTTTATTCACTGGGTCTTTCCTTACCAGATTACTGAGGGTTGTCTGTGTTCTCCTACTTAAAGCAGAGTTCCTCACAGGCAGCCTTCTCCATAGAACCACCTTTTTCCGTTCTGCTCCTTTCACTTATGTGATCAGGCTTAGGAGTGGTAATAACTTTTTCACTGATGGTTTCCCCAAATCCTTTTCAGTTCAAAGAGGACTTTATAAATAGTCCTTTAACTCCCCCAGATTAACTTGTTTGAGCAAGCCATCTGTTTCATGCTGAACATGGTCCTTATTTTCATGAAGCAGAAAGCCTAGTGACATTTAGGCTCATTTTCTCCCTCCATGTTCTCTTGTGCTCCAAACAAATTTATTTTTCTTGCAGTTGCTTAAAACTACCTTGGTCCTTCCTTTGCACGTGGTGCAAATGCTATCTACTTGCATATGGTATCTATCACACTTCCCACTTTATCTTTGTCTGAGTTAACATTAGTCAAGATTCATTTTAATCTAACCCTTTTGGGGAAGCCTTCTCTGAATTCAACCCTCAGTCCCAGACTTTGTGCTCCCGCAGCACCTTGTGCTTGCTTCTTTCTTAACCTTTATACGTAGTATTGTAATTTGCCTGTCTATATTTCCTTTTGTAATTTGTCTGTGAACTTCCGCAGCAAGGACTTATTCTGCTCTATAATACTCGATATCTAGCACAGTGCTTGGAACATAATAATGATTCAGGAAATGCTTATTGATTGAAAATTAAACAGGTAAAAAAAAGAGTGGACTTCTAATTTCTAGTCTGGCATGCAAGGAGCTTGGAGGTGGTCACTCCATTATAAGATAAGTAGAAAGCTAAACAAACTGAAAAATCAACAATTCTTTTAGGCTCATCAGAGAAATAAGATCACAAGGCAAACTGTGGCTCCCAAAATTGGGGAGATGGAAAGATAAATACAGACAATCACAACTACTAGAGCGCAAATTCCTGCAGGAACCAGTACAAGGATAGGTAAATCTGAATTGTAATTGATGAATTGCTGGAGGTTCAGTGTGGACAAGTCTAAAAGATTACAAACTCTGTATCCAGTCTTAGAGAGGTCCGTACCCTTTAGTGAATTTTAGCTCCAGCAGCTTGACCAGGTTTTCACAGTGAATATCAGAGAAAAGTCCCCTTACACTTGGGGATGGAGGAGAAAAGTAACCATCTGGAAACATGCTAGAGCATTCTGTTCTTCTTACCAAGGCCTTCCCTGAAGAGAAACTATCTTACCAACACCTAAACTATTGGAGTTTTATCAGAGCTTAACCAATCTGGGGGAAAGAAAATACTCAATTCCAGCCTGCTCTAAACTTTCATGTGGGGGAAGGGAAATGCCCAACCCCAGCCCACTCTGCCATCCTGTCTCTCCCAAGGACGGGAACCGAGAAACACTTGTGAATTTCACAGAAGCTTTCCCACAAAGCTCAGGAACAAGGAAAGGTTGTCCCCTCCCACCACTCATTTTCAACATCATACTGGAATGCAATAAGACAAGAAAAGAAAATGTATAAATATTGGGAAGGAAGAAATAAAACTGTGTTTACAAATGACCTGACTGTGTAGAAAGTCCAAGTGAATTGACAACTACAACAAAAATTCTGGAAACAATAAGTGATTATAGCAAAGTTGCAGGAAATAAAGTTAATATACACAAGTCAATCATTTTCTGGGGTGCCTGGCTGGCTCAGTTGGTAGAGCATGTGACTCTTGATCTTGGGGTTGTGAGTTTGAGCCCCACATTGGGTGTAGAGATTACTTTTAAAAAAGTCTATCATTTTCCCATATACCAGTAATGAGCAAGTAAAATTTGAAATTAAAAACATAATATCATTTCTCCACAATGAAACACTTGCGCTTACAGCTAACAAAATACGTACAAGACCTATATAAGGAAAAATACAAAACTCTGATAAAAGAAAACAAAGAATTAAATGAATGGTAAGGGGTTTATTGATCTTATCAGTTCTTTCAAAGAAACAACTCCTAATTTTGTTGAACTGTTCTACTGTTCTTTTGGTTTCTATTCTGTTGATTTCTGCTCTAATCTTTTATTATTTCTCTTCTGCTGCTGGGTTTAGGCTTTATTTGCTGTTCTTTTTCCAGCTCCTTTAGGTGTAAGGTTAGCTTGTGTACTTGAGACTTTTCTTGTTTCTTGAGAAAGGCCTGTATTGTTATATACTTCCCTCTGAGGACTGCCTTTGCTGCATCACAAAGGTTCTGAACTGTTGTATTTTCATTTTCACTTGCTTCCATGAATTTATTAATTCTTCTTTAATTTTCTGGTTGACCCATTCATTCTTTAGTAAGCTGCTCTTTAACCTCGAAGTATTTGAGTTCCTTCCAAATTTCCTCTTGTGATTGAGTTCCAGTTTCAAAGCATTATGGTCTGAAATATGCAGGGAATAATCCCAATCTTTTGGTACTGGTTGAGACCTGATTTGTGACCCAGTATATGATCTATTCTGGAGAATGTTCCATGTGCATTTGAGAAGAATGTGGATTCTGTTGCTTTAGGATGGAATGCTCTGAATATATCTGTGAAATCCATCTAGTCCAGTGTGTCAAAGTCCTTGTTTCCTTCTTGATCTTCTGCTTAGATGATCAATAAACCCCTAGCCAGACTAATCAAAAAGAAAAAAGAAAGGACCAAAATAAATAAAATCACAAATGAAAGAAGAGAGATCACAACCAACATGGAAGAAATATGAACAACTATAAGGACATATTATGAGCAATTATATGCCAACAAATTAGGCGATCTGGAAGAAATGGATGCATTCTTAGAAGGCTATAAACTACCAAAACTGAAACAGGAAGAAATAGAAAACCTGAACAGACCCATAATCAGTGAGGAAATTGAAGCAGTACTCAAAAAACTCCCAACAAACAACAGTCCAGGGCCAGATGGCTTCCCAGAGGAATTCTACCTAACATTTAAAAAAATTTTTTTAAAGATTTTATTTATTTATTTGACAGAGAGAGAGGCAGCGAGAGAGGGAAAGGAAGCAGGGGGAGTAGGAGAGGGAGAAGCAGGCTTCCCGCGGAGCAGGGAGCCCAATGTGGGGCTCGATCCCAGGACCCTGGGATCATGACCTGAGCCGAAGGCAGACGCTTAATGACTGAGCCACCCAGGCACCCAAAGGTTTTATTTATTTATTTTTAAAGAGAGAGTGGGAGTAGGGGGAGGAGCAGAGGGGTGGTAGAGGGAGGGGAAAGAATCTCAAGTGGACTCCGCACTGAACACAGAGCCTGATGCCTGGCTTAATCTCACAACCACTGAGGTCATGACCTGAGCTGAAACCAAGAGTCGGACACTTGATTGGCCGAGGCACCCAGGTGCCCCACCCCTCACCTATATTTACCAACTATTAACATCTTGATACATTTGCTTTATCTTTCTATCTTTCTATTTTTTTCTTTTTGCTGAATCATCTGAGAGTATAGAAATCATGACACTTCCCCTCAAAATATTTCAGCTTATCTCCTTAGAAACAAGTACATTTCATACATATCCACAGGATCATTAATACCTCTGAGAAAAACCACACGATTTCAGTACAACTCCCAACATACTCTCTACACTCAAATTTCCCCACTTGTCAAAAAATGTTTATACATCTGAAAAAAAATTCAGAATCAGGCGCCTGGATGGCTCAGATGGTTAAGCAGATGCCTTCGGCTCAGTTTATGATCTCAGGGTCTTGGGATCAAGTCCCCCATCAGGTTCCCTGCTCAGCAAGGAGTCTGCTTCTCCCTCTGCCCTTCCCCCAACTCATTCTCTCTCTCCGTCTCTCTATCTCATCCTCTTTTACTCTCTCAAATGAATAAGTAAAATCTTTTTTAAAAATTTTAAAAATTAGAAAAAATTCAGAATCAATGAATTTCATGTTTTATGTCTGTAGTCTCCTTCAGCTAGAACAATCCTATCACCTGCCTCTGTTCTTCACGATATTAAATCCTTGAATAGTTTGGGTCAGTTGTCTTGTAGAATGCCCCGCATTCCTGATTCATGTGACTATCATTAAATTCAAGTCAAATATTTCTAGCAAAACTCCACACAGATGATGGTATACACCTCCTACTGTTTTACATCATGAAGCATGTGATATTAAGCTATCCTTCTATTGATGATGCCAAGCTTGACTATTTAGTTAAAATTGTGATTGCCAAACCTTTCTATTGTACATTTCCCCCTTTGAAATTAGTAAGTATTCAGTGAAGGTATAATTTGACATCCTGTTCCCCAATAACTTTTCACTCAATGATGATATACTGATGATCCTTGCTGAATGATATTGGGGATTATAAAATAATGATTTTCAATATCTATCATTCCTTCTATATTTATTGGCTGGCATTTTTCTATAAAGAAAATCTGCCTCTTCTTTTCTTTCTCCTTCCACCGTTTCCCTCTTTTTTTGAGTGTCACTACAAACTCATGGATTTTTTTTAAATTCAAGTGTTGTAATCAATTACTGTCATTATTATTTTTGATGCTCACATTTCCTCGAGATGGGCCAATGGAGGTTTCTAAAGTTTTGCATTTCACATTTAGGTCCTTACTCTATCTAGACTTCTTTTTTTTTTTTTTTAATATGGCCATAGACCAAAGATCTAGTTTTATGTTTTTTTCCTTATTTAACCAGTTGCTCCAGCCCTACTAGTTGAACAGTTCATAGTTTCCTCATTTATGAATAGTTCACAGTTTCTTCATTTTTTTAATACTACCACTATCATATGTTACATTTCCACTTGTGTCTATTTTTAGGTTTTCTATTCTCTTCCATTTGTTTGTTTATATCTGTGCTAATAACACACTGTCTTGATTACAATAGATTACTAAGTTATCTCCATATCAGTAAGTATCTCCATCTTCTTATTTTTCAAAACTGCCTTGCCTCTTTTTGGTTCTTTGCAATGAGAAGAGAATAACTGCCCTATATCTTAGGACCTGCTTGACATTCTCCACAAAAAACAAAAACAAAACAAAACTGTCAGGCCTTGTTTGGAACTGCATTGAATCCACAGATTAATTTAGAGATTTTTTTAAAAAGATTATTTATTTATTTATTTGTGTGTGAGAGAGAGAGTGTGCATGAAAAGGGGGAGGGTCAGAGGGAGAAGCAGACTCCCTGCTGAGGAGGGAGCCTGATGAGGGACTTGATCCTGGGACTCCAGGATCATGACCTGAGCCGAAGGCAGTCGCTTAACCAACTGAGCCACCCAGGCGCCCTAATTTAGAGATTTGATATCTTAATGGTTCAAAATGTTCAGGAGACACTGATAGGATTACAAGGAAAAAAACGGGAAAATCTAAAGCTATCATGGGAGATTTTAACAGAGAAACACACAAATAAAGAGTAGTAAATAAACAGAAACATTTTCATATTTTTTTAAAGATATTATTTATTTATTTGTCAGAGAGAGAGAGAGAGCACAAGCAGGGGGAACGGCAGGCAGAGGGAGAAGCAGACTCCCCACTGAGCAGGGAGCCCAATGTGAGGCTCCATCCCAGGACCCTGGGATCACGACCTGAGCCAAAGGCAGACAACCGACTGAGCCACCCAGGCATCCCGAAACAGAAACGTTTTTAAAGTTTTTATTAAAATTCCAGCTATTAACATACAGTGCAACACTAGTTTCAGATGTACAATATAGTGATTCAACACTTCCATACATCGCCTGGTGCTCATCACAAGTGCACTCCTTCATCCCCATCACCGATTTCATCCATCCTCCCACCCACTTCCCCTCTGCTAACCATCAGTTTGTTCTCTATAGTAGTTAAGCGTCTGTTTCTTGGTTTGCCTCTCTCTTTTTTCCCTTTTGCTCATTTGTTTTGTTTCTTAAATTCCACATATGAGTGAAATCATATGGTATTTGTCTTTCTCCAACTTATTTCGCTTAGCATTATACTGTCTAGCTCCATCCATGTCATTGCAAATGGCAAGGTTTTATTCTTTTTTTATGGCCACATAATATCCCACTGTATATATGTATATACCACATCTTTTTTTTTAAAAGATTTTATTTATTTATTGGACAGAGAGAGAGGGAACAGAAGCAGCGGGAGAAGGAGAGGGAGAAGCAGGCTTCCCGCTGAGCAGGGAGCCCAACATGGGGCTCGATCCCAGGACCCTGAGATCATGACCTGAGCCGAAGGCAGACACTTAACGACTGAGCCACCCAGGCGCCCCTATACCACATCTTTTTTATCCATTCATCAGTCGATGGACACTTGGGCTGTTTCCATAATTTTGCTATTGTGGATAGTGCTACTATAAACATTGGGTTGCATGTATCCCTTTGAATTAGTATTTTTGTATCCTTTGGGTAAATAGCTATAGTGCAATTGGTGGATCATAAGGTCGTTCTATTTTTAACTTTTTGAGGAAATTCCATACTGTTTTCCACAGTGGCTGCAGCAATTTGCATTCCCACCAACAGTGCAAGAGGGCTCCCCTTGCTCTACATCCCCTCCAACACCTGTTGTTTCTTGTGTTGTTGATTTTAGCCATTCTATAGGTGTGAGGTGATAGCTCATTGTAGTTTTGATTTGCATTTCCCTGATGATCAGTGATGTTGAGCATCTTCATGTGTCTGTTGGCCATCTGTATGTCTTCTTTGGCAAAATGTTTGTTCATGTCTTCTGCCCATTTCTAAATTGGATTATTCATTTTTTGAGTGTTGAGTTTTGTAAGTTTTTTACATATTTTGGATACTAACCCTTTATCAGATACGACATTTGCAAATATCTTCTCGTACTCTCTAAGTTGCCTTTTAGTATTTTTTTTAAGATTTTATTTATTTATGTGACAGAGAGAGAAACAGCGAGAGAGGGAACATGAGCAGGGGGAGTGGGAGAGGGAGAAGCAGGCTTCCCGCGGAGCAGGGAGCCTGATGCGGGGCTCCATCCCAGGACCCTGGGATCAGGACCTGAGCTGAAGGCAGACGCTTAATGACTGAGCCACCCAGGCGCCCCAGGGCTTTTAGTATTGTTGATTGTTTCTTTCACTGTGCAGAAGCTTTTTATCTTGAAGTCTCAATAGTTTATTTTTGCTTTTGTTTCCCTTGCTCAGGAGACATATCTAGAAAGAAGTTGCTATGGCCATTGTCAAAGAAGTTACTGCCTGTGTCTTCTTCTAGGATTTTTATGGGTTTCTGTTTCATATTTAGGTCTTTAATCCATTTTGAAGTCTTTTTTAAAAGATTTATTTATTTTTATTTTAGAGAGAGAGTGAGAGTCGGGGGGGCAGGGGGAGAGGGAGAGAGAAAATCTTAAGCAGACTCCCCACTGAACACAGATCCTGACACGGGGCTTGATCTCATGACCCTGAGATCATGACCTGAGCTGAAATCAAGAGTTAGATGCTTAACTGAATGAGCCATCCAGGCTCTCTAATCTGTTTTGAATTTATTTTTGTATATGATGTAAGAAAGTGATCCAGTTTCATTCTTTTGAATGTTGCTGTCCAGTTTTCCCCAATCCATTTGTTAAAGAGACTGTCTTTTTTCCCATTGAATATTTCTTCCTGCTTTGTCTAAGACCATGCAGTTATGGATTCATTTCTTGATTTTCTATTCTGTTCCATTGGTCTATGTGTCTATTTTTGTGCCAGTATCATACTGTTTTGATTACTACAGTTTTATAATATAACTTGAAGTCTGGAATCGTGATACCTCCAGCTTTTCTTTTTTATTTTTTAAAGGTTTTATTTATTTATGTGTCAGAAAGCTAGAGAGCACAAACAGGTGGAAAGGCAGGCAGAGGGAAGAGCTGACTCCCCACTGAGCAGGGAGCCCGATGTGGGACTCGACCCCAGGACTGTGGGATCATGACCTGAGCCAAAGGCAGATGCTTAACCAACACAACCACCCAGGTGTCCCAAGCTTTGCTTTTCTTTTTCACAATTGCTTTGGCTATTTGGGGTCTTTTGTAGTTCCATACAGATTTTAGGATTGTTTATTCTAGTTCTGTGAAAAGTGCTATTGGTATTTCGATAAGGATTGCATTAAATGTGAAGATTATTTTGTGTAGTATAGACATTTTAACAATATTTTTTCTTCCAATCCATGAGCATGGAATATCTTTCCATTTCTTTGTGTCATCTTCCATTTCTTTCATCAGTGTTTTATAATTTTCATAGTATAAGATCTTTTACAACTTTGGTTAGGTTTATTCTTAGGTATTTTACTATTTTTGGTACAATTGTAAATGGGATTGTTTTCTTAATTTCTCTTTCTGCTCCATTATTGGTTTATAGAAATACAACAGATTTCTGTACATTGATTTTGTATCCTCTGACTTCACTGATTTGTTTATCAGTTCTAGCAGTTTTTGGGGGGAGTCTTTAGGGTTTTCTATATTTAGTATCATGTCATCTGCAAATAGCGAAAGTTTGACTTCTTCCTTGCCGATTTGGATGCCTTTTATTTCTTTCTGTTGTCTGATTGCTGAGGCTAGGACTTAGAGTACTATGTTAAATAACAGTAGTAGAAGTAGACATTCTTGTCTTGTTCCTGATCTTAGGGAAAGGCTCTCAGTTTTTCCCCACTTAGGATATTAGCTGCGGTTTCTTATATATGGCCTTTATTATGTTGAGATATGTTTCCTCTAAATCTACTTTGTTGAGGGTTTTTCATCATGAATAGATGTTGTAGTTTGTTGAATGCTTTTTCTGCATCTATTGAAATGATTATATGGTTCTTATCTTTTCTTTTATTAACGTGGTGTATCATGTTATTGATTTCTGAATACTGAACCACCTTGCAGCCCAGGAACAAATCCCACTTTAAAACCCCACTTACATCAATGGACAGATCATCTAAGCAGAAAATCAACAAGGAAACAAGTGCTTTGAATGACACACTGGACTAGATGGGCTTCACAGATATATTCAGAGAATTTCATCCTAAAACAGCAGAATACACATTCTTTTCAAGTGCACATGGAACATTCTCCAGAACAGATCACACATTATGTCACAAAACAGGCCTCAACAAATACAGAAAGATTGAGGACATACCATGCACCTTTTCTGACCACAACACTGTGAAACTAGAAGTCAACCACAAGAAAAGATCTGGAAAGACCACAGATACTTGGAATTTAAACAACATGCTACTAAACAATGAATGTGTCAAACAGGAAATCAAAGAAGAAATAAAAAAAAAACATATGGGCAGAAATGAAAATGAAAACACAACAGGCCAAAACCTTCAAGATGAAGCAAAAGCAGTCCTAAGATGGAAATATGTAGCAATACTGGCCTACCTCAAAAAGCAAGAAAAATCTCAAATACACAACCTAACTTCACAACTAAAGGAGCTAGAAAAAGAACGACAAATGAAGCCTAAAGCCAGAAGAAGGAAGGACATAATAAAGATTAGAGAAGAAATAAATGATATAGAAACTAAAAAAAACAATAGAACAGATCAATGAAATCAGGAGCTTGTTCTTTGAAAAAATTAATCAAACTGATAAACCTCTAGTCAGGCTTATCAGAAAAAAAAAGAGAAAGGACCCAAATAAATGAAATCAGAAGTGAGAGAGGAGAAATAACAACCAACACAAAATAAACAGAAATTTTAAACAATAAAATATGCTTGAGTAACATATATTTAATGTTATATATATCAATATATAAAAATGTGTATGATATCATTCCTGAAATTATTTATTTATGCTTTTTCTTTTTTCTCTTAATTAGATTTGCTTGTAGTTTGTCTGTTATTTTATTGTTTTCCAAAGAATTAGGTTTTAGGTTGTTTGAACCTAAAAATTTTTTCATATTTTACTGTTTACTTTAAATTTTTTCTTTCTTCCCCTGTTGGTTTATCTAGTTATTCTTTCTCAAGTTCATGAGTTGACTGTATAATAATTTATTTTAAACTATTCTTTGTTGTTTATTTTGTTTTAAATAAATGCACCTGTGGGTTTTTATGGTAGCGATTCTTTTATTGTTGTTCTAGATATTTTGTCATTTCCACTGTGATTTCCTCTATACTCATTTTTTTTTAAAGATTTTATTTATTTATTTGACAGAGAGACACAGCGAGAGAGGGAACACAAGCAGGGGGAGTGGGAGAGGGAGAAGCAGGCTTCCCACTGAGCAGGGAGCCCGATGTGGGGCTTGATCCCAGGACCCTGGGATCATGACCTGAGCAGACTCTTAACGACTGAGCCACCCAGGTGCCCCTACTCATCATTTTTTTAAGGAGCATTTTTAAAATTAAAATATAGAGAATTTTTTTTAAATTATTATTTTTATTGAATTCTAACTTAATGTCAGTGTGGTCAGGAAACACCGACTGATTGATAGCCTTTTAAAATTGTTGAAACTTGGGGCACCTGGGATACGAGCTCCCAGCGGGGAGCCTGTTTCTCCCTCTCCCTCTGCCTGCTGCCCTGCCTGCTTGCTCTCTCTCTCTGTTAAATAAATAAATAAAATCTTTAAAAAGAAAAAGAAACTTATCTTAAAAAAATTGTGGAAACTTTCTTTCAGACATATTATTTGGTCAATTATTCTAGATATATCCGCAAATAAAATATTTCTCTTTTTGTTGAGTGTACTATCTAGATTTTTTATTTATTGACTTTTTATTTTAATGACTACTATATTTTTCATTTCTATGATTTCTATTGGGTTCTTTTTCATTTGAACCTGTTCTTGTTTTATTTCCCTGTATTTTTGTTTCATAGTTTGGGGTCTTTTTTTGTAATCAATGATTCTGTCATATATTTCTGTATGTATCCTAAGAATACTTAAAGCCTCTATCATACTATACTGCAAATTAATCTGAAATTAATTCATATTCTGATTGTTGACTTTGAGTTTTTTTCTGAACATTTCTTTACATGCTTGGAATTCCTATTTGCAGGCACACAAATTTTTTTGTTGCCTTTTTTTTTCTTTCTCTCCCTTTATGCTCATACCATCGAATGGTTTGGGGGTTTCCTTACTTTGACCAAGTGCCCCAGTCCAGCGTCAGTTCTCATAATATGGTATTTCAGATTTCCTGTTCTGCTATGTTGTCAGGGAATATCACAGACCTGGTTAATGAACCAGTGGGCTGCTTGGTTAAGCCCCGTTGTATTTGTGTCTTTTTACCTCTTCAAGGATTGGTCCAAGTAAGCTATAGCCCCAGTCAGGCCTTGGTGACTTTCCATAAGTCCCTAGTTTGATCTAGAACCATGAACCCATCTCTAGTCCATGTCTTGAGAAGTACTTTAACCCTTTTCACTTTATGGCAGCTGACTTCCTGTTCACTTGCACTTACTTTTGGACTTAGAGCCCATTAAATCCATGGCTTAATTCAAATCACAGCCTTGTGTTTGGGTCATTTTTCTGGTCTGTGAAAATGCTTGTCTTGTTTTAAACTGGCTATATTTCTCATCCTTGCATCTCTCTCCCTCTCTCCCTCTTCCACCTTCTTGCCTCCCTCTCCCTCTCCCTCCCCCTTCCACTTCACCTATCATACAGTGTATTTGAAGTAGAGGGAAGGTATTGAAGGGTGATTTACTGAGCTATCTTATTGGAAATTCACTTAAGTTTTTAAAGGAATCTCTATAAGAAAAGAGAGAAAGAAGAAAATAGAGCATTCAGTTTCTAAAGGAGCAATGAAAGGTTGTCTCTTTCTTATAAGATCATTTCCTGCTTGCAAAGTAGAAAACTAAGTTATAATTACTACCCCTTCTCTCCTAATAGCCAGGGCCTTTATGGTTACTCTCTTAAAATCTAGCATTTTCCGGGGCACGTGGGTAGCTCAGTCATTAAGCGTCTGCCTTCGGCTCAAGTCATGATCCCAGGGTCCTGGGATCGAGCCCCACATCGGGCTCCCTGCTCCGCGGGAAGCCTGCTTCTCCCTCTCCCACTCCCCCTGCTTGTGTTCCTTCTCTTGCTATCTCTTTCTGTGTCAAATAAATAAATAAAATCTTTAAAAAAATAATCTAGCATTTTCCACTCTCACTCAGACCTACTTCCTTCTTCTCATCCCATTTAAGACTTCCATTTCCTAAAGAGTCATGAATACTTAGCTGTCAGTTTAGTTCTACACCTAAAGTATTCCAACTGAATTATAAGTAAAGCTTGTGACCTTAATGAACTCTTCCTTAGTCAATGTGTGGGGTATACTTAGTGTATGAGGGGTGTGGGAGGAAGGGGAGCTAGACTTCAATACATACCTATTCTTGCAAAGGCTCAGGAATAGCCTGAGGAGCCTCTGAAATGAGGCCCTTTGAGGTAAGGAGGCACCAGTCATTTTGCTATAATTAAGGTCACCTGCTAAGAAGAGGCACCAACATGGAGAAAGAGTTTTCTAAGATAGGGTCAAAATGAAGTGTGTTTATATATGTGTGTTTGTATGTGTGTCTCTATGGGTGGGGGCACACGTGCTTGTACTGCTAAACTCCTATCCTTAGGAATAAAAGCTAAAATATTAATCTAGGGCACCTGGGTGGCTCAGTCAGTTAAGCGTCTGCCTTCGGCTCAGGTCATGACCCAGGGTCCTGGGATTGAGTCCCGTGTCGGGCTCCCTGCTCAGCCGGGAGCCTGCTTCTCCCTCTCCCTCTGCCCCTCCCCCTCCCACTCATGCTCTCTCCCTCAAATAAATAAATAAAATCTTAAAAAATATTAATCTAATGGTCTTTCAGTTACCATTTGGAAATGTTTGGGTATTCCTGATCAGGGACCAGGATTATAAAAACTACATAAATTGTAAGAACCACTCAAATAAAAAAAAAGAACTACATAATTGCTCCATGTCTGCTATGTTGGTTTTCCACAAAGGTTACCAATAAATCTCTAAATTAAACCAAAAGGACCCAAAAGCTTATCTTTAAGAGCAGCAAGGGGTGATGTTGGGCATTTTAGTCCATTCCATTGCTAGATTTGGGGAGGAGAAGTATGGACCTCAACCAGTGGAGTAGTCATGGTAGCTTCTAAAGGAATAAAGGACAAAATGGATGTCAGGGACTTTCTGCATGGAATCTGGTTTGGGTTTGAAAGGGATCTCTAGGCATCAAAAGACTTATGTGATGGCCTGAAATCATCACACCCCCCCCTTTACTTAGTTTTAAGGGTGTGTAAAACATGGACTAATCTTTCAACTTGATTCACACAGATACTTAGGCTGAAGAAAGTCCTTTAGCCTCATTTGGCTCATTAAAACAAAATTGATGCCTAAGGAGTCAAAAGAGTCACAGGCCTATCAAGAATCTGATGGAGTCTGTGGCTCTCTTCACAGAAAAGTGCATACATAAATTTTGTGTAGAATATCAGAGAGCTTGTGGGGACCTGGTTAAGATATTTTCCCACCTAGGGAGAAGCACTGGGTTCAGTAATAAGACTGTAAGTGTTCCAAATTACCAATCCTCATAGGAAATGGGACCTCATGGATTCCCCAGAACCACCCCCCCAGCACCCTTCAGCTTCTTTGGATTGTAGATATTATTGCCACTCATATTCATTCCATTGCTGGTAATGATCTGCAATTCAGATTCAACAATATTGATAAAATGCCTTCCACCCTGAGTGTGCCCAAGGCCACTCATAAAAAGAAAATTTCAAGTAGAATTAGGTGGCATCTTTCTCCATGAATCCTTCTGGTCTGTAAGATCCCTGATGCCCAAAGATATCTCTGATCTACCCAATGCATCTGTTATTAGTTTCTTTCATTCACGACCATAACCACTGATGTTTTCTCTTAGAAATTTTTTAAGTAAAATTTTATTATTTTATGACTATAATACATATTTTAGATCCAGTGCACACAAAACACATTTCAGCAGCTTTAATGCTTTCTCTTTCAGTAACATGGACATGATATTAGGAGAGTTTCCTAGAATCTGCACCATCATTTCCCATTCAGCCTCTCCTCCGTTTGTAAGACAAGCAGTAGTTGGGTTTTCCTATCACCATCACGGTTCTGCTTCTGGGGCTGTTTTCTCTTCCTCAACTGGAGATTCCTTATCAGACTTTAACCTTTCATCTTCATCAGGTACTACTGTAGTCACTGGACCAACCCCCAGCCTTGACTGCTCTATGGGAATCGCACTGACATTTCGATCAAGGGAAGGAAATCTGAAAGTTATGTAGTTGAGGAAGGAGATGATCCCTAGAGGAGAAGAATTTGAGGTGAGTTTCAATAGATAGATAGTCTTTAGACTTTTAAAATTCTTACTCATGCTTTCCTCAGTTCTAAAAGCCAACCCTCCTCTCCCCCAGCACAGTTACTTTATCCTCCTGTGCTATCATTGCATTATAGTATTTCTCACATGGTGAAGACAAAGCTTGAACCTCCTAGATTCAAATGATGGTTCTACGACTTTCTGTGTAGTCTTAGGCAAGTCACTCAACCTGAGCATGCCTCAGTTAATGGTAGAACAGGTTGCTAAATCTAGGTTTCCAGACTCCAAAATCCATGCTTTCCTCACCATACCATGCTGCCTCTCCATGTATGAATGTTCTAAATAGCAACAGTCAGTGCTTCTATTTCTCCTAGACTTCTACCTCCCTTTCAAGAAGTGACTTCCTCTTCCATCCTTCTTGCATAAGGGGATTGACTCACCAGAAAACGTGTATAAGAAGTCACTCCACCAATTAATATGATAGGCCCATAGGAGATCTGGCTCCAAGGCATCCTTAGCATGCCAGTGAACCTGTGCCAGAAATAGGACGAGGCAGAGGAGCAGGGAGATGGCTAGGACCAGAAGAAAAGATGTCACAACCCATCAGTGTCTTCAGTCTGCCTTGACCACCACCCCCAACTCTCCTTCTGCTTCCAGATGCCATAGGTATGGCAGAATTAAAATGTAGGGATTGACCAAGATGGGAAAAAGAAACGAGCTTCTACCTCTCCCCCGGGCTAAATCAGCTGAAGTGTGTTTTATACAGTAAGATAGGACAGGTGGCTGGCAACTTGATGTGATACTGAAGAAGAGGAAAGGGACAAGAGAAAGAGAATGAAAGGCCCAGGGAGAAACTTGGTCCCCTTGACAGTTTCACCCTGGTATTACCCTGCCAATCTAGGTCTGTACCTGAGATGAAGCTGAGTACGGATACCTTCAGATCCAAGTTGGTGGTTATTAAGCTTCCTCTTCTAGGCAGGCAAGAGCTGATGAGCCAGCCAAGGGTAACGAGTGTGGAGAAGAGAGAGATAAGGAAGAAAGCCCTGGAAAACTGAAGGTAATCTGCCAAGGGAAGGAGAAAGGGAAGGCTTGGTTAGTCCAGCAGGGGACCTCTCTTAAAACCAGAAAGAGTCTTAGAGAAGGGCATGAGAACTAAGGAGATGAAGCAGGGCTTGTCATGTGGCATCCAGGGCACAAATAAGGATCTTATTTCCCAGTTTTTCCATTGATACTCAGAATTTATTTACTGTGAAGGCAAAGCCTTTGTTGTAAAACTGAAGATAATATACAAATAGTTCTGGATGCATTAACCCATTTAACTTAGATGTAAACTAGCTTCTAAGAAGTGTGACTCTAACATCACGACACATATTAAAACATTTTCTTATTCCTAATTCTAATTCTAAAAGTAATACATTGTTCAATATAAGCATTGGAAAGGCTACAAAAGTACCAAGAAGCAGGAAAAAAATCAGCCACAATCTCACTACCCAGGGCAGCTATTGTTAGCATTTTATATTATTTCTTTCCAGTATTTTTCTATCCTCTGTACATAGTGGGTATGATACTGAATATCAAGTGATTTTTTTTCTTAAGATTAAATGGTAAGATATTTTTCCCCAGTCACGTGTTGTAAACATCATTTTTAATGGCTACCAAATAATTTATCATATTAACATATTTCGCTTAATGATTTAACCATTGTTGGACTTGTAATTTGTTTCTATTTGTTTTTTCTCTTTTTCTCTTTTAAAATCTATCTGCACAAGCCTTGTCAGCCTATGACTACAAAATGAAGTCCCATTTACTTAAACCCCCATACTGTAATGATTTCAAGCCTGAATTTACTGGATTGCAGGAATTTAACACCCTAAAAATATCTTCGATTTGTTTTTGTTTTTGTTTTTCTTGAGAGTCCCTCAAGACCCTGCCTCACGTTTGCTCAGGGAGAGGTCTGCTAGAGTTCTTTAACTCCAGAGCCCTTACCCAAGTACCATAACACTGCTTCCTTCCTCATCTCCTGGCTCAAGATCTCTGCTCTCTGCAGACTGGATGTTGGTAAGGGAGAAGAAAGGGCATGATAAACATTACTTTTTGCTACCACCTCCCTAATATGAAACAGATCCTTCCCTTGACTTCGACAGCAATTTTTTAAGATACATGCACCCCAATGTTTATAGTGGCATTATCTACAATAGCCAAATTATGGAAACATAATCAACAGCCCATGTCCATTGATTGATGAATGGATAAAGAAGATGAGATACAGATATATAGATATAGATAGGTATCTATATCTACACATATATCTATAAATATACTTGATATTACTCAGCCATAAAAAACAATGAGATCTTGCCAACCGCAATGACATGGATGGAGCTAGAGAGTATTAGGCTAAGCGAAAGAAGTCAGAGAAAAGACAAATACCATATGATTTCACTCAAATGTGGAACTGAAGAAACAAAACAAACAAGCAAAGAGAAAAAAAGTGAGAGAGAGAGAGAGAGAGATAAACCAAGAAACAGACCCTTATCTCTAGAGAACACACTGATGGTTACCAGCACGGAGGTGGATGGAGGAATGGGTGAAATAGGGGATGGAGATTAAGGAATGCCCTTGTTGTGATGAGCACTGGGTGTTGTATGGAGGTGTTGAATCACTGTATTGTACACCTGAAACTAATATAACACCGTATGTTAACTAACTGTAATTTAAATAAAAACCTTTAAAAAAGAAATAAAAGATAATACACAATTGCAAGTAAATATAGCTCTCCTGAGATGCTACAGATCCTGCAGTCTCTGTAGTATCCTTTAGAGGGTGCCTACTTGGCTAGCTTTTTTCCTTTCTCAAAGTAACAGGGGCCAACTTGTCTCTACCACTGAAAGTTCTCTAAGCACTTCTATGCCTGAGAATCCTAGTCCAGCTTCCAAGTAACCCAGAGAGAAGAAACTATATCAAAGCTTATCCCAGTTTAAGATCTGCCTCTTAAGTCTTATTTTGTTCTCTAGAAATCACCACTTACTAACATCATCGATAATAGTAAAGTCCGTGAAGAGAAACCCCACGCCTACCCATAGAGATGAGTTGTTCTGTGGCCAAAACAAGTTAGCCACATTAAAACATGATAACCCAAGAGCAACGCATTTCCTGAAACCCGGGTCATTCAGAATCGCAGGATATGTAGCCAGTCAGAACCATCAGCCTGCTTTGAGCTGCATGAAGCCCAGTGTGATAGGCATCGTTCATGGTATTTAGCCCACAATCCCCCACAAGACCTAGCAGCCCTTGCCTATAGCCCTGGCCCTTTGCCTATAGTCCCCTGACCATAGCTAATTGGAAAAAGGAAGGAGATCTGACCTAAGTTGGACCAATTTGATTCTTATGCTTGGAAATTTGGATTTGAGACTGATTGATGCTAATTTCCTTTTTTGCTTGCTTGAACCAAGAAGATACATAGCCAGACTGAGATACCACTTTTTGGGCACTTGCACACTAATAAACAAGGAAAACTGAGCTGTAGTGATAAAGCAAAGTATAAACAAAGATGAATGACAAAGCAACTCTAGAGAGACTGAGTGGTAGGCTTGATTTTCTTCGTCTGAGATCCCAGTCTCTTCTGGAATCTCCTAAGGTACAACAAACTTCCTGCCTTTGGGAATCTATGAGATTCTTCTGAATCTTCATGAATAGTTCACTCTTTATTTTTTTTAAAGATTTTATTTATTCATTCAAGACATAGAGATAGAGAGCGAGCGAGCACGAGCAGGGGGAGAAGCAGAGGGAGAAGCAGGCTCCCTGCTGAGCCAGGAGCTGGACATGGGGCTGGATCCCAGGACCCTGGGATCATGACCCAAGCTGAAGGCAGACGCTTAACCATCTGAGTCACCCAGGCACCCCTAGATTCACTCTTTAGCTTATGCTAGTTCAAATGAAATAAAACACAAAAGTATACTGAGATATCCAGTCTAAGTCCTGTCTAATATATGTTATGGTCTAGTCTTTCTTCCACCAATGAGGGGAAAACTTGCCTTCATGTTCTTCCAATCTTCTCTGTCTTAGATCCTCATCTCCTGAAACTACATAAACAAGATCACTCACACCTCCAAAGGAACAGCTAAAGATTTGCAGCATAGGATAGTCTCACCTCCAAAGGAAGCAAGCCTACTAGTCATACACAACTAATTATTTGACCAAACTGAACACTTAGCTCCATAATATAAAATGGCTGCATTTGGTTAACTTTATGGTTTTTTTCTAATTCACTGAGCAAAACAAAAGAAACATCCTGAACCTGAGTTTGAGCCACCATCTCCTATAAGACCAAAAGCTATGTCAGCTTTTAAACATCAGTTTTTACAGCAGCTTACTTGTCAAAGTTTCAAAGATCTTAGGACCTAAGTTACAAAAGGCCCTACTTGTCAGTAAGAAGTTTTGGTCCAGGAAAAGAGAAGCACCCTAGATATAAGGAACACCCACGGGTAGGTCATCTGTATCCAAACATTTCTGAAGATTTCCTTAGTAATATTCTTTGATGTGGCCTTGGGTTTCAGGAAAAGCAAGGCAAACACCCCAGTTTACTGAAGGCAATGAAGCTAATGCCCTGGGAAGAGAGGAGATGTCACTTTGATTTTGGAGAGGAAGAAGTCCGAATCATTTGAAAAGCTTGGTAAGATCCTTGGTAGGGTCCTCAGGGTCGTCCCAGTCAGTGATTCTGTACTTCAGAACACCATCGGGTAAGACATAAAAGCTGCCAAGACTGGAAGCAATACGACCCTACTGGAAAGCAGTAATGATTCTCGGTGAACTGAGAACACTCACCATTTGGTGGTTTATAACTGGTGGGCAGGATCTCCTGGAATTCCTCTTGCTGTACCCTAGGTCCTTCAGCAAAAATCAAAGCCAGGATAGGGAGGCAGTGCTCCAAAAGGATCAGGATCCTTTTAATTGTGAAGCAGCTAGACTGAGTGAGTAGAGGTGGGGTGTGGATATGGATGAAGAAGGTGCTGCTGAGGGATCGGCCCACTTATTTAGCCAAATCTAAACCTCCACACTGTTGACATTGCACCTTCATTCCAACAACAGAAGGCTGAGACAAAACCTCCCCAGGCTCAAGGAAAAGAAGGAGGTTTGGGAATGGAAAAGATCATGGTTGGAGACCTAGCATCCTGGAGAGGAGGCTATGGAATTGGCTGAGGATTTGGGTTCCCTGGTAACCTGGTTGGAGTGCCAGAATTAAGCATCCCCACACAGCTTGGCTGTGTTTCTTGTACAGTGGTTCCCAGGGCCCTGGCTCTGGAGGCTCCAGTGCTTGGACTAAAAGACCTCCTCTTCTTTCCCACAGTCTTCCAGATGGTTTAAGTTACCCTCTGTGGCAACACGTTCCTTTACGCTATGGTCTGATCTCACCTGTGCTAGAGGGGAGGTAACAGAAGGGTCTGTCCCACACTTGAGACCTAGCAATAAAAGTGAAGGATGGTGCCTACTACCTCCCACCGCTTCTCCATTCCTTTAGCAACAGCTACAGCAGAGAGGCTATCAGTCATCTAGAACCAGGTGAAGTCAGAGCCAGAGCCACAATGGCCTAATGTGAGTCCAGGACACAAGATCATGAGCACACATATTCTTGAGCCCACCAGAGAGAGTCCCCATGAAACTCTCAGAAATGACAGGGGGTACCATGGGAAAGGCGGCTGAATTCTTGCAATCAGTAGGGGAAAATTCAAAGTTCTCGAATTTGGATAATAATGTTTGGGTCAGTAATAACATATTGTCACAGGTTGATGCGGCCTGGACATACTCATTACATTTGGGGAATTCATTATAAGCTCTGTATTGCAGACTACTTACTGATCTTAGCATTAGGACTAGTTAACACTGGAAACAGGGTAGATACTTGACTTATAATTGTGTACTTAAAGGACTCAGTTGACGTTCTCTAAATCATTAACAGTTGGCCTCAGGTGAATTCCAGGCTGCAAGAAATAAACTATTTTCTACTGTAAGTGACAAAATTCCAAGATTCTGACTCATTAAACATTCAAATAATAATCTCAAGTCCTGAATTTTAGCCTGGGCACAAATACATAAATATGATTACAGCTCAATTTTTATGCCTATATCTTTTACTCCATTTCCCTAGAAATGGAATTCATGAGTGTAAATCTCCAGATATACATAATCATATTGCTTTGGTTGTACCCATTTATGGTCCCCAGTGTATGTGAGAGTGTCCGACATTGTGCATCATCATTTAAAAATCTCTGCTAGGGACGCCTGGGTGGCTCAGTCGGTTAAGCGTCTGCCTTTGGCTCAGGTCATGATCCCAGGGTCCTGGGATCGAGTCCCACGTCAGGCTCCTTGCTGAGCAAGGAGCCTGCTTCTCCCTCTGCCTGCCTCTCTCTCTCTCTGATAAATAAATAAAAAAATAAAAAAATAAAAATCTCTGCTAATGTCCTGTTTGAAAAATCTTATCTCATTGCTCGTTTGACTTGCCTTTCTTTAATGATTAAGGTTAAAATAGTTTTTCCGATGTTTCTTAGATACTTTTAGTTTTTGTTCTATGAATTGTCTATTTATCAAGAATTTATTGGGGTATTCACCTTTTTGGCTTTTTAAAAAAAGTATCAAGGCCATTAGTCTTTTATCTTTCATATTTGTTGCAAATATTTTCCCTAGTTTTTCTTTTAAGCTGAAGATGCTCTTTTGTTAGGGGCCTGCTCCTTAGTTCCACATGCCATAGATGCTCCAGTTCAGGGTTGAGCCTACGTGCAACCCCCAACTCCACCTCCAGCATCTGGGACCCCTGCTTATCTGAGAAGGAGAAATAAATGCTTTATTCGTGCATGTTTTCTTTCACAATACCTGTTTCTCTATGTAAATGTATCTTTTGAGGATGACAGGGAAACTGTTTAGTGTAGTTATGTCTTTCCTCTAAGTCTTTGTTCTGATTTAAAAACTTATGTATATGGTATCTTCTAGCCCTAGAAACTTATTTTTAAATGTTTTGTATTGCATTTTCAGATTTACCTAAATTCATGTAAAATTTGGCGTTAATAATGTATTCTAAATAGTTGGCATTTGTTATACCACATATCTGACATGCATTTCTCTTCCCTTCTACTGTTAGCAGAAGAACAAATTGACCTTAAAAGTTAAATCTGGGGGCATCTGGGTGGCTTAGTCGGTTAAGCATCTGCCTTCACCTCAGGTCATGATCTCAGGGTCCTAGGATCGAGCCCTGCATCGGGCTCCATGCTCAGTGGGGTGCCTCCCTCTCCCCCCTACTTGTGCTCTCTCTTTCTCTCACTCTCTCTCAAATAAATAAATAAAATCTTAAAGAAATTTTTTTAAAAAGTTAAATCTGATGGAGGCTGAGACACTTTGCTTTGTTTCCCAGTTCTGATCAATTACTTCTATTTCTGCAAGCCACATTAGGATACTCATCTCATTGCTTCACGGTGACAGCTTATAAAGGCCCAAAGAGTTCTTCCCAGAGAGTAAAGAGAGTATTGACTACTAAGTTGGGAGAGAAAACAACCGGGAGTAGGAGGGAGAAGGGGTACACTGAGACACCGGAGAAAAGGATGTTTATATCCACAATTTGCCTGAGACCCATCTTGGACTCGGAGCGGTGAGGGCAAAGAGATCTTGGAGGAAGAAAGATGAAGAGCCAATGTGGCAGAAAGCTCTGGGAACTGTGGGGCCTGTGGCATTTGGTTTGGTGGCACTCACAGGGCGGTTTGGGTGTGCGGTTCCAGCACAGCTCATGGTTGCATGAGATCCAGAGTCCTGCGTAGAGTTCAAGGCCATTCTTGACCACCAGGAACTGTACCCAGTTCAGTGGGGTTGTGCAGAAGAGCATTAGGAGACCAAAACCACACAGGCTGCCACAGAACATTCGGATGTAGATGTGTGTCTGATCCACATGGTGCTGCCGCCTCTGGGGTGGTATCGTGGCACTCGGATGTTTGCTGATGGGGAGGGTAGGCTACAAGGAGGAGGGAAATATTGCCTACCCAAAAAGATCACCCTTGATCCCCAGGGTCTCCCACTCATCTCTCCCTTAAGTATCCCCATGCGGGTTTGATCTGTGGATGTCTCTCCTTACCCAGGGTGATATTTCTCTATCTTTAGGGCACTCTGTCTAGGCCCGCCTTTAGGTAAGTCCTCTTTCTCCCGTCCGACCTACAATTAGGTACCTCCTCACCCTTTGGTAGTTCCGATTCCCCTGAATTTTGGGAGCCTTAGGATTATAGAAGGTCAAGACTAAGTGTTCCCTCGTCTCCATCTTGGCAGCCGGCTCGCTTTCTAACTGCCACGGAATTTGTCTCCGCACCTCCCACACGTGCTGGCAGAATCAAAAGGGGCCAGAACCCATGGGCCAGATTCCATGTCTGTTTCCTCTTCTGGGTCTGATCAGATCAGGAACAAATCATCACATTTTATTCGGGTGCATGTGTATACGCTGCTCCCTACCCTCCCTTGTCTGACTCCTTTCAGCTCCTTCATTAAAGAAATCCATAAATATTCTGTCAGCAGTTACTGTGTGTCAGCCTTTGTGTTAGGACCTGGGAGAGAAAGATGGATGAGACACAGCTCCCTAACAGCAAATAAAGAAGTTAACTCAGGTGGCTTCGGGACTTAGCAGCTTGCGGTTAGAATTCAAGATTACCAGTAGCCGGGATGGCCCCAATCCTGTTCCCCACCCTGGACATTTATTCAAATTAATTGCCAGCTGCATTGCCTGCTCTTGTTTTCCACGAGCAGATAAACTCTGAGTCCGCAATTTGGGCTGAATCAGAATGCCCTATCACACTTTTCTCTGAGCATGCCCTCTCCTCGCCCGCCCCAACCTGTCAAAACCTATACTTTATGGCAGCTGGGGGTGGGGGGACAACTGGCACTTAGCTAGCTTATGTCCACGCTCTAGCATGATGTCCTCTTTCTCGAAAAGTGTCATTTGACTCTCTGTTTCCCAGCACTTAGCCTAGTGCCTGGAAAGAACAGTATTTAATGTTAAAGGAATGAATGAGCAATATATATATACATATATATATATATATATTTAAAGATTTTATTTATTTGCGAGAGAGAGTGGGAGATCACAAGCAGGGGGAAAGGGTAGAGGGAGAAGCAGACTCCCCTCTAAGCAGGGAGCCCGATGCGGGGCTCGATCCCAGGACCCTGGGATCATGACCTGAGCCGAAGGCAGACACTTAACGACTAAGCCACCCAGGAGCCCCTGTATTTTATTTTTCTTTAGGTTTATTTATTTTTTTTTAGTAATCTCTATACCCAGCGTGGGACTCGAACTCTTGACCCTGAGACTAAGAGTCACATGATCTCCCGACTGAGCCAGCCAGCCAGCCATATTATTCTTTTTTAAACTGTCTTTCCAAGTTTGCTGGAGCATGACCTTGGCACAGGCCCCCTTGAGACAGAGGAAATATTAATGTTGATGGACAGGATGTGTCACCAGTCCCCACTTCACTAGTACCACTAAACCGGAACATTACCAAAGAGAGGATATTGATGTAATGTGGGGTAACAGGTCATTTTGTGACCAGTGTCTGATTGGTAAATGATGCAACTCTCCAACTATTGAAGGAACAGGTCAGGCACCACTGGACTCTCAGGTCTACTGAGAGGTAGGATGCTCTGGCCAGCTGGGAACTTGCTAGGGCCTGCATGCATATGACAAAACCAGCATTCATGCGTAACTGGTGACTGTGTATACTGCTATTTCCCCACTTTATTTTATTTTTTTTAAGATTTTATTTATTTATTTGACAGAGAGAGACACAGTGAGAGAGAGAGAGAACATAAGCAGGGGGAGTGGGAAAGGGAGAAGCAGGCCTCCCGCTGAGCAGGGAGCCCGATGCGGGGCTCGATCCCAGGACCCGGGATCACAACCCGAGCCGAAGACAGACGCTTAACGACTGAGCCACCCAGGTGCCCTATTTCCCCACTTTAAAAAGCAATTTGGGGTCCCCAGGCTGTCTAGCAGCCACTGCCCTGCAGCCTCCGGGGTCCAGGAGGAACATGGCTGAGGCCAGTGGACCCTGAGCCTCCAGTGCCAACTTGACACAACATGGAGCTGCTGCAGAAACCAGATTATGGGGGCTTTTTATGCTCCCAGCCCCTCCCTGCAGAATCCTGCAGCTCCACTCTTGCCCTGGTGCCCTTCAATGTGGAACTGGCTCAGGCTGGTTGAGGACTCAGTCTCTGAGAAAACAATTGGACTGATGTGAATGCAGTTTTGGAAAAACATGTGGATGGTGTATCCTTTAACATTTCACCACCACAGCAGGTGGCCAGTGAACTAGATGAGGCACCAGCAGAGGCAAACCCCTCTCCTGGGCCCCCAGACTGACCCTGCAGAGCCCCAGCGGGAATGAAAAGCCAGGCCCCCACCACGGGGAACTGAAGGAAAAAAAAGCAGCTGGGAAGTTGCTATCAAAAGATATACTCTGACTAAAAGATGGCTTATGACAATCATTGGTAAAGGAGACTAAAATTTGGATGACAAAGCATATAACATCCGGGAACTGAAAAATTCTGCTGAAAATGCACAGAACTCTCCTCTTCATTTAACAATAGAACTATTTACCCAACAGGAACTTCATGCAACTCATGCCACAAGTCACGCCGGAAAAGCACAGGGCATTGTCACGTGCTTGACAGCAATGCCCTATCGTGGTAGCAGAGGAGGGGCGTTCCTTCCCTTGGATATTTGTATATTTGACAAACACAACACATGGTGTTTCACAAGAGGATTTTCTATGGAAGAACCAAGCTATAAATGTGAGAGATGAAATATTTGTGTCATTGCTAGCCCAGGACTCTGGCACTGAAAGCATGCTAGGTCCTTCCACAAAAGTGTTCTTGTGAAAGCATTTCCTGCTTTTCTTCAAGTTGCTCTGGAGGACTACTTAAAGAAAATTCAGCAAATGAATTTTTATATATTCCACCCATCTTTACAGCAGAAGGATGCTTCCCATTACTTCCATTATCTGTGTATATTCAGTCATGAGGAAGAAGAACTTAATTTCATGGCATTGGGTAAAAAAAAGCAGTTTGGCTAGAAGAAAACAGAGTAATATGTTTGTGACCTTGCAGTAGGCCAAGAATTTTTTTAAAGATTTTATTTATTCATGAGAGACAGAGAGAGAAAGGCAGAGGCAGAGAGAGAAGCAGGCTTCCCACCGAGCAGGGAGCCCAATGCGGGACTTGATCCCAGGACCCAGGCGTCCCGGCCAAGAATTTTTTTAAAACAGGGCTTCTAAAGGTGCCTGGGTGGCTCAGTCGGTTAAGCATCTGCCTTCGGCTCAGGTCATGATCCCAGGGTCCTGGGGTTGAGCCCCACATCGGGCTCCCTGCTCGGCGGGGAGCCTGCTTCTCTTTCTCCCTCTGCGGCTCCCCCTGCTTGTGCTCTCTCTCACTCGCTCAAATAAATGAATAGAATCTTAATAAAATGAAATAAAATAAAATAAAGAGGACTTCTATTCACCAGAAGATGCCATTGACACGTAAAAAGGCAATCCATAGAGTGGGTAAGATCTTTTCAATATGTGTATCTAACAAAAAACTCATAGCAAGAATATATAAAGAACTCTTACAAATCAATGAGAGAGACAACCTAATAAGGAAATGAGCAAAGTCCTTAACTGACATTTTGCCAGATATGACAATGGCCAATAAACATATAAAAAGGTGCTCGGCTTTGTTAGTCATGAGGGAAATGCAAATTAAAACCATAATGCACTGGGGCACCTGGGAATTTTGGATTGATTTAACAATGAATGACTTTTGAGGTAGAGGTAGATGATTCTTAATAAGAATAGAGTAGTAGGGGCACCTGGGTGGCTCAGTTGGCTAGACATCTGTCTTCGGCTCAGGTCGTGATCCCAGGGTCTTGGGATCGAGCCCTGATGGGGCTCCCTGCTCTGCGGGGAGCTTGCTTCTCCCTCTCCCTCTGTCTGCTGCTCCCCATGCTTGTACTCTCTCTCTGTCTCTCTCAAATAAATAAATAAAATCTTTACAGAAAAAGAATAGAGTAGCAGTTATGATTGTGCCTCAATTAAAATTTTGGCAGTACTACTTACTAGCTCTCTGATGTTGAGCCTGTTATCTAACCTTCTATACATCAGTTTCCATATATGTGAAATGGAAATAATGGTACCTTTCTCCCAGGGTAGTTATGAGAATTACATGAATTAATATTTGAAAAGCATTAGAATGGTGCTCAATGCATAGTATGACATTTGGGTTCCTTAATCATATAACACCTAAAACTAAGTAAAAGTAGTTTCTGATCATGGATATGTAGAGAAAATAATATAATTTATACCAAATTTTATTTCAACCTTTTAAAACTCCTATTTTGTATTTAAATGTGCTTCTTTAAATGACAACTAATCTGTGTATATAATTTATAAATTGTGGGGGGTGCCATGCAATTAATTTTTGTGCTGGATCACAATTTGACAACTGCTGTTCCAGATTAAGAATCGGTCTGTAAAACTGAAACAGATATTGTATAGGAATAAGTTATGTAGAGAGCATCACTGTTCTTTCATCATGATTAGTATTCTGCAGATATTAATGTGTCTTGTACATTTTTAAGGGTGTGTTCTGGGAATCTATACTTCACAGAGCCTCTCTGGGGAAACCTGATGTACCACGTGATTGCTGTCAATTACCTCTATTGGATAATAAAAGGGTTAACCACTTGAAAAAGAAAAGAAATCATAATGCAATATCACTACACATCCACCGGAATGGTTCAAATGAAAAAGAGCTGGCAAGTATGCAGAGCAACTAGAATGCTCATACACTTATGTTGGGAGTATAAATTGGTATAATCACTGAAAAGCTGCTTGGTGGTATCTGCTGGAGCTGAATAAAAAAATGCCTTTCTCATTCTAGGTAGGTAGGCAACGGCAAAATGTCCACATGTCTACCAAAAGACATGTATTACCATACTCATAGCAGCACCTGTCATAATAGTCCCAAATTGGAAACTACCCAATTGCCCATCAACAGAAGAATGGAAAACCGTGGTACATTCATACAATGAAATACTATATAGCAATATGAATAATCTACAGGCACACGAGCAATATGGATGAATCTCATAAACACAATGCTGAGCAAAAGAAGCCAGATACAGGGCGCCTGGGTGGCTCAGTTGGTTAAGCGACTGCCTTCGGCTCAGGTCATGATCCTGGAGTCCCGGGATCGAGTCCCGCATCGGGCTCCCTGCTCAGCGGGGAGTCTGCTTCTCCCTCTGACCCTCTTCCTTCTTCCCTCTCGTGCTTTCTATCTCTCATTCTCTCTCTCTCTCTCTCTCTCAAATAAATAAATAAAATCTTTAAAAAAAAAAAAGAAGCCAGATACAGAAGACTACATAGATATGATTGCATTCACGTGAAGTGCAAAGCAGGCAAAATTAATCTGTGTTTTCAGAAGCCGGAAATACCCTTCGGAGGAAGATGACTAGGGACTAGGAGGAACACATAAGGGGATTATGGGGTGCTGGAAATGTTCTATTTCTTGATCTGGGCATTGATTACCAGAGTCCTATATGTATACTATATTTTAAATAATTTAAACGTTAAAATAATAATTCGCATGTATAAAATCAAGAATCTTAAAAATTTATTTTTTGTCTCAGCGATTTCACCTCTAGGAATCTATGAAATCAATATTATTTTTATAGCTTGTTAATATAACCTCTTCTCTACTAGGAACCGTGCTAGGTGCTTTACATACATTAACCCACTTGCTTTTGTGAATCACATTTTTCCCATTTCATTTTCTAATTATTATTGCTAACATATAAATTAGCTATTTTTGTTTATGTATTTATCTTTTATCAGGCCACTTGACTGAGTTATTTTAATTCCAATAGTTCCTTTGGCTAAATCTCTAGGGTTTTCTAAGTGAACATTGTATCATCATCAAATAGTAATAATTCTGTCTCTTCCTTTACAAAACTTGCCTTATTGAATTGATTGGACCCTCCCAAATAAATAAATAAATCTTTTTAAAAAATTCCACATATGAGTGAAATCATATGGTATTTGTCTTTCTCTGATTTATTTTGCTTAGCATAAACTCTCTAGCTCCGTCCACGTTGTTGCAAATGGAAAGATTTCATTCTTTTTGATGGTTGAGTAATATTCCATTGTATATATAATGCACATCTTCTTTATCCATTCATCAGATGATGGACATTTGGGGTCTTTCCATTATTTGACTATTGTTGATAATGCTCCTATAAACATCAGGGTGTGTGTACCCCTACGAATCAGTATTTTTGTATCTTTTGGGTAAATACCTAGTAGTACAATTACTGGGTCAAAGGGTAGCTCTATTTTCAACTTTTTGAGGAAACTCCATACTATTTTTCAGACTGGCTGCACCAGTAATATCAACATATACAGTTACTATTCACCATTTATAAGGAAAATATAGCTTTGTTGAATTAATACATTAGCCATTCTTTATATAATATTGATATTTTTTCCTATCTGAACTTGGGACACAGGGGAAGCTACAATAATTTCAATATCATAATCAAAGCATAAGTTTCTAGTACGTTTAGTTGTCCTTTTATTTTTCTATTTTTTTAAAGATTTATTTCAGAAAGAGCACACGAGAGGGGGGTGGAGGGGCAAGACGGAGAGAGAGAAAAGAATCACGAGCAGACTTACTGCTGAGCACAGGGCCCAATGCAGGGTTTGATCACAGGACTCTGAGATCATGACCTGAGCCAAAATCAAGAGTCGGACACCTAACCAAACACTAACCAGGTGCTCCTTTTTTAGAATTTTAAAAATATATCCGCATGTTTAGATTTTTTTCCCAGTTTTAGTGTATTATGGTCAAAGAACATGCCCTATGAGAATTCTACTTTTTGCTTCTCATCACAAGAAAAAAATGTAACTATGTATGCAGATGGATGTTAACTGGACTATTGCAATGATCATTTTTCAATATATACAAAGATCAAATCATTAAGTGGTACACCTAAAACTAATATAATGGTATATGTCAATTATACCTCAAAAAATGAAAAAAGAATTCCACCTTTTGGAATTTAGTAATATTTGTTTTTTTTGCCAGTTTTTCTCAATGTCCTATAGACATTTAAAAACAATGTGTAAGATACAAAGCTTTAAATTTACTTGTGTAGAAAATGATTCTAAATCTATTACATTCACATTATTAATATTATTCAGGATGTTCCTATTATTTACTTTTTCTGCACTTGATAAGATATTCCCAGATAAATTTTAATTTATCTTACTATAATTATAGTCTTTTCTTTTCCCTTATAATTTTTCCAATTTTTGCTTTATATTTATACATTTTGTTGTTGTTAGTTATGTGATAGTTCATGATTTCCATCTTCTTTGTGACTTGAACCTTGTATTATTAAAAATATTCACCTTTGTTCTATTTAATTGTTTTGCCTTGGGTTCTGTCAGATGTTAACTTGTTCTTTTTGTTTACATTCTCCTGGTATATCTTTGATATACCATTTTTTTTACTGTCATCATTTTGGTATCATTTTATTTTTTTAATTTCTTTGAGTATAGTTGACCCACAATGTTACATTAGTTTCAGGTGTATAACATAGAGATTCAACTTCTCTATATGTTATGCTAGGCTCACCACAGTGTAGCTACCATTTGTCACCATACACCACTATTACAATATCATTGACTATATTTCCTATGCTGTGACCTTCTATTCCCATAACTTACTCCATAACTGGAAGCCTGTATCTTCCACTCCCTTTCAACCCATTTCTCCCATCGCCCACCCCCTTCTCTCCAGCAACCTTCCGTTTGTTCTCTGTATTTAGAGATCTAATTCTGCTTTTTGTTTATTCATTTGTTTTGTTTTTTAGATTCCACATATGGGTGAAATCATACAGTATTTGCTTTTCCCTGTATTATTTCATTTAGCATAATACCCTCTAGGTCCATCTATGTTGTTGTGAGTGGCAATATCTCATCTTTTTTATGGCTGCATAATGTTCTATTCTATATGCATACATATGGGATATATATATGGGATATATATGTACATATATATGTGTGTGTATATATGTACATCCCACATCTTTATTCATATATCTATCAATAGACACTTAGGCTTGGCTATTGTAAATAATGCTGCAATAAATATAAGGGTGGGTATATATTTTCAAATTAGAGTTCTCATTTTCTTTGGGTAAATACCCAGTAGTGGAATTATTGGATAATATGGTATTTCTATTTTTAAATTTTTGAGGAACCTCCATACTGTTTTCCACAGTGGCTATACCAATTTATATTCCCACCAATGGTGCATGAGGGCTCCTTTTTCTTCAGATCTTTGCCAACACTTGTTATTTCTTTTCTTTTTGATTTTAGCCATTCTGACAGGTGTAAGGTGATATCTCATTGTGGTTTTGATTTGCATTTCCCTGATGATGAGTGATGCTGAACATCTTTTCATGAGTCTGTTGGAAATCTGCACGTCTTCTTTAGAAAAATGTCTATTCAAGTCCTTTGACCATTTTTATCTTCTCTCGTTCAATAAGTTGCCTTTTGTTTTGTTGATGGTTTCCTTCACCATGCAGCTTTTTATTTTTATGTAGCCCCAATAGTTCTTTTGCTTTTGTCTCCCTTGCCTTAGGAGACACAGCTAGGAAAATGTTGCAATGGCCAACATCAAAGAAATTACTGCCTATGTTCTCTTCTAGGAGTTTTATGGTTTCAGGCCTCACATTTAAATCTTTAACCCATTTTGAGCTTATTTTTGTGTAGGGTGTTAGAAAGTGGTCCAGTTTCACTCTTTTGCATGTGGCTGTCCAGATTTCCCAGCACCACTTATTGCAGAGACAGTCTTTTCCTCCGTATATATTTTTGCCTATTTTGTCATAGGTTAATTTGGTATCATTTTAATATTTTTTAAAAGATTTTATTTATGTATTTGACAGAGAGAGAGAGCTGGTGAGAGCAGGAACACAAGCAGGGGGAGTGGGAGAGGGAGAAGCAGGTTTCCTGCAGAGCAGGGAGCCCGATGCGGGACTCGATCCCAGGACCCTGGGATCATGACCCACGCGGAAGGCAGACGCTCAATGACTGACCCACCCAGGTGCCCCATACGTAAAGTTTTTTTTAAGTTTTAATTTAAATTCCAGTTAGTTAGCATACAGTGTAATATTAGTTTCAGGTGTACAATATAGTGATTCAACACTTCCATACAACACCTGGTGCTCATCAAAGTGCCCTCCTTCATCTCTATCACCCATTTAACCCATCCCCCTCAACTCCTCCCCCCCACCCCCGTAACCATCCGTTTGTTCTCTATAATTAAGAGTCTGTTTCTTCGGGGCACCTGAGTGGCTCAGTCATTAAGCGTCTGCCTTCGGCTCAGGTCATGATCCCAGGGTCCCGGGATTGAGCCCTGCATTCGGGCTCCCTGCTCCACGGGAAGCTTCTCCCTCTGCCACTCCCCCTGCTTGTGTTCGCTCTCTGTCTCTGTCAAATAAATAAATAAAAATCTTTAAAAAAAAAAAAGAATGACATCTTTTCCTAGCTGGACCAATCATATTCTCTCTCGGAGAACTTAAAACTGGAATACTGAGGGAATAAATTAGGAAGAGAAGGAGAATGAAACAGATGCAGGGGCGGGGATGACAGGTAGGATGGGTCTTGAGAGACCAAAGGGAGACCTTGATTCCTAATAGATATTACAGCCCATTTGACCTTGGCTATAACTAACTTCCTATGTCTAGATGCTTGTGAAGATGATAAACTGCCCACTGTTGAGCTATCTGGGGTTCTCTTTCTCTGAAAGATCTCTAACAAGAATATCAAGTGTTTAACCTTTTGCACATAGAACACGAAGAATCATTTTGATTTCTGAGGCATTCTTATATTACATATCATCACTCATAGTAATTAGAAGGATCACTGTTTATTTGACCTTTTTCTCCATGGGTAGAGCTCTGATTACCTCGTAATTACCTGGGTGCTCACTTGTTGACTCTGAACAATTCTTTATCCTTCCACTGGCCTCCTCCCACTATCTGCCTAATGTGAACTCAAGGAAGGTTAACGGATTTTATTATTTCCCTAAGCAAACTTTAGGAAGTCAGCTACTGTCAAGGGAGAGAAGCACTGGCCAAACACAGTGACTTTTATATTACTTGCATCGTTGCTTCTTTCTAGCTCTAAAGTTAATTGAAAGTTGCCATGCACATTCAAATCCAGTGATCATTCCTTTCTAGAATAAGGCAGGGGCTAAGAACAGGATGTAGGCTTAGTGGACTCCATGATTAAACTGCATTCAATCTCAAGGAGACTAGGTGACTGCAGGCATTTCCAGAGGCACAATCCAGTGGGGTAGAGAGAATCCCAGTCAGGAAGGCCACACATCTGTGGTCTGGTTTCAGCCTTACCACTCTCTGACTATATTTGCACCTGGTTGAAGAATTGCAATAGAAAAATTTATTGGTGTACCTACTACACCAATACAAAGCACTGTATCATGTGCAGCAAGGAATGGATTTAGTCATTTGACAAACTTTTACTGAGTGCTTGCCATGTACGTGTCACTAGGTGCTGCAAGTTTCACTATGAACAATATCCTATTCTTGCTCTTGAGGAACAGCACTTCACCTCTCTAGTTCTCAGTTCTCTTAGCTCAAATGAGAAGTAAACTAGATAATTTCTAAGATCATATCTAGGTCTAAACTTCTATGCCTCTCAGAATTTCCTCCTAGACCTCTGTGGTTTGTTGTTTTAATTCAAGCAAAAGTTTACAAGAGGGGATTAAACAGTTCTCAAACATACATTACAAACAACATATATATATATAATTTTTTTCATTTTTAGAAAGATTTTATTTATTTGAGAGGAAGAGAGAAAGCACGAGTCGGGGGCAGAGGCAGAGGGAGAGGGAGAAGCTGACTTCCAGCTGAGCAGGGAGCCCGGTGCAGGGCTCAATCCCAGGACCCCGAGATCATGACCCGAGCCAAAGGTCGATGCTTAACTGACTGAGCCAACCAGGCACCCCTATATATTTCCTTCAAATAGCATATATTGATGTGAGTTCAGTAGTGTACTGTTCCTCCCTAAATCTTTGTTAGAAGCTGAACCTATCTCTATGGAATTTCATGAATGCTTGATCTACTCATGATTGTATGAGGCCAGGAGCAGAATATTCAAACCACTGAATTTTGACCAACTACCTAATGTGGTAATAACCCGGTCAGGTCCCTATGGAAGAGGCATGCTGAGGATACTCCAGGCCAAGGAACACTAGAGCTGGGGCCTTGATCCAGATCTTGAATGAATACTCGATACAGGTAAGCTAGGCATTACTACCCTGGTGCCACAGGGACTCCTGCCTAGCCTACATATGCATCGTGCTCCTCCTTTTCTTCTGGACACCTCCTGACTCATCTCCCCATTTCTCTCTCAAGTGGGAGGAAGTCCCAGGGCATTTTCTGTGCCATCCACATGGCAGAAAAATTCTGAGAAGGATAATCAATCCCGATACAGAAAAAAATCTAAGAGAAATCTAAGAGAAGATCCAAAAGTCACTCCCAACAGAAGACCTCTTAACCGTGCTCTTTTGACAAAGAAGTCTACCCGTAGAATCGGTGAAATTGGACATTTTGGAAACCTGAATCACAGCAATATACCAGTAATGTTTTCTGAAGTCAAATGTTAGTAGATGGTCAAAGAACAGAGATGTTGAAGGGACCTGTGCTCTAGGTTTCTTGGAGGCTATATCATGGCTATTAGTCAAGGAAGGAAAATAAGACATGGAGAACCCAAGCAGGAGGAGAATGGTAAGAAGGCAAGGAAATGAGTGATAAATCTTTTAGGACTGATTGGGGAATTCCAGTGGGCAAAGGGGGTAAATTATTTTCCATAAGGGACTTACATAATCAGTTTAAGGTTTCATCAATACCCCACTCCCTGAAGGGAGCTGCAGATTACATCTGTGGGTTTGGCTAGCATGAGCATTTATAACCACTGAGGCGCTAGGCAGAAGGCTTAAGAGATCAGACTGGAGCCAAGATAATCCTAATCCAGAGCAGCCACCAGGTTTCCTGGAGCAGGATGTAGTTTAAGCAAAAGAGGCCCCCCACTGAAAGGGCCTTAAACACCACACAACGGTCTTACCTTTAGAAACTAGCCCTTTTTTGGTCTAAAAATCCCAACATCAGAGGCTGTTGCCCTAACCCTGGATAGGATTGCTGATATTTTCCCATGAGAGATGAAAGCTTAAAGTAGGCAAAAGCCTTAATCAAACGATGGTAAAGGGGAAACTAACATCTTTATCAGTATTCCTCTTCATACACTGTTGATTCTAGACCAACAGAATTCTTACCTCCCCGATATTACTCCAGATTCTTCAGAGATCTCTGCCTAGGTTCGGTGCCATTTCATTCTATTCTTTCAAAATTATTCATTAAATATCTCTGCACCAGACACCATTCTAGGGCCTGCTGGATCCTAAACCAAACAAGTTAGACGAAGTTCTCCTTCAAATTTGTAGTCCTCCTTCATGAACTGCTTTTTGTCTACACATTGATATTCTTTCTGTCTTTAAAATTTTAACACAAATGCTCCCTCATTCATGCATTCTTGTGAAAAATTCTGGTTGAACACTTAACTATGTGCAGAGTCCCGGCTCAGGCAGTAAGGATTCAACTGTGAAAAAGACACCATTCACTCAGCATGTGGTCTGTGGTAGACACAAACAAGAAGCTAAAGTGAGGGTGTCATAAAGAAGTAACCCAAAAGGAAGAAATGCCTAAGTGCTTCTCAAAGTTTCTCATAGCACATACAGGAGATTGCTCTTGGCTGGAGGTGACCGGCTAGAAGGTCTAGCTGTCCCAGGCTCTGCCTGGCCAACCTAAGGACTGAGAGGATCACTGTCTCAGCACACCTGTACCCCATTCATAGCATAATTGTTGGTCTGGTCTAGGCTAAGGCCTGAAGGATGAGTAGGTGCTAAATTAGAGAACACATATTCAGAGCCCTGTAGGTGTTCATTTAACAAGTCTTCATTGAGCATCTACTATGTGCCAGACACTGTGCCTGGGGCTAGGAATACAACAGTGAACACAGAATCTATGCTTAAGGAGATTTTACTCTAGTGTGGAAGACAGACAATACAATACTATGACATAAGTGCTCTCTACTGGAGGTAAAATCAAAGGGTTATAGGACTTTACCCAGGTCTGAGAAGTCAGAGATTTACAGGGTGGTAAAATAAATGTTAAGACCTTCAAGGAAGTGGAGTGGGAGTGGGAGGTAGGAAAGGCATTCCAAGGAGAAGAGTATGGTAAAAGTGAGATAATCAAGGCACATCTCCTTTTGCTATCCCCAAAAACCCTATGCTCAATACAGATTCCTCACTATCTAAAAGTAGAGCATTCCTATGACACCTTTCATAAATCAAAATAGTGTAAAGGTGAAGCAATTACCATTCATTTATATGGAAAATTTTTGAGCATTCCCAGACCCAAAAAACAACCTCTCTTAGGCTTTTCTGATACCTTAGGACACATCTTGCTAATGGATGCACAAAATAAACTGAGATAAAACACAGATCTTCACAGACACAGTTTAAAGCTATGGCAGCTGAGGATGGTTCCCAGGGAAGGAGCTTGATGAGGCCACTCTTGCTGCTTGGGACGCGCACGGCCTCTATAATGGCTGGCTGCAAGACAAATGCTGAACAACACTATTTTCGCTGTATTTATTTATTTATTTATTTATTTTTGGAAAAACAAAAATCCTCCAGATTTCTTTAGGTTAGTGAAAACAGGTACTGATGTAGGTCTTTTGTAAAAGGGAGTGGCTTAATGACAACTTTCAAAAACCTATATGCCATCTTTTTTCACTCCTCTGTGCTTTGCCCATGCTCCCCTTCTTGATTGGCTAACTCATGCTTTAGGAGCCAACTCAAAAGTCACCTCCTTTGAGAAAGACTTCCCCAGGCAAAATTAGTCATTCCCTCCTCTCTGCTTCTACAGTGATGACTGAATGAACTAAAAATCTGGACACGTCTGATATGTCTTTTTCTGATATGTAAACTAATTTTATAAGAAGCCATAGATATGAAATTAAATGTTTTATTCATTTAACAAGCTCTTCAATAAAGGGAAAAATTAGGAAAACAACCAAATATCATATACTATATTATCTGTGTCATTATTCTTGTTATTCATCTGTTAAAATTGATGGCAATGTTGAATTGAATATAGACTAATTTAAAGAATCCATACTGTTAAATAACTGTTTAATTTACTTTTGCTACTATCTCTATGCTGGTCTCTAAATATTTATATGGATTATGATGGGTTTTTTTTAAGATCGTGTTTATTTATTTGAGATAGCAAGAGAGAGAATGAGCGGGGAGGAGGAGAAGCAGGCTCCCAGCTGAGCATGGAGCCATGGCCGGGCTGGATCCCAGGACTCTGGGATCATGACCTGAGCTGAAGGCCGATGCTTAACCAACTGAGCCACCCAGAAGCCCCTAATGTTGTTTTGTTGTTGTTTTTGTTGTTTAACTTCTAATAGTTGTTCATTACTTTTCTGATTGTCTAATATAGTGGTGAGAGAGAGGATAATTGGAATAATACGTTTGAAATATTCTTTCAACAGGACTCTTTGTATTTCCATTAGTAGTTTTTACAGTGTTTATTCAGAGTCCAGCTCCTTTATTTTGTAACTTAAGTAAATGACTCCTCTCCCTTGGTACACGCTGAATATCACCTAAAGGGGTGCCCTGGCACATGCTCAGTCCTGAAATCGTACTTTGACCTACTGTTCCTGTAGTAGTCCCTCTGCTTCTGGATACCCACTATTTCCTGGATCCGCGGTCCTCTTCCTGCCCCACTGCTCTGGGTAAGCTCTCATTATCTCCCACCCCCAATAAACAAGGGCCCCCTAACTGGTTTATCCATCCAACTATTCGACGTGAGATTTGTAAAATGCAAGCCTTTGGCATGATTTTCACTTGTCCAGCCCTCGGAATAAAGTGCTGACTCTGGGGCTTGCTACGTAAGCCCCTGAAGGGGCCTGTCTGATTTCCGGGTTCGCCATCTTGCACCCAAAGTCTAAGCACTGTCTTAATGCTCGCAGTAAGTATATACCCCAGTTCGTGGAGTTTTGTTTTGGGGGCAGGGACTCTTAGGGACTTCCTAAGAGATTATCAACCATCGAGGAAAGAGCCCACACCCGAGGCAGGAAATGGGATGCCTGCAGCTAGCTCTGAAAGTACAGATTTTTTTCCAGTCATAAATACATCTCATTCTTGTGATCTCGTGATCTCTCTCTAGAAGAACCAGACTACCCGATTCCAGCCCCTTCCGCCCCACAGCGTTTTCCATTAAAACCACCAGTGGTTTGCATCCTCCCATTTTCCCGCTTCTGAACTTCCCTGAGCCCGGGACGTCCTCCAGCTCATTCGCCCTTCGGGCTGGGGAACACGTCCGTTCCCGCTCGCCCCCGCCGCCCGCCGCCTGGCGCTCGCACCGCGGCGTGCGCTTCTCGGTCTAGGCGGCCGGAGGGGCGCGGGGCGGGTCGTCCGGGGGCGCGGCCGAGGAGCCGGCCGGTCACGTGGCACGCCGGTAGTCACGCGGGCGCCGCTCAGCTGACCGGGGGTTCACGTGGCCCCGCCGGCCGGGAGCGAGGGGAGCGGCGAGCCATGGCGGGCTCGGGGCTCTGGTTTTCGCTGCTGCTGGCGGCAGGGCTCGCCGGCCGGGTCGCGGCCCTCTGGCCCTGGCCCCAGTACATCCAAACCTCCGAGTCCCACTACGCCATCTTCCCGCACAACTTCCAGTTCCAGTACCACGTCAGTTCGACCGCGCAGCCGGGCTGCTCCGTCCTCGACGAGGCCTTCCAGCGCTACCGCGACCTCCTCTTCACCTCCCGCCCTTGGCAACCTCCTGAACCCACAAGTGAGTCGGACCTGCCCCGCCTCGTTTCCGGCTCCGAGAGAGCCTGCCCGGGGGCGCCTCCCCAGACCTCCCGAGACGCCCTTCTTCTGGCTTCTGCCCAACCCTGTCGTCTAGTCACAACCCTCTGGTCTCCACTTCCTCCCGCGCCCTTTCTCCTGCTGTCATCTCAGACCCACCCCCATCCTTTAGTCCCCAGCTCCATTCTCTGCTTCACTGAGCTGACTTCCGGAGCCAGGATTTCTCCGGAATCCTGCTCCCCCCACCCCGCCCCGCCCCGGGCTCTGTTTCACCAAGAATGCCTGCTACCGGACTGCAGTTCAATCAGGATATCAAATTGCTGAAAATACTGGGCCAGGAGACGTCGAAGGTGATCCCTCTGACCGCGTTCAAGTGTCGCAGGGTCCCAGTGAGGCTGTGACCGGGGCTGGGTAGAGGACCTCAGAGGGGACACCAAAGATTGGCAAGATAAGACATTAGAAATGACTTGACCTATGCAAAATTACATAAAAAGTGTCTGATACATGGCATGTCCAGTAAATGTTTAAACTGTGAGAGAGATCGGAGAACACTTCCATAGGGAAATGAGTTTTGAGCAACCACTTAAAGTGGGGCGGTGGATATAATTGGCCAGGACTGAAAGTATTCCCGGGAGGAAGAAAGGCTTGAGCAGAGTCCCCGATGGTTATGATTGAGCTCAAAGTGCTTTGAGGGTGTATGTGATGAGGGTGGGGCTGGGGAGTGGGGAAGAATGAGGTTGGGGAGAAGTGTGGGATTGAGGGCAAGTCAGGAGTGCTTTGAATACTAGTTTCATCCAAAACAGCAGGGGTGAGCAGTTTTCTTTAAGGTAGTTGCTGAAGATTGTATTTGTGGATTATTTCACAGAAAATTGGTAAGAAGAGTCAGTAACGCAAAGGAATAAAATTCTGCTTTCTGGGCTTAAAATTTAGAGTTTTCTTCCCGCTATTTTGGAATCCAGTTCTCTGGTTATGATGTGTAGGTAGTTACGGGGGGAAGCCATATTTATGATTGGGCCATATGGTAACATCATCTTGTACTGTGTTTCAAGTGTGATTAAATTACTTTCACAAATGTTCTCATTTGACTTATAGAATTAAATGCATTTCATTAAACAGATGGTACTTAGATAATCTAGGGAAAGAAATAGAGTCTCAGTATCAGGGTAGTTCTTAACTGGTAAAATGGATTAGGCTGGGAAGGATAAAAGGCCTGCTATTGTGTGTGGCAGATCAGGTATTTCTGTGAATCTTTTGACAAGTAATGCCTTAGACAAGATTGGCATTCAGAACGTGTTTATTTTGGTATAGAACAGTTAAGGCCTGGCTTGTCCAAAAAAAAAAAAAAAAAGATCTGTCATCTAATTGGTATGTGCCTATTCTAGTGCTGGGCACTCTGGAGGTTACAAGAAAAACATGCTCAAAAGTAGACTCAGGATGCCTAGGTGATGCAGTCGATTAAGTATCTGACTCTTGGTTTCAGCTCAGGTCATGATCTCAGGGTCTTGAGATCGAGCCCCACATCAGCCTCCACCTTCAGCGGCAAATCCGCTTGAGATTCTCTTTCCTTCTCTCTGCCCCTCCCTCTTGTGTCCTCCCTCTCTTTCTCTCTAAAACAAATAAATAAGTCTTAAAAAAAAAAAGTAGGCTCAAGCTTTGAAGTCCAATTGGGGAAATATGAAGCAAAAGCACACAGTGTGTTATAAAACGCTTAAAAGATATTAGAATGTTTGCTACTACGGTATAAATTCGGATAATTCCTATACATCTAAATTAAGCCATTACCTCCATTGCTATAGGTCTAGAGTATAAGGAAGAAAATAGAAATGGGGATGATATGTGACAATGGTGTCCTAGTAAATTCCCTAATGAAAGATTTAGAGACAGATAAAAAACCTAAATAAGATGTTTATTTCAATTTGTTACCTTACTGTGAATCAGTTTGCTGTATTTGAGGGTTCTTATCCATTAAGAGGTAATGAAAACTGGTTTGGATCAACATTACCAAAGACACAGAAGTAACTTCCTTCTCTTTCGTTCTTCCTATGAAGCCTTCCCTTTGGAATATTCGTTTCCTGGAAGGCTTTCAGATGACTTGAACTGTAATCCTCTTTCTGCAAAAACAAGAATGAATCCCTGGAGGGAAAAGCAACATAAGCACAGCCCAAATCAGACTGTATTTCTCTATGGGGCTGATTTTAGTAAAGAAAACAACATATGCAATTTAAATCTTAGCTTTAAACAGCTTTCCATCTCCTTCTTCCACATAACTTCCTTGTAGGTTCTGGGCGAGTGTTCTTAATATAGCACCACTTCTGGTTTTGATCTGAACCTGGAATTCAGTGGAATCCATACTTCCCGGAAAAACAAATCTGTTATTGAGGTTTGATTTGATTCTGAATTCACCTTCAAGGATTAGCTGTAGCCCACCAATTGCTGAATGGTCTACGGAGGTGTTTAGTGTTTGCTACCTGTCTTTGTCATTGAGAGGTGTTTCTGCCAACTGGACAGTGTGTGTTGCATGTTGTTAAACCTGTTAAATGGAATTAGTTTAAGCTCTAGATACTTGAGTGAACCCAATTCTCTGTTTTGATTATTGAGCCACATCTTGTTTATGAATCAAAGATCTGATCACTTGGGATAGTACCTATCTAATGTTGCCCCAGATACTTTTCTGGGTGCCTGATGGAGTTGATAAAGCCCAAATTTTTTCAGGTAAAATGGCTAAATCTGATTATGTCATTTGACTGAATTCTTCTTTGCTTTTCTGAAACAAATTGTTTGAAGCCATAGTACTTAATGGTTTTTATTAAAGTTCACATCCAGTTGTGATAGTCACACACATATCCCTATGAGTTACTTAGGATGCCATTGTCCCTGAATAGAGTAACTCGTTTTAGGGGCGCCTGGGTGGAAGCGGTTGCCTTTGCTCGGGTCATGATCGCAGGGTCCTGGGATCGAGCCCCGCGTCAGGCTCCCTGCTTGGCAGGAGCCTGCTTCTCTCTCTCCCTCTGCCTGCCGCTCTGCCTACTTGTGCTCTCTCTCTGTCTCTCTGTCAAATAAATAAATAAAATCTTTAAAAAGAAAAAAAAAGAACAAGTCCTTTTATTTTAGAATGGAAGGAAGATTATTATATGAGTATCTGGATCCTTCTGCAGCCATTATCAGTATTTGATTTGCTCATCCTCAGACATGACACAAGTGACTAATAAGTGGCATAGCTGATTACAATCTAAATCTCCTAAAATACCTCCTTTGACCATTCCTTCTATTACAATGCCTGGAACATAAGAGATACTTAATTATTTGTTGGCTATATTAACTTAAAAGGGCTACTTTGTATAAAAGTAGAAAGTCATACAATTTTTGTCTATTTCTAAGATCATCAAAAAGATGATTTGCAGATTTCATTTAGAAATTATTGCCTTTCAAGTTTCAAATCTGGAATGTTAGCATGTGGATTCCAGGGAAAGGAGGCTCACACTGTGCTGTGGTCCCAGCTCAAACTACTCTTATCTCATTACAAAATTGGAGATGCCTTGGGAGTGCATCTAGGGAGTGTAGGAGGGAAACGGTTAAGGTTGGGCAGCTGGGCTGGCGAGAAGGAGCAGTCCTGCTTAGTGCTGCACTGTAATTGCATAGTGGCTATGTACCTTTAACCTTTTCTGAGACAAGGACAAGTTATTCCTGTGAAGACTTTATTGCCACTAAATTTATTGTTTGAAAGCAAAAAGGAAGAAAACCACACAGGAAGAATGTTTTGTAGTAGAATTATTCTTGTGAAGGGGTATGTGGAGAATGGAGGGATACATAAGGAGGAGAAATACAAGAATTTGGATGGAGATGGGTCGCAGGATAGTTTTTAGTGAGGGCCAGAATAATTGTTGTGCTCCGTTTTGAATCCCAAGGCCTAGACTAGCTTGGCCTCCAATCCTCAACCAGCCTCTTTCCCCACAACCTTGGTTTTGCTTTATTGTTAAGTCACAATATTTTTCCAACAGCCCGGGATAGTGCTGAGCCCAAGAAGCTCGGCTTGGTCAGGATGTGTGTGGGTAGCCTGGGCCTGGTTTATGAAAAACTCAAGACTTTCTTGAGCTGTCGTCACTCCCCCTGCCTTGGATATTCTGCTTGCAAACCTATACAGTAGAGGACTCAGGGTCTGGAACAAGATTTATTCAGGAGTCAGCCAGAGAATGTTTATGAATCACTTGTTTAGCTATGTGCCCTCAGGCAAATCGCCTAATTTCCAAGTAGTTGCTGCTTTTTTTTTAATCTGTCTCCATTTCAAGAATTTCTGAAGATAACGGAGATAGTGATGACTATCTTTACAATCTTTGAAGGAGGGTACAGGAGAAGGAAGAAGTAGGTCATTTTAAAATAAAACAAAAATTAAGTCTGAGCCCCAGAGCTGTCCTTCCTCCCATCTCCTTCCACCTCACTTCCTCATCTCCAAACAGAAGAGTGAAGCAGGGCATTGCAGGGTTTTTGCCAGTTGGTACTTTGTTCTTGTTTTTAATAGCAAGTGTGAGCTATCTTTTCTTATAGCTGCACAGTTTTTTGCTGGGGCACATTGTCAATTTCTTAACCTCTTTAAAGCATAAACCTCAATCCTTTTCCTGTGGATTACATTTACTGCCCAACCAATACTTCTTTTAGAAATAAAAGAGGTAACTTTTATATTTCTGCATCTTCCTAAATTTCCTCTGCTGTCCCTGGAAATAATGGATAAGGGGTGAGACAATGTGTATCAAGAGGGTTAGCCAGTTGGATTAGGAGTTCTCCCACCTTTGTAGAGTCAGTGACAGTGAGGACAGCTGAAGAGAGGTGGTTGGATCTGTGGAGGTGATAAAGTTTTTTTTTTAAATGTTATTTATTTATTCATTCATGAGAGTCAGAGAGAGAGAGAGAGAGAGGCAGAGGGAGAAGCAGGCTCCCCGCCCAGCAGGGAGCCCGATGTGGGACTCGATCCCAGGACCCCAGGATCATGACCCGAGCCGAAGGCAGACACTCACTATCTGAGCCACCCAGGCACCCGAGGTGATAAAGTTTTATGTGTGAAGCGTTTTCTGGGATCTGCCTCAAGGTTTATGGATCTGTATAATCCATCGTAATAGAGAAATGGATTTGCTTTTCTTCTCAATTCCTGGCTATAGTGAAGAAGACCCATTACTGTGTCAACTTCTCTCTTTCATTTCCTTTGCTTCTGTTTTAAGCTTTTGTTACTGCTTAAGCTTCCTTAGCATTGCACTCAGCCCTGAATCTAGACAATAGTGGTGTGCTATTGATGTCCACTTCTTGAAGGTGATTGGGCTTGGGTATGGTGTGGAGCTTTTTTCCTTTGGAAGTGTATGCTCGGATGCAGGAAGTTTGGGTGCTTATCACCTTGGGTGTCAGTAAGCAGCCTCCCCTTCTTTTGCGAAGCTTTGGGAGCAAGGGAGATGGCTTACCAGGTACACTGTATCCTAGTTGAAAAGTTTAACTGTTGTCTTATTTGACCTTGTCCTGGTAGTAACTAGTACTGAGATCCCACATTAGTGGCTTTGATCTTTGGACTAGAGCCACAGTCCTAGTTTGAGGTAAATTCAGTTCTAAGCTCATGTCCCTTTTATATTATTGGAGTCTCAGCCTGTTTGCCATACAGGGTGTCATCACACAGTAGTGGAGCCTTCAGGCTCCTATGAGAAGCTCATGAAAAGCCCTCAGAGGAGCTGTTCTGATGGTGTGGTTATCCCACAGGACACCCCAACTCTGGGCTCCTCCAGCCAAGTGGCAAAACTGACTTTTTAAGAAAAAGGAGTAGAAGGTGGAAGGAAACTAGCATTTATTGAGTGTCTGGCACTTGCTTTATATTACGCCCTTTCATCTTTTTAATAGCTCTGTGAGGTTGGTGTTATCTCCATCCTTCAGAACTGAGACTCACAAAGGCTAAATAACATGTGCAGGGTTTCACAGCTAGTATTGGTGGAGCAGAAATTCCAGTCAGGTCTGTTTGTCTACAAAGATTTTGCAATCTTGGGGCAGTCTACTACTCACAAATATTTTCAAGCATTATACCGATTAGTGATTCGGAAAACTACTGGCCTTTGGTAGGAGTAAGCCCTGATCATACTTTAGTGTTAATTACCTCAGATAGTAACTTCTAACATCTAATTGCTTAATCATTAGCACTCAAGTTATGAATGTTTTGATCCCAGGCCCATCATTATCAGATTCCAGTAGTGTTTCTGGCCAGCTTCCTTCTTTCCTTCCATCCTTAGTACAAGTAGTATTTACTAAGCAACTATAATTTGTCATTAGCACTTGTCCAAGAATATTAATTGAACTGTCCTTGTCCTTAAAGAATTTATAGTCTCTGGAAGTGGGAATACAATAAAGTATCAGTAAAGTGATTTTTGCTGATAAGTACAAGGTACTTTGGGAACATCTGACCCACGTGTGTGTGTTGGGGTGTAGGAGAGGGTACATTTTGAGAAGGCTTCCATAAAGAGCTGTCCAATCATATTCGAAAGTAGGAGTTGGTGGAGTAGGTAGTAATCCACATGGAAAGAACTGCATGTGGGAAAAGGCTTCAGGAAAGAAGTCTTCGTGTCATATATTTAAGAAACTCAGTGTCACTGTGGTTGAAGCACACAGATCTAGGGTGGTTCAGCAGGTTAGTTATACAGTATGGAAGCTTGAGAGAATGAGTTGGAATATCTCCAGGGGACAAGAAGTTCCAAAAGGTGACCACGGGAGGGTGTTAAGGTGTTGTTGGATAACTGCTAAGCTAGAATGTGGGTTAGTACTTCCTCTTGACTGTTGAAATCACCTAGGATGAAAGCCAACCTTGGAATGGAGAGGAAGACTGGAGACCAGGATCCAAAGTCTTGGGTAATAAAGAGGTGACCAGGATGTTGCAGTGTTGGTGACAAGGAGAGGCTCAAGATTTTACAACTGAATATCATGAGCCACAGAGAAGAGGTGCTTTTTTCACTTGATGGTAGAGACTAGTTGTCCTGGAGGCAGCTGAAAAGGAGCTGCCTCTCAGAGCAAGTTGTAAGGGAAATAATATTCCTGGGGAGAGCCAGTCTTCAGTTAAGGAGGAAGTAGAAGAGACTGAGGATGTTGGTAGTTCAATAACAGGATTCCAGAGTCTTGTGGGGGTAGGTGATATGTAGTTCAGGTGGCTTGGTGGAGGACAAGAAACAACATTTATAGGAATGGGAGTGTGGGTCCAGAACAGAAATGAGCAGAGGCATCTATATACTGGGCAGCATGACAAAAGATGATAGCAGTACGACATGGTGGATCCTCCCAACTATAAGATTGCCATGAAAATAAGCTCCAGAGACAAACAAGAGTTCATATACATGGGAGAATTTAATATATGGTAAAGGAAACATTTCTAATCAAAAGTGCAAAGATGTTTAGTCAATAAATATGTAAGGATGACTGGTTATCCATTTGGGAAAAAATAAAATTAAATCTATATCTCATATCAAACACAAAAGTAAATTCCAGGTGGTTAAAGATCTAAAGATAAAGGCCATGCCATAAAACTATTAGAAGTATAGGAAACTGTTTATATGGTCCCAGAGGCAGAGGTGGCCTTTCTAAGCAAGTGGATAAAAGAAACCATAAAGGAAAAGATGAACAAATTTGACTACATAAAAACCAAAGCAAGAGAACCATAAGGTTAAAAAATAAGGACACAATGGGGGAACTATTTGCAGTCTTAAAAGACAGGTTAAAATCTAAAAAGAGCTCTGTAAATCAAGAAAAAAACATTTAAAACGTGCAAAGAGGGCGCCTGGGTGGCTCAGATGGTTAAGCGTCTGCTTCGGCTCAGGTCGTGATCCCAGGGTCCTGGGATCGAGTCCCGCATCGAGCTCCCTGCTCCTTGGGAGCCTGCTTCTCCCTCTGCCTCTCTCTCTCTCTCTCTCATGAATAAATAAATTTAAAAAAAAATCTAAAAAAAAAAAAAAAACATGCAAAGAGTATGGCCAGTAAAGGGGTACCTGGGTGGCTCAGTCGGTTGAGCGTCTGGTTCTTGATTTCGGCTCAGATCATGATCCCCTGGTCATGAGATTGAGCCCAGAGTCGCTCTGCGCTGGGCGTGGAGCCTGCTTAAGATTCTCTCTCTCTCTCTCTCTCTCTCTCTCCCCCCCCCCCCCCCCCCCCCCCCCCCCCCCCCCCCCCCCCCCCCCCTCCCTCACAAAAAAAAAAAAAAACACACACACACACATATATATGACCAGTAAATGTGACTGATTTTCAAATTCAGTCATATTTAAAATACAGATTAAAACAGTGGTATATTTCTTTATCAGGCTGGCACAGTTGAAAAAGAATTGAGATAGTCTAGTTTTGGAAGGATGTGGAAGGATGGGCTCATGTATGTTGGTTCAGATATAAATCAGTTTTATACTTTTGTTCAAATATAACAGTTTGGAAGAGTAATTTGGCAGTGTCAGAACCAAAAATTTTCATATCTTTGGCCTAGCATTTCTACCTCTAGTAATTTTCCTACAGAAATCTCTCAACCAATGCTTAAAAATATATAGATATAGATATCTGAATGTTTACTAGAGCATTGCTTATAGTATCAGAAACTTAGAAGCATTCTATAATGTCCACAAAGAGAAGTTGGGACTTGCCACTTTTTAAAGTATATTTCAAAAATGGAATTCTATTTAGCATTTATAAGTAAAGATACAGATCTATATATATTGACATTAAAAGATCTGCAAATCATTTGGTAAGTGGGGGAAAAGTTACAAACTATTATATATTAGGATCTCATTTCTGCTTTAAAAATAATAAATCTGTGTATTTAGGGAAAAAAAATTGAAAGACTGTGCAAAATGTTAACCTAAGTTATCTTTGGGGATCCAGAATTACAGGGAGGTGCCCTCTTGTGGGTAGGGAGAGAGGAAGAGAACAGATTAAGTTTTAAAAGTAGGGGAAGACAAGAAAACTTTTAACTACAACATTTACAAAGAAGGTAGAAGGGAGAACATTCAGGATTCATTTATGGGCTGAATAGATTGCACTTCTGAGTGGATATTAGTAGTCTCTAGAGGGTGAAAAGTCTTGGGACTCGTAGGAGGAGGCACTATGGTCCAGACTGAATTCAGCAGCACTGTGGCAGGGCTCCAGGCTCAGGGGCAGTTGAGTTCTCAGACTCCTACTTTACTGGGATAAGAAATTTGACAAGGGGTGGCCTTGCCTCTTCCCCTAGCCACAACAATGTACTTTTGCATTGGCTGCTTTTCCCCTGTTGGTAGCCTGGCAAACACCATCTCAGGGTTCAAGGTTCTGCTCAGAAGTCCTCTCCAAGGTGAAGCAACCCTTCCTTTCTGGAGGTAGCTATAATTATCCACCCTTAACCCTAATCACACTGCTTTGTAATTGTTGTTTGTATACGTCTCTCCTACTAGACTGTGAGCTTCTCAAGGGCAAGGACTGGGCTTGTTTTTATTTTGAACTGCCCCAGCACCTAGCACAATTCCAGATGTACAGTAAATGCTCAAAATATTCTGGTTGGAATGAAGAAATGAGTGGTAAATGAATGATTTCTAGGGCTTTCATTAGACTGAATATGGGGAGAGAAAGCCTGAATATGACAGAGATAAAGGTGGGAGGGGGAGAGGAACAATGTGGATATGGAGAATCGACAGGGCACCAGCCTAGGAGAATACCAGGACACAGCGGGGCAGGGTACACCCGAAAGAGCAGGAAGGTGCCTAGGCTGGGTTGACTTTCCTGGTGTCCACTCCAGAAGCCAAACCAATGCCACTTTATAACCAAAACGAATGTTTTCTCCATGCTGCTAAAATCCTGTGAATTAAACACATTGATATGATGGAAATATTTTGGTTCATGGAGGAGCAGGTTGGGTGCAAGGAGAAGCTGTTGTGCACTGAGGTAAAGGCATATTTTCTGGGTACCCTGATGCAGGAATGAGTGCTCCCTTCCAGAGAGTAGAAAGACCTGAATCTTTGGATTAATGGAGCCATGGTTCTTCAAAGCAGTGTCTGAAAAGGCACTTTCTGTATGCCTGGGGGTCGTCTTACCATTCCCCACCCTAATCCCAGGACTTCACAAATACTGGGTTTGGGCGTATAAAAGTAATCTCTCCATTAACTACTTGCCATTTATGCCTGATTATCATGTAGCACAGTCATTATGCATACATAGCATTAAATGTGCATTTTTTAATTCTAGCATCATTCATTTTTTCAGCAAACATTTATTGAATGACTACCGTGTGTCAGGCACTGGAAATACAAAGGCCCTGAGATTGGCCCCTGCTGTTGAGGAACTTACAGCTTCGGTGAGGAGATAGACAAATAAACAGCAAATATTAAGATAAGTTATAAAAAAATGTATGTATACGTTGTTTCATGATCTACTAGGAAGGTCTCTTAGGAAAGGGTGGGGGAGTGACAGAAAAGTTTTATAAAAGGAAGAATCAGCTATTTCATAATTAGGTGAGATGTGGAGGCAAAGCAAAGTTTGCTTCACTTGGAGGAAGCAATACGTGCAAAGGAAAGTATGGAGAAAATGTGGCATTTTCAGGATTCTGTAAAGAGTTCATTGTGTTACTGTGAGAATTCCTGCACAGGAGCAGAGAAAAGATCTTCATATTAAAAGCTCACAGACGATGGTAGATTGAAATGGGGTATATATGGAGGCAGAACAACTGGGAGATTTTTTTAGTCATTCAGGTGAGAATTTACGAGAGGCTGAATTAAGGCATTGACTCAGCGAGGGTGGGAGGGTGGTAAAGATGTCGAGATAAGGACTTTGTTATAACTAGACTTACTTGGTCGGGTCTTTCTTTTTTAGTGTTGTAATCTCAGTGCTTAGCACAGTGTTTGACACATAGTAGGCCATCGGTAAATATTATGGGGGCATGAATTTTTAATCTCAGAAAGATGAGGGAAGGAAGAGGTTTCTAGTCTGGATAAATCAATAGATGGTACTGTTATCAAACTGAGAGAGAAGATCAGCCAGGAAGAGGAATGAAGAGTTAGTTCAATTTAGTATTTAAGATTTGAAGGGCTTTTAAGCTATTTGAGTGTAGGCCTATGAGTCTAGAGTCCCAGAAGAAGAGTTGGCATGGAAAGGTAGATTTGTGAATCATCAACCAACTGTGGGTAGATGACATTGTCCAAGGAGAGTGTAAGTGAAGAGAAAAAGAGAAGCCTAGAGACTTTGGGGAACATTAGCACGTAGGGGCTGGCGAAGGAAGGGGAGAATGAGGAAGCATATTCAAGGAGCTTGAAGGAAAACCAAGAGAGAGACGTGTCCCCTAAGCTAAGGGAGTGTAGTTTCATGAACATCAGGGATGTCTGATGCTGCCAGGAGGTCCCCCAAGAAGTGAGTGGCCACCAGAATATTACCTCTGGGACAGCAGGGATTTTTGTCTGTTTTGATCACTGTGTTGGGACACACTGTGTCCCCAGCACTTAGAACAGCCTGGCATATAGTAAGCACTCAATAAATAACTGTTGAATGAATGAATGAAGAATGAGTTGAAAAGGGTCCCTTGAATGTAGTTGTAGAACCACAGGACCTTGGTGAAGGCATTTGCAGAGGAGTGGAGGAAAAGGAAGCCATGTTATAGTGGACTAAGGAGTAGATAAGGATGTCAGAAGTGGCTACCAAGAGAGGACTACGGTTGGCCAACTCCATGAGCTCCTGTGTCTGGGCACTGACTAAGCCCTTTACATGCGCTGACTCATTTAATCTTCCCAACAGCCCAGTAAGGTAGTTACCAATCACGATCACCATTTTTTGGATTAAGAAACTGCAGCACAGAGGGAAAATAACTTGCCCAGGGTCCCACAGCTAGAAAGTGTTGAAACTAAGATTTGAACCCAGGTCTGTATGGCTTTGAAGTTCAGCACCTAACTGCTTAGGCTGCATTTTCTCTGGAGTTTCTTTGGGACCAGAAGGCAGAAGAAAGAGTCTGTTGGAGATGACATGGAGTTGAAACCAGGAAGACTTGCAAATATTTGAATGCTGTTGGGAAAGGATCAGTAGAAAGAAATAATTGGAAGATTTGGGGGGAAAGGGAAATCATTTATACAAAAGGAGACTGAGGAGAGATCCAGAGCACAGGTGAAAGGAAACCCCTTCCACCAGGATAGGAGGCAAAGATAAAGACCAGGTGTATGTTGCAGGTGTTTTTGTCAGGGAGGAGAGGAGAAGTAGAGATGGATGGGAGTGCTCTTTTGATTGTCTACTGAGAGTAAGGGTGGTGGTGATCGAGTTACAGACTTGAAGAAAGTGGCTCAAATTTGAAATAGCTGTTGCAGAGGGCGCCTGGGTGGCTCAGTTGGTTAAGCGACTGCCTTCGGCTCAGGTCATGATCCTGGAGTCCCAGGATCGAGTCCCGCATCGGGCTCCCTGCTCAGCGGGTAGTCTGCTTCTCCCTCTGACCCGCTTCCCTCTCGTGCTCTCTCTCATTCTCTCTCTCTCAAATAAATAAATAAAATCTTTAAAAAAAAAAAAAAAAAAGCTGTTGCAGAGAATAGAAGAAAGCAATGGTGGAGACGGGAGATGTTCAGGGCACAGCATCAAGGGCCCAGCCAAGATGAGAGACCATGATTTTACAGCAGCCCAATCCTGCTGTTACATGATTTTCTCTCTTCCTTCCAGTAGGATGCAGTAGCCAGGGTCGGTGCACAGAAGGCAGGTGTTAATTGATCCACTGGATGCAGCAGAAGAAAAGGACAGGTTGCTGAGAGCCCTGGCTAGGTTGTGTTTGAGGTGATGGATCAGCACACCTAGGCCAGCAGGGAGGGAAGTGAAGATGGGAGAGAACTGAGAGCAGAAAGGTAATAGAAGGGTCATAGCACTGGCATCTGGAGGAAGTTCAACAGCAGGACTATGGTAGAAAAAGGGTCTCAGGAGTTCCATGTCCAGAGCTCACCTGTCTGTGTAGGCTAAATGATGCTGAAAGGGGAGGGGTGCCAAAGGTAACTAGCTTTTTTGTTGTAAACACTTCTGTACTGTTTGAATGTTTTCCCTTTCCTAAATTTAGAAGGTGCAAACTTTTCAGTAAACCAGGGGAAAAGAGCGGGTGTACATGAAAGGGGAATGGGGAAGGAATAGAGATAGGAAGTAATGGTCATGGACCGGGACCTTGGAGCATACTATCTGTGTGTGGAGTCACCAAGTATTACCTCTTTGGAGGAGTAGCCGGAATGTGGTCCTATCTTGCCATTGTTTGCAGGGGAGAATATGGGAGCCCTGAGACTCGCTCAGCTTAGCAGCAGCAGAACCAGAACCAATCTTTCCTGATTTCCCAACTCAGTGCTCTGTTTGCCATGCTTCTTCCTGAGCACTTGAGGCTTCAGAATTTCCTGTTGTCCCAGCTGCGCTCATTGTGAGTGTGCAATGCCATGCTTCCTACACCTCAGTTCTTCCCAGTGCAGAGCATGTGGGTGCGTGTGGAGGAAGCTGGCCTGTCCCTTGCCTATTTCCTGCTTGCTTCAGGGTAGCAACTTGGAGGCAGAAAACCACAATGATGATACGCTATTTACATCCTTTTAAATGACCCAGTGCCCCTCCTATTTTGCCGGTTCTCACATTGCCGCCTCCCCCAGACCTTCCCCCTCATGGCTTGTTTAAATAGCAGCCATGACTCTACCTCCTTTATCAGCCCAAATCCAAATGAGTCACTGAGAACGCTTTGGACAGGGATTCTTCACCATAAGATTAGAGGCAGGGGGTGGAGGGATGAGTCCTTAGTTAGGGCCATTGTTCTAGGGGAAACAGTCCTTTCATTTTTATTTTCATCAGATCTTGTAAGGAGTCTACAGCCCTCCCCCCGAAAAGACTCTGGTTTTAGAGGACGGAGTGCAGGTGTGTTTTAGGAAAAAAAAAATATTAGCAACAACAGAAGTTAGAGGTTTTGTTTTTTTTTTAATGTTCCAGGCAATAGTTCAAATAAACCTGGTGTTTGTGCAGCCTCTAAATGTCATTAGGACAGTGACTGTGGCAGTTGCACATGGATAGTTGTGATTTCTCCTCAATTTCGTAGGCTGAGGTCCAGGGAATTAACGCTAAAGCTCGGGACTTTGCCCGCTTTTGGATGGCCGCCTGGGTAGTATGCAGATGAGCTCTCCACATATTGGTACTGGGGATCTGTGATGTATGGGATTGGAGTGGGGGCAAGGTAGCAAGGGATGAGGGCATAGTTTAAGGAAGAATATTCTTTTATAGTTTTCTTCGCTCCTACCTCTCAGTTAAGTCCTCCTTGGTCTTGGGGGTTTGTAGAGATGGCCTCTCTGCTTGGGGAGCTCGGGAGGGCCCTACAGATTCTGCTTTGAGGGTAGTCTCTGCCCTGACAGTCTGTTTGTTCTCTGTTGTTGGAGATGAGTTTTCAGGGTTTAGAATGGAGTTGTGAGTTGGTCTGGCCCAGAGTGGCCTCAAATTCCCTTCTCCCTGCAGGATTTAGGTAGGTATTAGTGTGGGATGCAGGATATTTACAAGGAGGGGAAAGAATACATTTTGTTCTTGATGATAGAAAGAGGCGCCTTATTGGCCTGCTTCTTGGCAAGCCCAAAAGCTGAGATGCGGCCGTGTGGTAGTGCTCAGGAAGTTTGAGCAGGTTTTCTGGAAATGGCTCAAGGCTCTTGGGTTACTTTTGTCCTAGAGATGGATAACATTTGGGATCCAGTTTTGTTCTGAATCCTCTCTCCCTGCCTTTTCCCAGGCCATTCTATCCCTGACTTTGTGGTTCCATAGGAAGTCATGGTTGTTGTGGTGCCAGTGTGGATGCATGTGGTTCCAGAAAAGAATAGAAAGAAGGAGTTCATTGAGGTCAGGTTTGGGGCAGTACAATCAGAACCACCTTGAAGGTCACAAAGAAGAACCATTAGGTGGATGGGAAGGGATGGTGCATTAGTATTTTGGCTTTGGCTCTGTATTTTTGGGGGTGGGGTACATCTGAAGAACTATGCTAGATGTTGGCTCATACTTGGTGGCTTTCCACTGTTGGGCAGAAGACTGCCTCAGACAGAGAGCCTGTTTGGGAAGAGGGAAGGAAGCAGGATGGGCTGGTAACCATGTACCTTTGCTGGGGCACCAGCTCGATGATCTCAGGCCTCCTTTGCGTAGGAGCTCCTCTGGTCATCTGCTTCATCTGCTTGCATCAGCTACTGGGCTTTTACAAAGCTGGAAACCTTTTACCTGGAGCCCTCCAGAACAGTGCTCCTTCAAGCGAGAGTCTGCAGCGAGAGGAGAGGTACACACACCGGAATGTAAAACTATTCCCTTCATTAAAAAAAATGTGTTATGAAAAATGTTAGGACTAAACAGTGTGTTTATTCTGACATAATTGATTTACATTCTGGCATTGTATAAGCTTCCTATCTATCAGTACCTTTCCTTTCAACCAGTATTGCAGTTTGCAAGTCAGCAGCTAATCTGCAGACCACGCTTTGAGTAGAAATGCCCTCAAGCTGCCTCTAGTTTAGAAGCAGCTGTTGAGGTATTGGAATCATGCTTCCTGTACCAAACTAGAAGTATAGAGCCCTGGTTACAAAGAACTGCTGCTAGATCATTGATACATGGGTCAGGGCAGGTTACTGGGGAGAGAGGGCAACACAACCAAAATGGGAAAGTTGAGCAGGTGATGAGGCAGTGCCTGTGCCAAGGGTAAATGCCCTCTCCTCCCTTGCCTCTTCCCACACGCATGCGAGCAGAAGGGACTAGAGCTTAGGGACCTTCCTGCAGCACCTTGGTTTTGCCTGTCGCTTCTGGTGGCAGGTCAGCCACACTGAGTTTACCCTGTCCCTTTCAGGAAAACAGCATGCACCGGAGAAGAATTCATTGGTTATCCTTGTGGTCACTCCTGGATGTAACCAGCTTCCTTCTTTGGAGTCGGTGGAAAACTGTAAGTACCACCCTGTTCCCTGTTGTAGGGAGCAAGCACTTGTCTGGGACCGTAACTCTGGTTGGTCTGACCTAAGTTCCTGATGCTAGGCCTACAGCCCTCCAGGACTGTGGAGAAGACCCTGGGTCATCAAGGGCTGAGAGCCATAGAAGGTGAATTTTTCATATGCACTCTAACCAGTGTCTGAAGGTTGGCTGTGGAACATCACAGTGGCTTTTCATGGAGTCCCACAGGACACTTGCCTTCTGGACTGTGTCTAATTCTGTTGCCGTTTTAGGAGTTTGTACCCTTTGCTGATTTTCTTTAAGAGACCCCACTCTGGGGAGAGGAGTTTTTGGTCATAATGTTTTTGGACATAATGACTGAATAAAGTCAAGTCATTAGCCCTGTGATGCCTCCTGTCCTCCCTAAGCAGCAGTATCTGGGAACTTCTCAGTCTCCAAAATGAACGTTCCAAGTCTTGGCTTCCTCCTCACATTCTTGGATGAAGTAGCTATATGAAGCCTGGAGACAAAGGGAAAGGAGGGTGATTACAAAGGCTTTGGGAACACCATAACCTGGACACGCCCTCCAAGCATCCCTGTCTGCCTCATACTTTCAGCTAAGGGCTGGCAGGAACTCATGCTTCTGGAGGGGTAGACTGAACCACAAGGCAGGTGGTACTTTTCTTCTCTAGCCTGGCCCTCGTGCATTATCTTCTAGGGCCCACAGAGCCTCTGGGAGACCACCCTCCCACTCTGACCCAAGCCTAGCTGACCTGCAGCTGCTCTGCTCTGGGGATATCTCCTCTTTGAAAGGAAAAAAAAATGTGATCTTACTGTTGTTTTTTAATCCAAGGATTTACACAGGGCATATGATCTGTAATCTGAGAGTAGAAGTCCTTAACCAATGGAGTCATTCCTGTCGTTTCAGACACCCTGACCATAAATGATGATCATTGTTTCCTCCTCTCTGAGACTGTCTGGGGAGCTCTCCGAGGTAACATGGGGACTGATGCTGGGAGAGAAAGAGAGGGATGAAGTGGGAAGGTTGGCATTGGTGGGTTGGGAGCACAAGGTTGGGGGCCCAGCACGTACCTTCAGTGTAGGAAGCTTTCTTTATGAGACCGATTGGAGTGTTTCCCCATCTCCCTGAAGGGCGTGTTCTCCTTACAGCTGTCTCTAGAAGTTGGCAGGTGTCAGCCTGTGCAATGGTGGCAGCAGCTGTCCTGGGCAGGTGCTCTGGGGAAGCAGTGAGAGACTCTGCAGTCTGATGCTCCGGGTGCCAGCAGGGAACAGGCTGCTTGGGACTCTGCCACAAACACTGCCTGTTCGGCTCTCACTAAACACATGTAATTGGAAAGGTTCTTTATTTTATTTTATTTTTTTTAAAGATTTTATTTATTTGAGAGAGAGAGAGAATGAGAGATAGAAAGCACGAGAGGGAAGAGGGTCAGGGAAGAGGGTCGGAGGGAGAAGCAGACTCCCTGCTGAGCAGGGAGCCCGATGCGGGACTCGATCCCGGGACTCCAGGATCATGACCTGAGCCGAAGGCAGTCGCTTAACCAACTGAGCCACCCAGGCGCCCTGGAAAGGTTCTTTAAAAAGGAAAACTTGATCACAAGAAATAGATAAATGTCAAAAAGAAGTAAATAGTATAAGTCATGTAGAACTATAGTATTTCAGGAGAAAATTGGAACTTTACTAGCTAACATGTGATGGGCCTCTGCCCTTCCTCTTGCTTTACTGAAAAGGTATTTTGTCCTTAGATATAGACTTAGCCAAGTACCTCTCCTACTTTTGCAAAGCCCCTGCTGGTGAATGAGGAGGGAAATTGTCACAATTTGAGACCTTGTTTTGGTTCGTCTTTGTTCCCTTACCGCCCCTCTCCTCCTCTCCTGCGTTTTGGAGAAACAGGGGCTGACTCCCTTCTCTGCTCTCTCTATACCTTTTGTGCAGGCGCTATGATTAGTCGGGTTGGGGCAGCGGGAAGTCTGGGACCCCAGAAATGTGGGTGTCAGAATCAAAATGAAAAGAAGCCAAAACAATGTCAGAGCAGAGTGCCTCGAAGTAGGTGCCAAGTGACCGCTAAGACCTCAGATTCTTTCATGCGGAAATTTTGGGACTCTGGAAATCCTTCTGGATTTTCAGAAGAGGGGCTCCAGCTGTCGAGAACATAGAACACTCTGGACTCAGCCTGCCTACCCTTGCGCCTTGCTAGAATCTAGGAGTTTGTGTCTGGGGCAGTCCTTCTGGGGCCGTTGCTGCCTACCATATCTCAGCTCTCTCTAGCTAGTTCCCTTCTCAAGAGGAGAGGTAGATGATTCTTGGTCTTCGTGGTCCAGCTGTGGACCCAAGCTCCTTGGAAACTTCAGCTTATGACTACTTTTTCACAATTCAGTCTTGGATAATAGAAGGGGCAGTAGATTGAGGACCCCTTTTTCTCAGCTCCCTTAGCTCCTGATCAGTATTAATTTGGAAAGCCTTAACCCATGTGAGCTGGCTTGTCCCCATATCTGTACTCATAAGCAGACATCTTGGCTTCTCTTAATACTCTTGTGAGTTCAAGGCTTAGGAAATATGGATAAGAGGTATGTGGATTTTGAGGGTTAGTATGTTCCTAGGAGAGGCACTAAAGTCCCTTACACTGCCCAAAATAAAATGCGGAGTAAAAACAGATACTGGCTTCCTAGTATCCCCTTTGCATCCGTGTTGAGACTCATCAAGCCCATAGTATATCCACTTTTACCATGTGCCCAGGTATTCTCCTCTGTCATGTTGGGAACCTTCCAAATGGGTGCATCTGTTTTCCCAAATCCCTAAGCCTTTACTCTGTCTCTCTACTTCCGCATAGGTCTGGAGACTTTTAGCCAGCTTGTTTGGAGATCTCCTGAGGGCACGGTGAGTGGGGGCTCTCCGAAAGGGTTCCTTTTATACCTCTGGGGATTTGCTCCGAATGTTGAGAATCCTGGGAATAACTTACTTTGTCTTAGACAGAGTCCTGGTGGCTCATGATGGCCCCAACAAGAGTTAGAAGGAGACATGAGTGGAAACCAGTTTGGTAGATTTGGCCTATTTGTAATCACTGTAATTTAGTTCCCCTGCGTCATTATTTAGTAATGACCTTGAGACCACACTGCTTTGAAGAAAATAAACAGATTAACAGTGAAAATCCAGAATATGTAGGCTGAGTAGTGTGTGGGACAGTTATATCTGGCTAGCATAGGACCGGTACCCTCTGACAGGTGCCTCTTTGTGGTCGCCGAAGTTGAGATGTGGGGCATTTGGGGAGATAGTTGCTCTGCAGAACAGTCATAGATTGGCTTTTGAAGGATCAGGAGACTTTTCCTCATTCCCCTCCACCCCCATGGTGAGTTCCCTTTGAATCTTGATATGTTCAATGTTTGGTCTGCACAGTTCTTTATCAACAAGACTGAGATTGAAGACTTTCCCCGCTTCTCTCACCGGGGCTTGTTGTTGGATACGTCTCGCCATTACCTGCCACTGACTAGCATCCTGGACACTCTGGTACTCAGGCCTTAAGGCCATCTTTGCCCTTAGTGTTTGGGGTGATGGGGCAAGGGGTAGGCCAGTTGCCATATTTCTAAAGCGTTGGAGAGGGAATGTATGTAACTTCATGAGCTCCTAGGGAAAATGGAAAAGATGACCGGCTCTAAGACAAAAAAGGAGTGATTTAAATTTACCCCATTGGCTGCTCTGGATCAATGTCCAGGTTATCTCCAGGAATACAGAAGGTGGTTTGGGGAATTGGCTTCTTTGATCAAGCCAAGCTTATTTTAGCTTAGTTACGGACAAGGTCATAGGAGAGAGATGTTCAAAAGCCATAGCTCAGGATGTTCCTAACTATCTTAAGTTTGCTGGGCAGTCTTAACCTTACAGTTGCTGATCGAACTCATGTGTCTACCTTTCCCTTTGTTCCTCTTCTGGAACCAAAGGAGGGGACACATCCATCAGTCTTGGCTTCTGAGATTTATGGATTATGGGGCCTACTAAATTCAACAATAGACTTCACAGTTTGGATAAATGTTAGACAATCCAGAACAAATGGCAGGAAGACATATTAGTCTTCAGGGCATGGTGGTGCTTTTGGAAAACCAGGGTACCACATAGTTGCAGCTGTCTTCTCAGTGTGGCTAAAAAGGAGGCGGTAATGCCTCTGTCAGACGTCTTTGGATGTGCCCTAGGAGAAGAAGAAATGTGCTAGGTCTTCCTTCCCTCTATGGTAAGGCATTCCCTGATATGGGAAGATTTGATAGATAGACCCTATAAACATTGATCAGGAAGCTGGTGCAGATTGAGCCTGGTGGGTATGTGGAGCAGCCTACCAGTCTGCCTTACCTTATCAAGTTTGAGGCTGAAACTGGAGAAGCTCTGATGGGTTCACAGTGTGTGCTCTGATCTACAGGACGTCATGGCATACAATAAATTCAATGTGTTCCACTGGCATCTGGTCGATGACTCTTCTTTCCCATATGACAGCTTCACTTTTCCAGAGCTTACCAGAAAGGTACGTCTTAATTTCTCCAAGAGCAAGTTTGTGGGCTGATGTCTGAGCCAGGCTGTGGCCCTGCTGTCAAGGACACTGGCTCTCATCCTCACCAGCCAGTTTGAGGGACACACGAACTTAGGGGAAGGGCACTGGATTTGGACCAGGAGACCTAAGTTTGAGTCCAAACTTTGCCATTAATTTTCTCTGACAGATAATCTCTCCTGGTCTCATTTTCTTTTTGTTTGTTTATATTCTGCTACCAGCCTACCTTGTTGTCTCACTGGCATTATGACACTCAGGTAAAGCAATAGATGTGCTAGCTTATGGGAAATTATGATAAAGATCCTTGGAGATGGTCCCTGATACCAAAGAGCTGTGGGTAGATTTCCCGATATGCAATGAGTCCTGGAGGCATTTTGAGTATCTTCTACTCTGCTAGCCTTCAGGTAATGACATTGTTAAGGGTGTCTTGTGCCTTTCAGGGGTCCTACAATCCTGCCACCCATATCTACACGGCACAGGATGTGAGGGAGGTGATTGAATATGCACGACTTCGGGGTATCCGTGTGTTGGTAGAGTTTGACACTCCTGGCCACACTCTGTCCTGGGGACCAGGTAAGAATAAAGTCAGATAGAGTCTACTGATCCCCCTCGGTGGGGCTTCAGGGCATTGACTCTTGGATGTGGCATGCCCCGGCCTTGGTCCCTGGAAGAATGTTTTCCATCAGCTCCTTCCACCTGGGACTTGAGGTAGGCAGAACTTACTTTGGACAAAGGAGGCCACTGCTTACCATTAAACTATGGGCAGATTCTTCTCAGATGTTCTTGTCTTAATGATGCTCTTGCAAGTTGTGCCCTAGAGTGGAAGAAAAGGTCTTGCCAGTTTGGCTGGATCAGGCAGTCTCTCTCTACTGCCTAAAGGCAGTATGAGGAGAGCAGCCTTTGGGAACAAAGGTGAGCCCTGCTGTGTGTCAAGGCAAGAGTGTGTGTGTTGGTAGCTCTCTGGGAGTAACCCATCTCTGACTGTCTATGATTGTGGATATACTTATTTCTTTGACTGTGACTAAAAGCTCATGATCACCACAGTCTGTGAGTGCCTGATGGTCCCTACCTATGTATGTGTAATGTTTATGAACATGATTATCTTACTTTGTGCAGCTTAATGTCCTTAAGTATATGACAGTGTGGGGGTCTATGTATTTGTGACACTTGTGTGGGATTCTCTGTCGGCTTAGGTGTCCCTGGATTATTGACTCCTTGCTACTCTGGGTCTCATCCCTCTGGCACCTTTGGACCAGTGAATCCCATTCTCAACAGTACTTATGAATTCATGAGCACATTTTTTCTGGAGGTCAGCTCTGTCTTCCCGGATTTTTATCTTCACCTTGGAGGAGATGAGGTTGATTTCACCTGCTGGTATGATCCCTTTGATCTTCCCATCCCTGCCTGATGAATTGGTCACTCAGAATGGAGGTTAGGTCCTAAGAGGCTACCTACCTTAGGTGCTCCTCAGGGGCTAACCTCTGAGAACAATCTGTCTCTGTCCAGATGGCTCAGCCTTGGGCCTTTCCTCTGTCCACCTACATCAAGGCCCTTCCTGATTTTGGCAAGGCTGTGAATGTGAAACTGTCCCTTTTTCCTGTCATATCCTTGATATACTTAGGGAAGAACCAGATCTGGGAACAGAATTGTCTTGGGAAAGTCCAGGATAGAGAAAAATAATCCCCGCCTTTGTAAAATAGTCTGGTTGAAGGGTCAAGACACAGATGAATTTGACACTAATGTATGAAAGTGTCTAGTCAGTATTAAAGTGTAAGGTCCAAACCCTCAGATCCACTTTGCTCAAAAGAGGTTGATGGGCTTCTCTGAGAAGTGGACATTAGAGCTGGATCTGGGTGAAATAGGCTTTTCCAAGAAGTGGAGGAGGGGGAAAACATTCCAGGAAGAAATGTGAGCAAAATGCAAACGTTCTTGGGGAGGGAGCCACAGCAGGTAACAGCAACACTTACATCCAGCTGGAATAAAGAATAAATGAGAAGAGAAGAGCAGAATATGCCTGAGTGTGGGGGGTTAAACACGGAAGCCAGAATCCAGTGTGCCAGAGCCCCAGACCAAGACCTCAGAGCCACATGCTATAGACTAGACAGGTTAATACGTGTTCTTGTTGAGAGTTTAAATTGAAAGCTCTTGGGGTCGAAACTCCTCCTTGCTCAGCCTATGTCAGTGGCCCCCCCTCACACAGCTTTGTTCAGCCGCACCTGCCATATTTGGGGCCTCTGAGATCCGAAGTTGACTGGTTTTTCAAGTGAAAAAAGAAGTTGTGGGAGGCCAGGTGACTAATCCCCAAGCTTTGGGCTTTGAGGATGTTGAAAGAATTAATCTGCATTTTCTCTTGGGATTCAGGAAGTCCAACCCAGATATCCAGGCCTTTATGAAGAAGCAAGGCTTTGGTAATGACTTCAAGGAGCTGGAGTCTTTCTACATACAGACGTGAGGAAGGAAAGAGGGTGGGCAGGGTATCTTGGGGTTACCTCCTGTGCAGTCCTCCCTTTCCATACCAGGGCCAGGCCCTGCTTGACCACTCTCTGGGCCCTTGAAGGGGTACTTTGTCCTATCTTTTCAACTTTGGGGTAGTCAGTTCCCAACTGGGGAAGACACTGCTCAATCAGGAATGAGCCCCTAGGCAGCCTCAATACCTTGAGCACTGGCACCAACAGCCTAGAACCTATTTGAGCTGAGCAGACCCTTTCTTTACTCTCCAGGCTGCTGAACATCGTCTCTGCCTATGGCAAGGGCTATGTGGTGTGGCAGGAGGTGTTTGATAATAAAGTAAAGGTGAGCCAGGGGCAGAGAGAGAAGGAGCCACCTACAGTGCTTCCCTCTGGTCTCTCAGCCCTTCTCTGCCTCTGCACAGACTGGTCCTCCCTGGGTTTGGATTAGGCTTTAATATTCAGAGCACTGAGGGGCCATCTCTCCTTTCCCCTCCAGAAAGGTCACAGAGGTCTAAGCCCTGGGTGTGAGTGTCAGAACATCTGTCACTCTTCCCTCACCACAAACTGATCAAGAGTTATTTCTGCTGCCACGTTACTTAGGATTCCTGAGACTGGCATGCTGGGTTGGCTTTTCCTTTCTGAGTCATAGACTAGGGGTCTTCCAGGTTTGGGAGCAGGACTCCTTTCTCTGTCATTGTTGATCAGTTAGGTCCCAGCCTCTTGCCAAATGCAGGGGCTCTGCAGGAACCTTGTCTCATCCTCAGAAACATCTGGAGATTCTTGGACATGGTAGCTCTTGATGAGTCTCCTGGGCCCCACTTGTCTGCCTTAGCTCATAGCCAGTATTACTGTCTTTTTCCCGACAAGGAGGCTGCAGAAGGACTGGGGGTGGAAGCAGCAGGGAGGACTCCTAGGTCCTATAGAGTCCTTGGCCTCTGTTCTGTGCCAGGCGCCCAGGGGTTAGGAGTCACAGAGAAATGGTTAGCTGCCTGAGAGCAGAGTGGGCACATATCCCTTGGCCTGGGTTGCTTGCATAAGCATGTGGGCCAGAAATCTCAGCTATGTGCCATTAATTTTCTGACAGGTTCGGCCAGATACAATCATTCAGGTATGGCGGGAAGAGGCGCCAGTACATTATATGAAGGAGATGGAGCTGATCACCGGAGCTGGCTTCCGCGTCCTGCTCTCTGCCCCCTGGTACCTGAATCATATAACTTATGGCCCTGACTGGAGAGAGATCTACATGGTGGAGCCCCTGGAATTCAAAGGTGAAAGCAGGGAGCTCTCCTTGCTGACCAGAGGAGGCTGGGCTGGTGCACAGAGCGGGAGACAAGAGGGTCTGGGCTAGACCTTTCAGGTGAGATGAGATATGAGCTATCTGGAGAGGGGCCTACGTTAGGAAGGTGGTTGGGGGGAAACCCTAGGGTTACCCCCCACCCCCGCCAGCAGCGGCCTGTTGGTCCTTGTTTCCCCTTAGGTAGCCCTCAGCAGAAGGCTCTTGTGATTGGTGGAGAGGCCTGTATGTGGGGGGAGTACGTAGACAGCACCAATCTGGCCCCCAGACTCTGGTAAGGGCTTCCTGAGGATGTGGGTGGTTGAGCTTGTGGGCACGGGTTCTTCCTTATAGACTTGCTCCTGTCTAGTCACCCCCAGACAAGTACCCTCCTTCCAGGCCTGAGAGAGAAGGAGCTGTACATTTTGAGAGCACCTGCTGCTACTGTCAAAAACAGTTCATGATCCCTTTACAACTTACTCTGGTTCCATATCTCTGGGAGAGGACGGGAGTGGGATCACGATCCACCTCTTAATGGAGATGGAGCTGAGCCCTAGAAGTCCCCAGGAGCCCCCCAGCCAGGTTGTCGTCTAAATGACCTTGGCCCTGAGTGCAGGGTGCCCTAAATAAGAGGCAGCAGCCTGTGAGTGTCCAGCTCCCTTGAAGGGAGCCAACCTGGTGCATGACCCTTCCCTCTAGGCCCAGGGCAGGGGCTGTTGCTGAGAGGCTGTGGAGCAACAAGTTGGTGACTAGCTTGGACTTTGCCTTTAAACGTTTGACACAATTCCGCTGTGAGCTCCTAAGGTAAGCAAGCAGGCCGTGTTGGGGCCTTCCCACAGTGGGTGGGCAGATGGAGGACTTACAGGAACAACAACAGCGAATGCTTACAGAGGCTTACTTTGTGGCAAGCACTGCGCTGAGCCCTTTATGGGCATTATTTCATTGAATCTTAACCGTAACTCCGGAAGGTAGGCAGTTTTATCCTCCCTCTAGAGATAGGCAGCTGAGGCACAGAGAAGTTGATGTAAAGCCGCAAATCACTCAGAACCAGAAATTGATCCAAGCCAACTTCAAAGTCTATGCTCTTAGCCATGGCCATGCCTTTATGGGCTCTCATGGCACCCGTGCCACTGTTGGGGATGGGCCTGCATAAGATGGTCATTTCCCTGATTTATTCATTGACTAAGTCTTGAGGACCTGGAGGACTCAGCCTAGCGTAGAGCTGAGACCCAGCCGTGGCAAGGTCTAGGCCTCTACTGTGTGTAATTCACTGGGCGACTTTGAGCTAGTTCCTTACCATCTCTACGCACATTGCTCGTTTGAATAATAAAGAAGGCATGCCCAGGGGTCCCCTGTAGAGACTGGTCACATCCTGGAACTTGTGAGGCTAAACAGGATTTCATGTCCACACCCTGTGCGTGAACAGGACAGCACATTGGTCCCCCACCGCCACTGCATTTATAGCATTTGAGCCATTATAGGGGGGCTCGGTGGGCCAGGAGCACTAGGCATCCCTTAGGCATCAGCTCTTTTCTAAAGGTACTGCATTATTTGGGACTCGGGTACAGAGACAGGCAGGTTAGAAATAGGTGTCCCCCCAAATTTCTGGATGTCCCTGTGTCAGAATCACCTGGGGCGCCTGTTCAAAATGCAGATTCTTGCCAACACGTGAGCCCAGGCCAAGTAAGAATCTCTGGAAATGAGATCCCTGAGCAATTCTGGTGTACAGTGGCCGTTCAAGATGCACTGAGATAGGGGAAGGGGAGACTGTTGGTTGTGGCAGAGGTATTGCGGGGCCTTGGACTGACCCCTGTCTGAGTGGCTCATCTTGCCCTGTTTCTTCATGTCCTCTTGCAGGCGAGGTGTCCAGGCCCAGCCCCTCAGTGTAGGCTACTGTGAACAGGAGTTTGAACAAACCTGAGCAAGCAGCCCCAGGCACTGAGGAGGGTGCTGGCCCTGGGAGATTGGGAGTGGGGCCAGGCTTCCACTGTATCCCGGCCGGGGGATGGAGCCCCTTGCCCACGTGCCCCTGTGCACAGAGAGAAGGGGGCCAGTGTTGGCACTAGCATCCAATAAAGAGTGATGTGGCATTTTTCCGTAACGAACATGGATTACCTGTGTAAGAGAAATGTGACCGGCCCTGGGGTAGGGAGCTGCCTGCACTGGCCTTCTGCTCCCGAGAGCGACAGGGCGCAGCAGCCCAGCCAGGCTGGGATCAGTGTCGGCCCCTGGAGGAATCTCATAAGTTGACAGCTGGAAATGAAACCCTGTGCAGCCTCTGAGCTGTGTGACGCCTCTCTCACCCCCGACACTTAGTCTAACCACATACCCCCATGCTCAGTCTGCTCACTTCCCTTCCCTCCAAGTGCAGAGGTCACTTAGGCCTCCAAGGCTTCTGTGTATGGAAGAAGGCATTATAGTAGCCCCAGGAAGTTCTGGAGAGTGGCAAGGGCTCCAGACCCAACCTAGTTACAGAGCAGCCCTCCCCCATGCATACTCACACACTTCCTTCCCCTAGAGCTTTTCTTCTGCTTTGGGTTTCTTGTTAGTTCAGTTTTGTACAACCGTTATTTTAATAATATTGAATATACATTGTGGTCTTGACACTGTGGTAGGTGTTGCATTTGAAGGATTTGGTCCCAAGAGGCCCTGGTCCATTCCCCAATATGCCAGCAACTTCGACCCACCTCCTCCCATCCATTTGCGGCCCAATAGCATCTTCTCAAAGACTTGATGGCTCAGCTGAAGCCATGAGGGGACAGCCCCTGAGGACCGGGAGGTGGGCAAGTGGCTCTGGTAGAGGGTCTTTACACATGTGACCCACTTTGCCTAGGAAGAAATGGCTCACTGTTGGGCCAGACTGCCCCTTGGTGGTTTCGTGTTCAGAACCAATGATGCAGGGGCGCCTGGGTGGCTCAGTCATTAAGCGTCTGCCTTCGGCTCAGGTCATGATCCCAGGGTCCTGGGATCAAGCCCTGCATTGGGCTCCCGGCTCCGCGGGAAGCCTGCTTCTCCCTCTCCCACTCCCCCTGCTTGTGTTCCCTGTCTCGCTGTGTCTCTTTCTGTCAAATAAATAAATAAAATCTTGAAAAAAAAAAAAAAAAAGCAGGAGCAGCAGCAGTAGTGCAGTCCAGAGGCTGGGGCAGCAGTAGACAGCAGCTGTTTTAGATGAGGATCTCTTTGACAATTATTTAATTCTTTTACCTGGTCCTCGGTTGCAAGGGCAATGGAGAAGTCTGAGACGTTTCTTTCAGAAGGTTTCTAGTCTGGTGGACACAGAAACGTGGGGGAAGACAGGCTGAGAAGGGGTCTGAGTAGAATTTGGTCCCTAAACGACGTCTTTCAGTCCCTTTATCATGCTCCCTTGGGGACCTGGTTGGAGGTACACCAGCCCTGCCTTCTTGTGCTGTTTTTACAGGGACAGGGTGGGCATCTTCTGTCTGCAGAATCCTCTTGGGGACAGGGTCACCATACAGCCCAGATTAGCCAAGCCCAGGGCTCTGGCCTAGAGAGATACAAGCTAAGCCTCTACCATCTGCACTACCAAAGGAGCCTCCTTACCTGGGACGCTGAAATGCTCACTTTAAGTGCCCCTGCTTCCTTCCTGATCATAACTAATTGTTACTCTTTGAGATAATGTTAAGTAAAAAGATCAGACACTTAGGTTGTCTCAGTCAAGTCAGTGAAGGAAGAGGCCATGAAAACACTGTCGCAGCAGTACATTTCTATGATTTCTTATTCCTATTATAAACATTTTCTATAATGTTGTTATTTTTACAATTAAAAAAAATTTGTGTGGCCCAGTCAAGACTTTCACTTGTGGAATGTGCTGTTCCCCAACCTCCACCATTGCTCCCTTGGGCCCACTGATCATGAGCACGTTGACCTGAAGATCCTCATCAGACCTGCAGCTGCTGAGGGATCAGAGGCAATGCCTGCAGCCTCTGCCCAGTCTGTTCTAGTGCACAGAATCACTGCTTCTCCATCTCCTCCTTTTTCACTTGGGCTGTGCATTTAGTGCCCCACCCTGACAGGGCCCACCGCCTCCAGCCTGCTCATGTTCCTTTTGCACCACTAGGGGGCGAGGAAGTGCCCAGACTGATTTCCTGACTTCATCTTAGTGCAGAGTCCGTGCGCTCTCTTAGGAATCTTAGTAAGGACGCAAAGCAGGCCTAATGGGGGTACAAGTAAAGGAGTGAATGGAGGCTGGAAGGACACGCAGCGTCCCCTCTCCTTGGTAGGAGTTGAGCTCAAGTGCCAGATAGCCCGCGCCCTTGGAATCTAGGTGCACCTTGGTGCATTAGCATAGGGATGGGAAAGCAGAGGACCTGACAGCACAGGGGAATAGCAAGGGGGTTCAGAAAGCCGAATGACAATGGGAAAGGGTGAAAAGGGGTTCTGTGGATATAGACTGACTTAATTTATACTGATGTACATATACACACACGGTGGCAACATTGCTGCATTCGAAAGTTTAGGTTTTTATAGTTTTGTCAACATCACTTGTAAGATTAATCAATACAGGCCATGACAATTGTGTTTCATATACTTTTTTTTCCCCACTAAGAAAGAAAATAAGTAGGAATTGGGTACTTGGTTAAAATCATTCTGTATTTTTTCTTATAAATGAATAAACTCTGAAAATTTGAAAATTAGTATCCTTTTATTCCAACTGTTAATAAATAAATATATACATAAATACACATTAACTAATTTCAGTGAAATGTTTACTTGTTGAATTTTTTCATTACTATTCACTCTGTATATAAATCTTTACAGTCCTCACAGTTGTTTTTAAAAATCCTTTTTGCAAAAAAAAAAAAAAAATCCTTTTTGCAGCAGTCCGTGTGTGTGTGTGTTTTCCTGCATTTTTCAAAGAGATTTTTAAAGTGAAAAAGTCTGTGAGTCTTATTTTCACAATAATTACTGTACTCTAACCACATCCATGTTATCCTGTCTTCTCTACCACAGTAACTACTTACATTTTTTCATGATTTCAAATGTTTCAAGCAAATGGAAAAGTGTAGAGAATAAAATAATAAACACAGTATAACCACCATCCAAATTTACCACATCTCAGTAGTTATATTTGCTTCAGATTTTTTTAAAAGAGATGAGATGTTATATATGTCCCCTTTCCCAGTCACTTCCCAAAATAACTGCTTTCTAAAATTTATTTTAAATCTCGTTTTCTTTGGAGTATCTGATACTTAGCTGTGATTTTTCTTCATTGTTAATAATTTTTTTATAGCTCACTTTATAGCAAATTAGGGGTATTTTAGAAGGCACCCCCAAAAGAGGAGACAGAGAGTGTGTGTGTGTGTGCATGTGTGTGTGTATGTACCAGCCAGCAGGCAGACACAGGCTGAGAAGAGGGACGTCTCTGCCTGTGCTGGGGTGCTGCTGAATGTAAGAGAAAGCATGTTGGAGTTATCTGGATAATCTATTATAAAAGAGAAGATATTGACCATAGGAATTTTGAGAGAACTATGTGGATGTTTAGACTCACATAAATCAGAAATTGGAATGAAGTTGCTTGTGAAGATCCATCTAGGGGAACAGTGCTTCTTCATTTCTATGAGCTTTCTGTGTCAGGCACTGTTATAAGTACTTTATTGGATATTAACTTCCTTCCTAACCAGTGAGTTAGGTATCAATATTATCCTCACTTTTTATTTTATTTTTTATTAGCTTCAGACAGATAAGGAAACAGACACAGAAAGATTAAATGGTTACACAGTTAAGCTGAGTCAGGATTTCTACTTAGGCAATATGGATCGAAGCTCACCTGGTTATTTCTACCTTACACTGCACCCAGCCATTAGCCACTACCCCACACCACACTCTTCTGCTCTTCGACACTACACTCAGGCACATGGATAAAGCTGAGTACTCAGCTATACCTGGGCTCAAGTCCATTTCCTCTTGCCTTGCTCTTCAAGCCTTTTCCTTATGAATGGTTCCTTTCTCTCTGCACACAAACAGGCATAATATGTCAGTTTTCTGCTTTTAATTTTTCAAAATCGCCCCCTTGTCCAATTCACTTAAGGTATGCTAGTTGTCCCCTTCAAAATGGGGTGTCTCTTGAGCTCTCCATCATTTCCTGACATTCTACCTGTGTTAGTCAGGACTCCTTGAGTTGCAAGGAAACAAACTGGTTTAAGCAAAAAACCATAACATTGCCTCATGTAATTGCATACGTCATGTAATAGGAGTCAACAATTCTATGATCCTAGGAATAAATCTAAAAATATATAACTATAGAGAAAGTCATTAAATTTCTGAAAGACACAAGAAGACCCAAATGTAGAAAGGTAACATGTTCATGAGAAGACTCAACATTGTAAGGATTTAAATATGATCTGTAGATTCCATGTGATTCAAATTCAAATCCAAATTTTAGTTTTTATGCTACATTGGTCTAACAGGTAACAGTTTGTTCAAAATAATAATAATAATGTATTTGGTTATTATAGCTTATAAATGACAGTAATGTTATCAAAGATGGGAGGGAAGAATTGGAAATACTCTGTTATAAGGCTCTTGTACTAGTGAAGAAGTATAGTGTTATTTAAAAGTGGGTTTGGATTAGTTGTAAATGTATTTCACAAGAACTAGGGCAACCACTAAAATTAAAGTAACTGATGGGCTAATAAAGGAGAGAAAATATAATCATAAAATGCCCAATTAAAACCATAAAAGGCAGGAAAATAGAATACCAAAAATAGAAACAATGAAGAAGGGCAACAAATGGAAAACAGTAACAAATATGTTAGATAGTAATCTAACTTTTCCAATAATCAGTTTAAGTATGAATGGTCTAAATACACCAGTTAAGGGCGCCTGGGTGGCTCAGTCGGTTAAGCATCTGCCTTTGCCTCAGGTCATGATCCCAGGGTCCTGGGATTGAGCCCCACAGCGGGCTCCCTCTCAACGGGGAACCTACTTCTCCCTCTCCCTCTGCCCCTCCCCCAACTTGTCCACTCTCTCGCTCACTCTCACAATCTTTTTTAAAAAAATTTAAAAATACTGTCTCGGGTCTCGCTACCAAGATGACCAAGAAAAGAAGGAATAATGGTCGTGCCAAAAAGGGCCGCGGCCACGTGCAGCCTATTCGCTGCACGAACTGCGCCCGTTGTGTGCCCAAGGATAAGGCCATTAAGAAGTTATATGGAACATAGTAGAGGCTGCCGCCGTCAGGGACATTTCCGAAGCGAGCGTCTTCGACGCCTATGTGCTTCCCAAGCTGTATGTGAAACTACATTATTGTGTGAGTTGTGCCATTCACAGCAAGGTAGTCAGGAATCGCTCTCGTGAAGCACGGAAGGACCGAACACCCCCACCCCGATTTAGACCTGCAGGTGCTGCCCCACGACCTCCACCAAAGCCCATGTAAGGAGCTAAGTCCTTAAGGACTGAAGAAAAGCTGTTCTCCAGAAAAAAAATAAATGGCGATTACACTTCAAAAAAAAAAAATTTAAAAATAAATACACCAGTTAAAAGACAGAAATTGCCAGAGACGATTAAAAAAAATAAGACCCAACTACATCTTGTCTATATACATCTGCTTCTCCCTCTCCCACTCCCCCTGCCAGGCTAACAGTAATGGAAATCAATGAATAGATACTAATTTCAGACAGAGCCATCTTGAGAGCAAGGAAAATTATCAGGGAAAAAGGAGAATTACATGATAATAAAGGAGTCAGTTCCCCAAGAAGAATAATCCTTAATGTGTGTGGCCTAACAATAAAGCATAAAAGTATATGAGGGAAACATTTATGAAACTGCAAGGAGAAACATGCACTATTACAGTTGGAGTCTTCAACTTGATCAGTTGAAGACTCAGCAACTGACAAATTCAGCACATAGAAAATCAGTAGTGACATCACATCATTTTACATAATTTAGCATCATCCGTCAACTGGATCTATACATTCTCCTTGAATTTACATGGAACATTCACCAAGATAGACCACATTCTGGGACATAAAACACACCTTAAATTTTTAAAAGTTGAAGTCATACAATGTATGCTCTCAGACCACAATGGGATTAAATTGGAATCCAATAATATAACCAAAAGTCCCGAAATATTTGAAAATTAAGAGTCTCATGCTCTACCGACTGAGCTAGCCGGGCACGTCCGAAATATTTGAAAATTAAACAACATAGTTCTAAGTAACACACAGGTCAAGAGAAATTTTAAAAATATTTTAAAACTAAATGAGGGGTGCCTGGGTGGCTCAGTCAGTTAAGCACCTGACTCTTGATCACAGGGTTGTGACTTCAAGCCTGGTGTTGGGCTCCACGCTGGGCATGGAGCCTACTTAAATATATTTTTATATATTAGATAATGTATATATGTATATAATTAAATAGATATAAATTATATATAAAAATATATACACATATATATAAAACAATAGGATACAATTTATCAAAGTTTGTGAGATGCAGGAAAAGCAGTACTTAGGAACACTGAATATATATTAGAAAAGAAGAAAGATCTAAAAAAAATAAGCTTTCACCTTAGGAAACTAGAAAAAAATCCAAAGTAAGCAAAGGAAAGAAATAATAAGAATTAGGGCAGAAATCAATGAATAGAAAAAACAGAAAATCAATAAAACCAAAAGCTGCTTCTTTCAAAAGATCTATAAAATCAGTAAGCCTCCAGCCAATCTAACCAAGAAAAAAAAAGAAGACACACATTACTCTTAACAGAAATTAAAGAGGAGCCATCACTATTGACTCCATGGATATTAAAAGAATAATAAAGGAATATTATAGATAATTCTATACCCACAAATTTGATAATCTAGATGAAATGAACTGGTTACTTGAAAGACACAATCTACCAGAATTCTCACAAGGAGAACTAGATAATCTGAATAGGCCTATATGTATTAAAGAAAATGAATCAATAATTAATATTGTTCCAAAATAGCACCAGGCCCAGATGGGTTCATTGGTGAATTTTACCATATATTTGAAGAAGAAATTGACACCAATTCTCTCTAATCTCTTCTTGAAAGTAGAGGGCAGGATTATCCTAATATCAAAACCAGATAAATACACTATAAGAAAGGAAAGCTACAAACCAGTATCTCTCCTAAACGTAGATGCAAAATACTCAACGAAATATTAGCAAATCAAATCCAACAAGGTACACAAAGAATTATACACCATAACCAAATGAGATTTACTCCAGGATGCAAAGCTAGTTCAACATTTGAAAATCAATTAATGCAATCCATTGCAACATGCTAAAGAAGAAAAATTATATGAACATATCAACAGATACAGAAAAAGCATTTGACAAAATCCAAAACCCATTCATGATAAAAACTCAGTAAACCAGGAATTGAGGGGAACTTCCTCAACTTGATAAAGGACATCTACAAAAAACCTACAGCTACCATCATACTTAATTGTGAAAAGCTAGATGCTTTCCCCCTAAGAGGAATAAGGCAAGGATGGTGCCTTTCACCACTCCTGTTCAACATTGTACTAGAAGTCCTTGCTAATGCAATAAGAACAAGAAAAGGAAATAGATACACAGATTGGGAAGGAAGGAATAAAACTGCAGATGACATTATTGTCTATGAAGGAAATTTAAAAGAATCAACAAACTCCTAGAACTAATAAGCAATTCTAGTAATGTTTTTAGGGTGCAAGACTAATATACAAATGTCAATTGCTATCCTATATATCAACAATGAATAATTGGAATTTGACATTAAAACACGACACAATTTACATTAGCACCAAAAAAATTAAAGATGTACAAGATCTATATGAGGAAAAGTACAAAACTACGATGAAATCAAAGAAGATTTAAGAGGTATTACATGTTCTTGGATAGGAAAATTCAATATTGTTATCAGCGCTTCCCAATGTGAGCCATAGATTAAATGTAATCCCAGTCAAAATCCCAGAAAGTTATTTTATGGACATTTACAAACAGAAAGTTTATATGGAAAAGCAAAAGACAGCCAACACAACATTGAAAGAGAATATTGTTAGGCCACACACATTAAGAGAGCAAAGCTGAGAGGTCTGACAATGTCTAATTTCAAGACTTACTGTAGTCGGGGCACCTGGGTGGCTCAGTTGGTTAAGCGACTGCCTTCGGCTCAGGTCATGATCCTGGAGTCCCGGGATCGAGTCCCACATCGGGCTCCCTGCTCGGCAGGGAGTCTGCTTCTCCCTCTGACCCTCTTCCCTCTCGTGCTCTCTATCTCTCATTCTCCCTCTCTCAAATAAATAAATAAAATCTTTAAAAAAAAAAAAAAGACTTACTGTAGTCAATATAACCAAGACAGTTGGCATTTCGTGAAAGAAGTCTAGACAAATAGGGGCACCTGGGTGGCTCAGTCGTTAAGCATGTGCCTTCGGCTCAGGTCGTGATCCCAGGGTCCTGGGATCGAGCCCTGCATCGGGCTCCCGGCTCCACAGGAAACCTGCTTCTCCCTCTCCCACTCCCCCTGCTTGTGTCCCCTCGCTCGCTGTGTCTCTATCTGTCAAATAAGTAAATAAATAAATAATCTTAAAAAAAAAAGAATAGACAAATAGATCAATGGAATGGAATAGAGAACCCAGAAAGACTAACACAATATAATCAATTGATCTTTAGCAAAGGAGTAAAGGCAACTTAATGGAGAAAGCATGTTCTACTCAACAATGGTCCTGGAACAACTGGACACCCACATACAAAAAAAAAAGGAACATCCAACATTAGTTAATATAATACAGCATATTAATAGAATAAAAGACCCACATTCTTATCTCAATAGTCACAGAAGAAGCATTGGACAAAATGGAAAACATAATGAAAGCCCTCAACAATATACTAATAGGAAGGAATTTCCACAACCTGATGAAGACTATCTAAAAAAAATCTACAGTTGACACCATACTTAATGATGAAAGAATAAAGGTTTTCCCCTAATATTGGGAACAAAGCAAGGATTTCCATGCTTTGCTCTTGTATTAAAGATTATAGTGGAGGAGAGGGGTGCCTGGGTGGCTCAATCGTTAAGTGCCTGCCTTTGGCTCAGGTCATGATCCCAGGGTCCTGGGATCGAGCCCTGCATCGGGCTCCCTGCTCCGCGGGAAGCCTGCTTCTCCCTCTCCCACTCCCCCTGCTTGTGTTCCCTCTCTCACTGTGTCTCTCTCTGTCAAATAAATAAAATCTAAAAAAAAAAATATAGTGGAGGAGAATCAAACGTTCCAGTTTTCTGAATTTTATGAATTCAATTTTAGTAATGCTTACCGCAGATGTGTGCTATAGACATTTATGTAATAATAATATAACATATACTAAAAACAAAAGTGCCTAAGGTAGAGTTTATATATCATAGTATGATCATTATGAGTAATGCCACTATGTAGGAGAAAAAACTCCCTACCACAGATTTGGATTCCATCAATATCTTATTTTTAATATATATAAAAAGAGGAAATTGGATTAGATTTAGCTAAAGTTTGTTGGGTCCTATAATTCTTTGATTATTTCCTTGATGATTTATTTTGAAATATGACTAAAATATTAAAACAACTTTTAAAAACAATTGTATTGGAAGTTCTAGTTAGTGCAATTAGGCAAGAAAAAGAAAGGTATAGGGACGCCTGGGTGGCTCAGTCAGTTAAGCGTCTGCCTTCGGCTCAGGTCATGATCCCAGGGTCCTGGGATTGAGTCCCTCATTGGGCTCCCTGCTCTGCAGGGAGCCTGCTTCTCCCTCTGCCTCTGCTTCTCTCTCTGTCTCTCATAAATAAATAAATAAATAAAATCTTTAAAAAAAAAAAAAAAAGAAAGGTATACAGATTAAACAGGAAACAGTAAAACTGTCTTTATTTGCAGATGATGTGGTTGTTCATGGAGAATATCCAATTGAATCTATAAAAAAGCCACTAGAACTTATATTTGAGTTTAGCAACATTGCAGGATATAGATCAATAGACAGAAATCAATTACATTTTTATATACAAGCAACAAACTACTAGAAATTGCAGTTTTTAAAAAAGATACGATTTGCAATTAAAAATTTGAAATTCGGGACGCCTGCGTGGCTCAGTCGGTTAGGCATCTACCTTCAGCTCAAGTCATGATCCCAGGGTCCTGGATCGAGTCCCGCACTGGGCTCCCTGCTCAGCAGGGAGCCTGCTTCTCCCTCTGCCTGCTGCTCCCCCCTGCTTGTGCTCTCTTTCTGACAGATAAATAAAATTTTTTAAAAAATTGAAATTCAACAAAATATATAAAAAACCTTATACACTGAAAACTACAAAATATTCATTTGAGAGAAAAGCCTAAACAAATGGAAAGACATACTTTCTTCAACAAGCAGAAGTCTCAGTTTTGTTAAGATGTTGATTCTTCCCCATAATGATGTGTAGATTCAATGCAATTCCAGGCAAAATCTCAGCAGGCTTTTTTGCAGAAATTGGCAAGCTGATTCTAAAATTTATATGGAAATGCAAAGGTCCTAGGAATGCCAAAACAACTCTGAAAAAGAGCAAGGTTGGAGAAAGGATAGCCTTTCTCAACAAATGGTGCTAACACAAATGGATATCCATATGCAAAAAAATGTATATCTTTTAACTAGCTCAATCCATATCTCACACCATACACAAAAATTAACTAAAAATGATGCATAGAACTAAATGCAAGACTGAATGCTATAAAACTTCTAGGAGAAAACATGGAAAATCTTTGTGTCCTTGGCTTAGGCAAAGATTTCTTAAATATGCCACCAAAAGCATTATCCATTAAATTACAAATTGATAAATTGTTCATCATAAAATTAAAGCTGAAAACTGCTCTTCAAAAGTTACTGTTAATAGAATGAAAATATAAGCCACAGCCTGGCAGAAAAAAAATCTTTGCAAAGCATAAATTTGACAAAGGATTGGAACTAATTAAAGAATATAAAGAACTCCCAAAGCATAACAAGAAGAAAACAATGCAATTTTTCTTACTGGGTAATAGATTGCGGTAGATTGTAAATAAATGCATGAAAATATTCTCAACATCATTAATCATTAGGGAGATGGAAATTAAAACTATAATGAAATATCACTACATGCCTATTAGAATGATTAAAATTTAAAAGACTGACAATAAAAACTGTTAACAAGAATGTGAAAAACTTGAATTCTCATAACACTGTGAGAATGTAAAATGTAACAACCACTTTGGAAAACAGTTTGACATTTTCTTAAAAAGCTAACCATACACCTGTGACGTGATGCAGCTGCTCTACTCCTTGGTATTGACCTAAGAGAAAAATAAATATATGCCTATAAGGAGACTTGTACATGAATGTTCATAGCAGCTTAGCTTGTAATAGCCAAAAACTGGAAATAACTCAAATGTCCATTAAAGGTGAATGGATAAACAAATAGTGGTATATACATACAATGAAATAGTACTCAGCAATAAAAAGGAGTAAACTATCCATGCACACAACAACATGGGTGGTTCTAAAATTAATTTGCTAAGTAAAGAAGCCAGAAAAAAAGAAGAGTACATAATGTATGATTCCATTTATGTAAAACTATAGAAAGTGCAAATTAATCTATACCGGCAAAAAAAATGTATCAGTGATTGCTTGAGGATAGGATAGGCAGGAAGGAGCAGAAGGGAGAAACAACAGGAGCACAACTAAACCTTTGAATGTGATGGATCTGCTTGCTATCTTGATTGTGGTGATTTCACAGGTTCATATGTCAACATTTATCAAATAATATATTCTAGGGGTGGCTGGCTGGCTTTTGATCTTGGGGTTGTAAGTTTGAGCTCCACATTAGGTGTAGAGATTACTTAAATAAAATATTTTAAAAATTATATATTCTAAATATGTGCATTTTATTGTATTCAATCATACCTCAATAAAGCTATTTTATTTTTTTAAAAGATTTTATTTATTTATTTGACAGAGAGATAGAGAGCACAAGTAGGCAGAGAGGCAGGCAGAGGGAGAGGGAGAAGCAGCCTCCCCACCAAGCAGGGAGCCCGATGCGCGACTCGATCCCAGGTCCCTGGAATCATGACCTGAGCCGAAGGCAGACGCTTAACTGACTGAGCCACACAGGCGCCCCAATAAAGCTATTTTAAAACACACTATCACCCTATAACCCCCCCAAAATACTAGCATTTGGGGATGAATCCATGCCTATACAACCAACATGTATTCAGTATCTATGCAGGAAAAAGCAAGGGAAGGCAATGAGAGGTATAATATACTTGAGAATAGGAAAGCCCACAAATAACTGACAGGAAGTAAATGGTAAGTACAATCTGAGAATCACTCCAAAACTGAGAGGAAGTCATACAGACTCAGTTTGCAAGCAAATGCAAAGGATCTGCAGTAATTTCTGGAGATGTTGAAGTGGTCTGAGTGCTTATAATATCTTGATACTAACAAATCAAAACTTCCTTCCAGGACAAAGCCAAACTGAGAAGAAACTGATGGGAGTAGAATCCAAATAGAGCTGGGCAGGGACTATAAGGGCAAAAGACAGAGAAGGCCCTAATAAAAGTGGGTGGGACCGTGGAAGATGCAGATCTCAGAAGTCAGAGGCCATATTTTCATTATTTCTTTAAGGAAAAATAAAGAAAACTCTATAGCTTTGAAGCTAAAATACCTATTCTTCCCATTGTTCCTTGTAGTCAGAAAAGCTCATTGCATTCAAACATGAGCAATTGAAACTGATCTCAGCTGAATCCCATAGTCATCATAAAAAAGAAAAGAATATAATAATGTCCCCGTTGACAATGAAAGCATGGTGGAAGGATTTACCCAGAAAGAAAAAAGGAAGAAAATCATTAAGAAAATGAAAAAAATTATTAAAAATCAGTATAAGAATTAGAAAATTTCAGAAATGCGATAATAGGAAAAACTTAAGATTTTTTAGAAGTCAGTTTACAGAACTCAGGAAAGAGAATAAACTAAAAGTTATTTCTGAAATGAAAACTAAAGGAGAAGGAACCCAAGAGAAAATGAAAATGCCTAATATTTTCAGACAAGTTTCAATGAAGGACTTTTTTACAATACAGAAGAAAGAGATAAAAATGGATTTGAGAGAAAGTGATAGAAAAAGAAGATAGTCAAAGAAGATCTAACATATGTATGATAGGATTTACTGAAGAGGAAAACCAAAGCAATGGAACAGAATATGTACTAAAACTATACTATAATAATATTTTTCTTGGGACGCCTTTGTGGCTCAGTCAGTTAAGCGTCTGCCTTCGGCTCAGGTCATGATCTCAGAGTCCTGAGACTGAGTCCTGCATCGGGCTCCCTGCTCAGTGGGGAGCCTGCTTCTCCCTCTGCCTTCTCCCCCTGCTTGTACTCTCTCTCTGACAAATAAATAAACTCTTAAAATATATATATATATTTTTCTCATATAAAAAGGCTTCAAACTACAGGTTGAAGAGACACACATGTACCTGGAAGAACAAACCCGGGTTGACCAACACAGAAGAAATGGTAACACACATCTGCAGTGCCAGTGCTGGGCCCTTATCCAAAGATGGTCTCTGTATGCTAGCCCTATGTTGTTTACTCCTTCAGACAGACTAAGACCTACTAGCACAAAAGCCCACTGGCAACATTTTTACACATTGAATAGCTTTATTTGTTTTTAACTTTTTTTTAAGAGATTTTATTTGTCTGAGAGAGAGAGATCATGAGCGGGGAGGGGGGTGGGGGAGGGATAGAGGGAGAAGCAGACCCCCCACTGAGCAGGGAGACTGATGCAGGACTCAACAGGACTCTGGGATCATGACCTGAGCAAAGGCAGATGCTTAACCAACTGAGCCACCCAGGCACCCCCCACTGAATTCTTTTAAAGATTGTTGAAATAAGCAGAATTTTAGCCATTTACAACCTGTCTGCTTTGTGTAATGTTAACCTTAAAAATAAAACTACCAGTTATTTTACCAGCAAAATTGAGTTTATGCAGGAATAACAGAATTGTGATTCAGGAGAAGCAAACTACAGCAAGCCCATAGGCAAATACAGTAAACAAAGGGGAGGAATGCTGTCTTGTAGAAGAAAGGGGCAGTTCTGGGAGGGCTGTCGAGTAAAGCTGGGAGTAAAAAAAAAAACAAAAAACCTCAGTGGAGTAAATTGGGAGTTTGAAGTAAAGTGGAATTTCATTGGCTGAGTTGTGGACAGTCTTTTATTGGCTGGGCTGTTCCCCCGAGAGGAGAAAAACCTTTTCCCCTCCTTCTGGGGTAATAAAGTAGTATTGACTTGCAGGTGTGTCTCTTCCTGCTGGATCTGCAATCTACTAGGAGCATGAGAGCTCCCCCTGCTGGTTTCCTGACTCCATTCTAAATGAGGTTTCATTTCATTAATTTTCATAATGCCTGTGAAACTGAAGCTGACATAAAAAAGCCATAAATAAGAAAAACCCCAGAGCTATAAAGACCCTGAGCCACTGTTGAGCATCACGTAGACATGTAAACCCTCTCTTTGGTCTCCCTCCCATCAGGAGTTCTCTTGTTCTCCTCCCCTTCTGGGTGGTGGCCCCTGTACAGGTGCCCTTGGAAGGTCTCCAGCTGGGAGAAACACCAACCCCCAGGAACCCCTTGCAAACCTGTCAAAGCGCCGCACAAATAAAACTCATTGTGTGCTACTGCCACCCTGTGGTCATATCTTTTACATTGATCAACCTTTTTGATTTATTTATGTATTTATTTATTTGACAGAGAGAGCGAGACAGAGCACAAGCAGGGGGAGTGGTAGGCAGAGGGAGAGGGAGAAGCAGGACCCCGGGATCATGACCTGAGCCAAAGGCAGACACTTAACCAACTGAGCCACTCAGGAGCCCAAGAGATTACAGAATCGTCTTAAATATAACTTTCATATGAACTGGGAAACAAAAAAAAAATTATTTGGCTCAATTTATTGTGAGATTCACTTCATTACAGTGGTCTGGAACTGAACCTGCAATATCTCTGAAGTGTTTCTATATAGGGTAAAATCAGCATAATACCAGGTATATCACTAAAATCAGAGTAGTTGCAACTAGTTGTTTTAGAGAGCCAATCCCTACCTTGTGCCAAAAAGCAAGTAGTAAAAAATTCAATTAAGATGAACATAGAAATTAATGAAATGAAAAATTACAACAGAGTTAGTCAATAATACAAAAAGATTATTGTTTGGAAAATGCAAGCATTAGTCAACTATGATCAAGAAAAAAAACCTGGGTGGCTGAGTCGGTTAAGCATTCCACTCTTGATCTCAGTTCAGGTCTTGATCTCAGGGTAATGAGTTTAAGCCCCATGTTGGGCTCCATGTTGGGCGTGGACCCTACTTAAAAAAAAAAAAAGGAAAAAGAAAAAAGAGAGAGAAAAAAACATTAAGAATGAAAGACAAGATATAGCTGCGGGAATACAAGAGATGAAAAATTGAGAAACATTAGGTTAAATATTGTGCAAATACATTTAACACTACAACACAAGTTTTTAAAGGAATTATTAATTACCAAAACTGACTCATGAAGAAGTATGAAGATATTTTGTGTGGTACCAGATATTTGAATGGAAGAGATGCACCAACCAAAACACTAAGCCTTTTAAAAATCAGTTTTATGCTTTTTTTTCTAAAACACATTTTATTAAATTTTCCCAAGTAAATGTGCTAGAAAATTTTGTAAAGAAATACCTTAAAATAATAATTCATAATAAAAATAGTTGAAAAGAAAATTAGGGAGCTAATCTAAAGTAATAGCTCTTAGGAAATTACCCAAAATGCATCAAAGAAAGTCAAGGTGATGGAAATTGTGAAAGAGATAAAGAGTTAGGGAGAGAGAGAGTGAGACCATCTGACATAGCTAATCAGATTTTCTGAGGGAGTGACTAGAAAGAATGGGATATTGCAGGTTTGGTTCCCTAGGAAGCTGCCTCTTAGACCAAGTTTAGCATTCAGGATGTTTATTAAGGAGTACCATTGGAGTCAATTTCCATAAAAGGGAGAGTGAGAGGAAGCAGGAATAGAGAGAGGAAGAAGATGAGCTGTGATTCAGGGCCAACAACAACTACAGATGACTCCACAGGAGCTCTGTTGGCCTTCAAAATTGTTCTGATTTGGGCTGAGACATGTAGGCTTTTATAATCCTATGTTGATCAATCATTGGATGTGGGCTGCCCTGGAAGGGACATGACCTTGAGGCAATCTCTGAATGTGCTGACAGCTGAAGGCTACCTGCCCACAGCATTCCCACAACTATTACAACAGATTCTTCACCAAAGGGGAGGGAAGAAGGCCTGAACAGCACATCATACCACATGAGAGAAAGACACTAATTAAGAAAACAATGACTGAGGATTCTATAGAATTGAAGAAAAATATAAATATGGTGATTTAGGAAGCACAAGAAATTTCAAGCCATTAAAAGAAAAAGAATTATACACTTAAACACATTTTGAAAATGAAGACTATAGAGAAAAAAGAGAAAAAATCTTAAGTGCAGCCATAAAGAAAACCCAGTTACCTGAAGAGAAATCACAAGCTGACTGCTAGTTGACTTCTCATAAGCAAAAATGGAAACCAAAGGATGGTGAATTCATATCTTCAAAATGTTGAGAGAAAATAACTGTACACGCACTAAGCTATCATTCAAAAAATGGGCCAAAATACAACATTTCCAGATAAGCATAGCAAAGTTTACCACCAACAGACTCCTCACTAAAGGAAATTCTAAAGCAATAGTTTTTAAACTTGTTTACAAGGACACTGAAATCAACAGGGCAGCTGTGAAACACTATGCCTATGTACCACCCCAGCAATTCTGATTCAATTAGTCTAGCCTATGGCTGTAAGAAGGTACCCCTTCTCCTCCCACCACCAAGGTGGTGTCAGAGGAGGTCAAATGGGGAGGTAAGGACTTTCATCCCCACCCAACATTACAAGCTCCTCTTCTCTGGGTTCAGTGAAGGCCACCTGGGACTCATCCCCCTCCCTGCTGGAATAGTGTCTAAAGGGCCTAGTTGGAAGTTCCTACCTCCAACCAGTAGTAATAAGACCCCTTTCCCTCCCATTCAGGGTGGTTTCAGCAGAGACCTACTAGGAAACCTGCACTTAAACCCCCACCTGTCAGTAACAAGGCTGTGTTTCTCGACTAGTGTAGGGTCAAAGGAGACCTGCTAAAAAAGAAATTGTAAATATTCAGAGTTTCATAAAAAAAAAAAACCCATCTCATAATAGGAATCAACACTGAGATGAAATAGATATTGGAATTAACTGCCAAGGATTTAAAAGAACCATCATAAAATGCTTTAAGAAGCAATTACAAACACACTTGAAACAAATTTAAAAAAAAAATAGAAAGTCTCAGCAAAGAAGTAGAAAATATTAATAAGAACCACATGGAAAATTGAGAACTGAAAAAAACACAACCAAAATGAGTAACTCTCTAGATGGGCTCAACGTCAAAATGTAGATAACAGAGGAAAGAATCAGTGAACTTGAAGACAGAATAGAACTTACCCAATCTGAACAACAGAGGGAAAATAGACTTAAAAAATTTAACAGAGCCTCAAGGACCTATGGGATTATAACAAAAGATCTAACATTCCTGTCATCATAATCCTGGAAAAAAAGAGGAAAGAGGTAGGGGCTGTAAAAGTACTTAAAGAAATAATGGCTAAAAATGATAAAAATTTAGCAAAAGGCAAAAATCTATAGATTAAAGCCAAAACAGGGTAAAGCTAAAGAAATCCACATCAAGACACATCACAGTCGGGGATGCCTGGGTGGCTCAGTCAGTTAAGTGTCCAACTCTTAGTTTCAGCTCATTTCATGATCTCAGGGTCGTGAGGTCAAGCCCTGCATTGGGCTCTGGACTGGGCATGGAGCCTGCTTGAGATTCTCTCTCTCCCTCTGCTCCTCACCCTCTCTCTCAATCAAAAAAAAAAAAAAAAAACACATCATGGTCAAACTTCTGAAAACTAAAGACAAAGGTAACAATTGTGAAAGTGGAAAAAAAAAAGAGAGAGATGACACCTTACCAATTGGGAAACAATTTGAATGATAAAAGATTTCTCATCAGAAACTATGGATGCCATTTTTAAAAAGTGGCACAACATTTTTTAAGTGCTGAAAGAAAAGAACTGTCAAACTAGAACTTTATATCTGCAAAATTTTCCTTCAGGAAAGAAGAAGGAATCAAAACATTTTCAGATGAAGGAAAACTTAGAGAATTCATCACCAGTACAACTACCTTAAAAGAATGGCTAAAGAAGTTTTTTACATGTAAATGAAATGATAAAAGAAGGAATCTTGGATTATCTGGAAGGAGGAAGGAACAATGGAAAGAACAAAAGTATGGGTATATACAAGAAGCTTTACTGCTCCTTTTGAGTTTTCCAAATTTTTATTCAATAACATTGTCTTATGTGGTTCTCAAAATATGGAGAGAACAGGGGCGCCTGGGTGGCTCAGTCATTTAAGCATCTGCCTTTGGCTCAGGTCATGATCCCAGGGTCCTGGGTTCGAGCCCCGCATCAGGCTCCCTGCTCGGCGGGAAGCCTGGTTCTTCCTCTCCCACTCCGCCTGCTTGTGTTCCCTCTCTCGCTGTGTCTCTCTCTGTCAAATAAATAAAATCTTTAAAAGAAAAAAATATGGAGAAAACATATTTAAGACCCTTATATTATAAATGAGGGAATATAAAAGGACTTAAAAGTAGGTAAGTTTTCTGTACTTCACTTGAACTGGTAAAATTTTAACACCGGTAAACTGTGATATTTATGTATGATATACATAGGATAAGGAACAAAAAACCCTGAGGAAGACAAAAGAAAATAAAGAAGCTGGGGCCCCTGGGTGACTCAGTTGGTTAAGTGTCTGCCTTCGGCTCAGGTCATGATCCCAGGGTCCTGGGATCGAGCCCCATGTCAGGCTCTCTGCTCGGTGGAGATCCTGCTTCTTCCTCTCCCTCTGCCCCTCCCCCCACTCATTCTCTCTCTCTCTCTTGCTCACTCTCGCTCTATCTCGAAAAAATAAAATCTTACAAAAAGAAAACAAACAAACAAAAAAACACTAAGTGGCGATTTAAGCCCTAACATACGGATAATTACATTAAATGTAAATGGTCCAAATACAGCAATTAAAAGATGAAGATTGGCAGCTTGGATTTTTCAAATGACCCAATTATATGCGGTCTACAAAAAATTCTCTTCAAATACAACAGTATAGGTAGGTTGAAAATAAAACGGTGGAAAAAGATATGCAAACATTAACCAGAATAAATCAGGGGTGGTTATATTAATATCAGATAAAAGTAGATCTCAGAGCAAGAAATTTATCTGGAACAGAGAATGACATTACATAATGATCGAAGAGTCAATTCACCAAGAAGACATAGCAATTCCAAATTTGTATGAACCAGTCAACAGAACTACAAGACACGTGAAGCAAAAACTAATAGAACTGAAAGGAGAAATAGTTAAATTCACAAGTAACAGTTGATAAAACAACTGCCCATAAAGTCAGAAAGAATATAGAAGAACTCAAAAACTAATGATGTAATGTATGGTAATTAACATAACAATAAAATTTTAAAAAAATAAAAAAATATAGAAGAACTCAACAACATCATCAAGCAACAGGTTCTAATGATCATTTATAGAACACTCCACCCAACTACAGCAGAATATACATTCTTTTCAAGCACCAACAAATCATTTACTGAGTTCGATCATGCTCTGAGGGTAACAAAACCTCAACAAATATAAAAGGATTGAAATCGTACAGATTATTTCTGACCAAAATGAACTCAAACTAGAAATCAATTACAGAAAGATAACAGCAAAGTCTCCAAACACTTGGAAACTAAACAATACAGTTATAAATAATCCATGGGTCAAAGAGCAAGGAAATTAAAAAATACATCAAACTGAAGGAAAGTGAAATATTCTGGTAACATACTTTATAATTAGGTAATTAAAAGGGGTAGCTTTTATTAAAAGTTAAAAAAATTTAAAAATCACAATTTATTTCTTAATTTGAATGTTTCCATAAGAATATTTTGTTAATTCCAATTACTACTGCTGCTCTTTAATGGTTTCTTGGAGTGGTCAATCAGCAGAGGTTAGCAATTTTGTTGAAAGAAAGCAAGAAAAAATTTATGAAATAATTATAGAATTTATAAATTATTTATCTCTATTGGATTCTTCTGTTCAAACATCACTAGCCTATCAAGAGAACAGTCAAACATAAACAAGAGTAGTAAGATTCCATCAGCTCTGATATTTTGCCAACTTTCAGCTGTATAAAAAACCGCTCTACACATACTTTTTATTTTTATTATAGACGTATATTTGTGAAAATAAGAGGCGAACATATTTAACAAATTGTAACTTGATTTGTATCTTTTAAATATTTAGATACACGGTATGTCTATCTCCCTTTCTTCTCTTACCCTGGGCCCAGCCGATGTTAGGGGCGGGCCTGTCCTAACCTCCTTAACTCTCAGACCCGCAGCTCCTTTTCCGGAGAAGGAGGATAACACTTCTGAGCTCACGGAATTGGGATGAACGAGGCAACTGAGAAAATGTGGCTAATGTAAGTTCTCTCACTCTCCTGCGGAGGAATCAGTGTCCAAGGAATGTTTTAGAGTTTTGTTTTTTTTTTTCTTTTTTTCTCTCGTTAAGAATTTATTTTTACTTTTATTTTGGGGGGGATGCAGGGGAGACGAACGTGTTTGAGGCTCGTGGTTAAGGAAGTGAAGACACCGAAGAGGGAAGTGTGATGGGGCGGGGTGGGATCGGCTCCGAGGAACTGGCTTTGGTAGTGGTAATGAAGAAGAGGAATCCCCATCCACCCCCGCAGGAAACGCTCCAGTGATTGGAGGTGTGTGTGGCTGCGTGTGTGCCTGTGTGTGAGGAGGGGGCTAGCTCCAACTCCCGCAGACATCACCACGCATGACGAAGCTACTTCCCCTCACGCGGTCCAAGGCGCACACGCGCGATCCACAGCCACGCCCGCACACACTCGACACACACAGGGCGTCCGAGGGTCCAGTTGCCATGGCGAACAGGAGCGCGTGAGCCCAGCCGCCCCTCCCGCCCCCAGCCAAGCCCGGTCAACTCCAGCTCTGATTGGTCGCTGCCTCCTCATTATGCAAATCATTTGCGTAGACTCGGCGGCCGGCTGCCTGACGTCACCAAGCACGGGGGCTGGGGCTCGGGGCTCGGCTCCGGGAGAGCTCGGGCGGGAGCCCGGATAGCGCCGCGCGGGGACCTCAACCCAGACCCCAGCGTCCCGCCGCCTCGGCCCGGTCCTGCCCCGCCCCCGGCCCCGCCCCTTTCCAGCCCGCCCCACCCCCTCTACGCCCCTCCACCCGGACCCCGCCCCCTGTGAAGCCCCCCCGCCCCCGCAGCCCGGACCCCGCCCCCTCCCCCTGGCCCTCGCCATCGGTCCAGGGAGGGGACGGCGGGACAGGCGGGACTGGTGGGACCGGCGGGAGGGCGGACCGGGCGGGGATATGGCCGCGGCGCCCGGAGGGTCTGCGCCGCCCGCCGGCCCCGGCCCGCGCCTGGGTTTCAGCACCGCGGACAGCGGCGTCGGCATGAGCGGGCTAAACCCCGGTCCTGCCGTGCCCATGAAGGACCACGACGCCATCAAGCTCTTCGTGGGGCAGATCCCGCGGGGCTTGGACGAGCAGGACCTCAAGCCGCTGTTCGAGGAATTCGGCCGCATCTACGAGCTGACGGTGCTGAAGGACCGGCTCACCGGCCTCCACAAAGGTGCGCGGGGTCAGCCCAGCCCAGCCCAGCCCAGCCCTGCCCCAATCCGATTAGAGTGGGCCCGGCCCAAACCCCAGCCTCAACCGCAGCCCCAACCTTAGCTCTGCCTAGAGTCAGTCCAACACCAGTCCAATACCAGTCCCACTATAGCCCAGTCTCCTCCCCAGATCACAGAACCCCCCAACCCAGAATTTTCTCTCTGACATCCTCCCACTGATCATCACTCTGATCCCCTGACATGTTCTCCACTCTAACCTCTAACTCCCTACCCTTCATCTCTCACATCCCAACAGTCCCGACCTTTCAGTTGGACCTCCCTCCATCGCTCTTATCAGACACCCCAAAACCTGGAATTAGGAAACTTATTTGACCTTTCGGTCTCTAATACCCTCAATCTCCCAAACCCTGGACCCAATCATTTCTGACCTCCTCCCCCAATCTGGTGCCACCCCCACTCAGGCCTAACCACCCGCACACACATCTTGGACTTGTACCCCTCATTCTGGCCTCCAAGCTCAGTCAACCCCCACAGAGCTTTCCTTTGATGCAGATGCTAACCACCCCCTCCCCAACCCAAAGTCCTCCCTTCTTCAGAATCCAGGCCTGGCTAACTCACAAAATCCAATTCTCCTCGAGGAGGCTCTCGGCTCCAAATTCCACCCTTACGTTTGACAATAACCCAATCTCTCCAACCCCGACAGAATGCCAACACTCTGCCTCTTCTGACTTGAGTCCAGAACCCTGACCTCAGCTGGGAAAATCTGCCACCTTTTGCCCCCTCATTTCAGGTTTCCTGTCAGCTGAACCCACATTTCTTTTATCCTTTAATCTCCCCACTCTGGTGCCTCATCTTTACCCCTCCCCAATCCTCTTTATGGCCTCCTGCTTTCCCTCCTTCACAGGCTGGTCCTGGAGCAGAGCCTGTGGAACCAGAGCCTCAGGGTGGGTCAGGTTGAAGAGGCAGAAGAGATTTTTTCCCTGCCCTTGCTAAAGAGACAGGCACCACAGTCCTGTCCAGCCACACCCCTTTCTTCCTGTAGAGAGAGGGAGGAGGCTTGTTTACATGCAGAAAAGTCTGTCCAGGCTGGGCTAGAGTAAGAAAGCCAGAGTCACATGTCATACATGGGCTGGGGAAGGAAATTATTTGAAGAGAGACACCTCTACCTCTCCCCACCTTCTCCATGCTTCAGTTTCAGAATTTGAGGGGGAAGGGTCACCAACTATTCTCCATGATTTTCCTAGGAGAAAAGTGGTGGGCCCTGGGTAATAGCTAAAGGTACTTTCCTAAGGGTTGAGAGCTGGAATCAGGCTACCACCTCTTTTCAACTGGGAGGCCTTGGAAAGTTCCTAGGCACACTTACACAGGGGCTTCACAGAAATGCCCACAGAAGATCTGGGACCAGCGAGGTAGCAATGTGTCTTTGATACTTTGGGGTGGGATTACTTTAAAAGGGGCATGAAAGAATAAGACTATACCATCCAGATTCCTTCTAATGCAGTCCAACTGCCTGGCTGTCCATCTATCCATAGCAACTCACTTTCTTATTTTCCAGACATTTATTTCAGTATGTAAGCACAAGCTAATCTTTCTGGGCCATCTGTACAATAAGAGAAGTGTATAAGATACCTTTAATTCTCACTCTTCTCATTCAAATACCACCAGAGTCTCTGAATTGTTCCCTCATCCTTTTTCTCCCTCTCCATTTAGCTCTAATTCTTCCTGTTTTTTATTTTCATGTGTCTCTCCCTCAAGCCATGCTTCTCTGTCTTTCCATCCCTCCTTCTTCCACCACCTACCCCAGGTAGTGCACATGGGGCTCCTTTGGGCAGCAGTTGGGCCCCTGAGACTTTCAGACAGGGCCCTGGCCCTGCCCAGTTCTGACGTCAGCTGATATGGCTGAGTGGCAGAAGATGGAGCAGAGATGTAAGCAAAATCAGGTGTTTGGTGATTTATCCCCAAACCAACCCGAAGTTCTCCAAGGCAGAGTTGCCTTGCAAGATGATGGGGAGGGTCTCCAAGTCAACATCTTCCCCACTTCCTCCCCAGGAACAGCGATATCCAAAAGCCAGAGTGACTCATTTTCCTTTTGATGACTGGGTACTGAGGGAGGCAGCCACGGTGCTTTGAAAACAACGTCAGCCTAGGAGTTAGGAGATTTGAAACCCTATTCTGCCACTGACACACTCTCTGGGTTCAGTTTCCCTATTGATACAATAGGAGTTTGTCTCAGGTGTTCTCTAAGGTCCCTTTAATTTAATGAATAACAGATAGCCACCCACCTTAAGGGGCAGTCACATAGAAGACGTCAGAAAAAATGTTCCATTTGCCTTCCTAGTCTGCTGAGGTCTAAGTAGAAAACTTCATGAAGCTCCTAATGGCTTCTCACATCCACTTTCTCTTCCTTCAGTCTTTCTCCTTCCTACACTCAGAAGGCTCTTTTTGAAAACATAGATCTTATATCATGTCAGATCTCAGCTTAAAATCCTTTAGTGGCTCTTCATTGCTCTTAGGTAAAAGTTCAAAATCCAGACTGAGGCATACAAGGTTATAGATGACCTGATCCCTGCACACCTCACCGTCCACTATGCCTCCTTTCACCAATCTCCAACCATACTAGTCTTCCATCCATTTCCCTAAGACATCAAATTCTTGCCTCAGTCTTCATATGTGCTATTCCCTCAGCCTGAAATAATCACCACTCTTTCTTGTCACCTGGTTAAGCCCTATTTGCTATTGAGGATTCAATGTGTTCTTTGAAGCATTCCTCAACCCTTTGGACTCAAATTACATTCCCCTCATGATTCTTTACATAATCCCCATGGGAGTAGGGAACGTGTCTGTCTTGTTACCACTTCATCCCCAAGCCCGTTATAATGCCCCACTGTAATAAGTATTCAACTAATATTTTCTGAATGAGTGAGTGCTCAATGGCTGTTGGAAAAGAGGAGATCCCTGCCTCAGTGCGTCCTAGCAGGCTACAGTTTCTGAGGCTGAACCTAAAGAGGAGAAGGACTGATCCTTTGGCTCAACCGAGTCTCCTTCTCTGTCCCATAACTACTGGCTCTTTTAGAGAAGTAAGATTTGGGGCACAATAACCCTTTAACAGGCCCTATCTTGAAGTACTGGGAGAGCTGACAGATCAAGCTCCTTGGATAGGATTGGAGGTCCCTGAAAGCTCCTCTCTACAGAAAGTCCTTAAATTAGCCCCATCTTGCAAGCCTCAAATTAACCCATTCCTCAGCTTCAAACTTGGAGGAGGGAGGCATTAAGAAGAAGTTGTGGGGTCCTGGGTTTGGCTCCCAACCCTCTTCCTCTTTTTTGCCTCCTCCCATCTGAAACTGAGTTGGGAAGGAATTGAGGTTGATTCTGGGAGACTCTGTGAGTATGAATCCGAAAAGGAAGGGAGAGGCTGGGGTTAAAGCTGAAGGCAAAGCTGCTTAGGGAGGTTTAACCCCAACCGGACTTACGGCTGGAGTGGGGAGGGGAGATGTGGGATTGTATGAGCATGTGGCTGGATGTGGGTACACATGTTCCCTAGGCAAGAAGCCAGGAGCAAATGAGAGGGAGCCAGAATCTGGGACTCAGACACATGAAGCCCCTCCCTTCAGAGAAGGTGGGAGGCAGAGAAGGCTTCTCAGAGCAGTGCCCTTGTTAAAGGAGAGTGGCCTTGAGTTTGTCACTTAATGGGGTCTTTCCAGGAAGAGTATTTGGGGGTTTCAGGAAACCCCCTGAGCCAGCCTCTTCCTCCCCAGGCTGTGCCTTCCTCACCTACTGCGCCCGGGACTCTGCTCTCAAGGCCCAGAGTGCACTGCACGAGCAGAAGACCCTGCCAGGGGTAAGTCCACCAGGGTTGGGGGGTGGGGTTCACCTCAGGCTGGGGACATGCCCTATGTGCATGCCAAAATAGGATGTAGGGGCTGGGTTGGGACCAGGAACTAGAAGCAGAGTCACCTTTCTAAGAGTTGGCTTACCTGTGCCCTGAATAGCTATAGGTTCTTTGTTATATTTAGTCTTCTGGCTCAAAGAAATGGGCTTAACACTTGGGCCAAGTGTTCCACTGTACCTTTTCAGAGAGGCGTCAGTGTTGTGGGCTATGCTAGAATTTGTCAGCCTTGGCTAAAATCATGGCTTCATATGTCATTTGTCCCTGGTGTGAGAATATATGCAGATACATGGGGTAGAGACTCTGCTGGGCTGGTATCCTATTTTTTCCAGTTCTAGGGTCCTTTATAGCACTTCTCTCTGTCCTCTTCCAGTAAATTTTTTTTTTTTTTGGTGCCTTGACTCACCAAGATTGCTTTCCCCCAAACACTTGGTTAAAGCTAAGAGGACCTGATTATATGTGTGCAGTTAGGCCATTATATATCAGTGGCACCTGGTATGGCCTTAGCTAATGGCTAATCATGGACAAAAAGCAAAGTGGGACCTATGGACCATGTGGCAGGAAGAGAATGGTGACTGTTAGGAACTAGTGTGGGTTCACCAAGAGCAAATCGTACGACAGAGTCTCATTTTCTCTTGTCAAAGGAGTGATGTGTCTACAACAAAAGCACTATTCAAATGCCCTGAGCAGGCCAAGCCTGGGACTATATCCAGTTTTAAGCTTCAGACTTAGGAGGATCATTAGCCTATCAGAAAGTGACCAGGATGGGATGGGGACATAAAATATGTCATGGATGATGGTTTGAAGAAATTGGAGATGTTTGGCTGGAGAAGATAGGGTTTAATGGGAGCTTTAATAGGGAGGCATCACAATGTAATGATTAAAAATACTACTTTTTGAGTCTCACAAATCTAGATTTGAATCCTAGTTTTGTCATTTAAGTTTTGTGTCTCCAGATACATTACTTAGACTCTTGAGCTTCAATTTCCTCATCTGTAAGGAGTGGGTTATACTAACAGCTCACTGGGCTAGCATGAGGATTAACTGAGGCTTAGCAAGTACCTGGCACAGAGTAAGATCTCAATAAATATTACTGTTGGGGTGGGGGCAACCACCTTCAGATTCTGAAGAGGGATTTGGATTTCTATGGGTGGCTCTAGAGTGCAGGATCAGGATCAGTGGGTATAAAGAACAGACACTCTAATTTCAGCTCAGTATAAAGATATCACTTTTCTGAATTGAAGCTGTCCAGCAATGGCACAAGCTTTGCCTAGAGCTGATCAAGCTGTTAGTAGACCATCAGCTCATAGAACCAATCCCAGTAATTGAAGCATCTTAAGCCTCACGCTTGAAGACTCAGCATCAAGGAACACCAATGTATTACCCTCACCAGGTCTCTGTGTATAGGCTCTGGAGTCAGACAGACCTGGGTGTGGATCCAGGCCCTACCACTCACTAACTCTGTGTATGGCCTTGGGCAAGTCTTTACTTCTAAGCCTAAGCATCCTCCTATGTAAAACAGAATTCATAGAATTGTTATAATAATTAAATGAACTAACTCACATTGGCACAGTTCTTGGTAAAAACAAGGACTCAATATGGGTTAGCTGGTGGTGGTAGTAGTAGTAATAGTAACAGCAGCATTCGTAGGGGTAGTAGTAGAAGTTATTACTCATCCAGCCATGGGAGTAGATGACTTCTGCTGCTAAAACTGAAAGGCACTGAGACAAACTGTAACATTCCATGTGGGAAACAGCATGGTAAAGGTGCAGAGACAGAAGGAACAAGATGGGTGTGAAATGGGGTTGGGAGTGTGGAGGAGGGCCCGTGTGAGCATGGGCCAGGCCAGAGAGAAGATCCACCAGAGGGCAGTGGTGGAAGAGGAAACTTTGGATGCCAGACTGAGGGATTTGGACTTCATCCTGAAAGCAAATGGAAGCACTGAAAAAATTAAAATGAACTTTGGAATTAAAAAAAAAGGGAGGGGCGCCTGTGTGGCTCAGTTGGTTGAGCGGCTGCCTTCGGCTCAGGTCATGATCCCAGGGTCCTGGGATCGAGCCCTGCGTTGGGATCCCTGCTCGGTGGAGAGTCTGTTCTCCCTCTCCCTCTGCCTGCCTCTCTGCCTACTTGTGCTCTCTATCTCTCTGTCAAATAAATAAATAAATCTTAAAAAAAAAAAACCCTCTTCAACCAGCCACAAAGAAGGGAGGACTGTATGAGGCTGAGGGCACCTGAGATAAGAGTTGTGAAGCTCTAGACTAGTGGAATAATTTCTGAAGTAGAAAAGAGAATAGTAACTAGCATTTGTTGATTCCAGACAGTGTTTCTAGTATTTTGCATGTACAAAGTCATTTATTCCTCTATGAAGAAGGTATTATTGGCCTTCCCATTTTACAGATGAGGAAATTCAGTCAAAGGAAACAAGTGACTTGCCCAAGGTTATGTAGCTACTGGTAGGAAGATCTGGGAAGATCCAGGTAGTCTGGCTCCAGAACTCATTCACTTAACCACTATACTATTACCTGTGCCAAGCTGATGGCAGACAGGGGTCTAAGGTTCTGGAGGGATCATGACTGGGTACATCTGCCCTCTCCCACCCTTTCATCCGCAGGCTTCCAACATGGCCTGGCTTTGTACTGCCAGGATGGCTTTATTCACCCTTTCCAGCTTAACAAAGTGAAAATTAATATTTAATTATTCTCCTAAATGAAAATCAATGGCTCTGTTGGCCAGCCCAAGCAATGTCCGTGCCATCAATCTTTTCTCTGGGCCTGCCAGGGGCAGCAGCAGCTTTAGTCACCTGGCCTCAGGCCCACCAGCATGAAGGGAGGAGGGTGTCCAGCTCCCTGTAGGCACTGGGTCCTGGGCACAGCTGCCATCTGCTGGAGAAGCAGGGAAAGACTTGAATCTGGGCTCCTACTAGAGACAGGCAGGACTGTCACTCTGGGAGCAGGAAAGGTTGGGTCTCCCCCAAGAGAAAGCCTGAACCCCTAGGGACAATTTCATAGTATCTACTGGACTCGGACCTCCCTTTGACTTCACTCCACATGCACCTGCTAATTTCTGTTACCTATCAAAACTTGGCTCCCTACTCAGGACTTCCTTAAACCTCAATGGTCTGTCCCATCTTCTGTAGCTTCTTCTCCATAAAGCTAAAGCTACTTCTTACAGCCTCATTTTAGGTTCCAGAACCTACCTAAAGAAGGTGGGCCCAACCTTAGCCCAGAGAGTGCCCCCCTACTTGTCTCTCTCCCTGCTCATGACCTCCTTTCCCTTGGGCATTCATCCCTTCAAACACTGTGAAGGAGACAGACAACTGAGTGCATTTGCTTTTGCAGGTTGTGCCCTGCACAAAACAGCTTGTGTGGAAAGGGCAGTGGGAGCTAAAATTCAGCCATGCTCTATTGGCCAAGCCATGAACATTATCACAGGGCTGTGTCAGCCCAAAGGAAGAGGCACATTTTTTTCTAATTCATCCACAGAGTTGGGGGAGTGCCTTTTTGTAACTCACACAAAGGCACTGTATGTGTAGCAGCTGCCTAGTGAGTAAATCAGAACCTTTGCCCTCAAGGAGCTTTTTCCAGGCCAAAAATAACTCATTGCATCTCAGTGCAGTTTACACCTGGGCACATAAAAGAAGCATCAAGAGTAGAGAGAGAGGAGATGCTTCACAGAGGAAATGCTACCTGAGCCCAATTATGACTGTATTTCATCACATTTGAGGGTCTAGAAAGCTAAAAGACAAGGCAATTTCTGGAATTCTGGGTACAGTGTGAGGACTGGCAGGAAAGGTGTCCAATGGAGACAGCCAAGGCTCCATGTGAATGGAGAGTATTACGTATTTGGGGCAGCCAGGGAGGCAGGACTCACACGTTTGGACTGCCAGTCTTAGGATATTGGGCTTTATTGGGAGGCTTGCAATGGGGAACCATGGGTGGATATTAATCAGGGAAGAGTGAGGGACTGGTTTTAAAAAGTTCATTCCAGCTATAGTATGATGGTTGGGTTAGAGAGAAAGGAACACTGGAGGCAGATGATCCTTTAGGACACTGTTGCTTGAGTGCAGCTGAATGATGATGCTGGCCTAGAGCTGGGGATAGGGCAGGACTGGGGAGGAGAGGATAGACTTAAGAGCTATATAGGATATCCCTATATATGCTAAAACTAGTGGGACTTGGCAGTGGATTGGATTAGAAGAGAGGGTGAGGTAGAACAGAGAGCTGAAAGTTGTGAAGTTTGCTTTTTCTCTGCCTCTCTCTTCCCTGCATCCATGACACCTCTCTTAGACCCACCAGTAATCCTGATAAATATTCTTTCCATAATGGGGGTAAGAGGTTGAGGGCACAAATGCTAAGTGTAAGGAATAGTTGACATCAAGTCAGAATTGTCTGAAGAGGGCAAGGCTGAGCCCAAAGCAGGAATTTTAGGCAAGTCAAGCAGGGAAAAGGGGTAGGGCCTTGCCTTCCCTTCTGCTCACGGGAGCCAAAGTACCAGGGCTTCGTATCTGTCTGTGCTGCCTCCAAACTTCCCCACTCCACTGCCTGGAATAGGTTCTTCTCTCCTCTTTCTGACATTCTCTCCCTTGATTTCCCTGGCAGGGCTGGGCCCTGAAGCAGACGTGGGCCTGGACTCTACCTGGGAAACTCTCAAGGGAATAGGTACTCAGCAAAGGGCAGGAGCTCACCTGAGGTCCCATGACAAATTCTTGGCCAAGGATGCAATGCCCTCTTTTCCTCAAGGGGGAACTGGGATTACCTCACCCTACTTCCACATCCTTCCCTTGGCTGTGGCAAGAACGAGGCAGGGTAGTGTTGCTTAGGCAGTTCATGTAGCCAGCTCTTTTTCTCCTCCAGTCACACAGAGTATACCTAAATCCCAGGTGTCCTCCCTAACCACTTCCCAGTGGGGACCAAAGAAAAACCACTCTCCCCAACTCTCCTCATCCTCTTGGGCTCCTCCCCTGGGACTTCCCCTGCATCTCCAAACTCCCAAACTGCCAACTTCCTCAACACCTAAGCCATAAACCTAAAAGTCAGCCAATATTTCCTTCTCTCCCTCAGTTCCCACATCCAAAAAAACTTTAGTCCAGTTAATTCATCCCTAAACATCTCTTGAATCTGTCCACTTCCTTCTGCCCTGGTCCAGGTCACCCTACCCCTTACCTGTATCATTGATCTTCCCACCTCTAATCTTTCCCTTTCCAACCTTTTTTTCTGCATAGTGACAGCTCATGGGATCTTTCCCCACTTAATATCCTTCCCTAGATCCCTATTGCCTTTGAAATAAAACAAAGCCAAAATTTCTTGTGGTTTTCACAATCTGCCCCAATCTGGTCATTGGCTACCTTTTAGTTTTACACCCTTCCATTAAAAACAAACAAACAAACACAACACTGCAGGTTGGATCATGATTCCCTCTTTTACTAATGTGTATACTGAGGCTCAAAGACCTTAGAGAAGTTGCCAGTGATGGAGCCACAATTTAAATCCACATCTATATGACTCAGAAGCAATTTGCTCTACCCTGGCTACCTCCATGGCAGGTACTTACCAGAATCCTTGCTCCTTCAGACTTGCAGCTCCCTTTCCACCCCCCAGCCATCTGGAGTGCTCAGCCTCCAACTCTATCACTCCCATTACCTCCACATGGTCCAATGACCCCAGTCCCGCAAGGCCCAGGTCAAGTTTTGCCTCCTCTGTGAAGCCTTCCCTGTGTCAACCTCTCCAGCTGGAGTCAGCTTCTCCTACAGCACTCTACTTTGCACTCCTCCTAAGGCCCTGGTCACGCTATGCCTCATTACTTGTGTTCATGTCTTAAGAATGGAGTTGAGCAGCACAGTGCAAAAACATGGTTTTCAGCATCAGACAGACCTGGGGACAAATCCCAGCTCAACCTCTTACCCATCCCGTGATCTCGGACAAGTGATTTAACCTCCCTCAGCCTCAGCTTTCCCATCTATACTACGGGGACAATGGTATTACCTTGCGGAGCAGTTGGAAGGAATTTAGAGACAATGTATGTATAGTGTCCCAGAAAGGGCCTGGTGAAAAATGGCTCTTAGGAAATGGTGGCATTATCTTCCCCTCTATAAGTCATTGAGGACGAGATCTCAAGGGTCATTGCTGGGGCTCTTCACAGAGTTCAGGAAATGCAGGCAGCATGTCCGAGTGGTGGAAAGCTTAGGTGCCAAGACTCTGAGGCTTGGACTCTGCCAGTTCTATGGAACATGTATATACCACCTAATGCCCACTCTCCATTCAAGAGTGAGAGAGCAGGGGAGGGAGAAAGGGGCATCCCCCAGAGCACTGATGAGCTCCATCTCTCCAGAAACCCAGCCGGGGAGGCAGCTGCCATGGAAACCACTGCTGTCACATGTGCTTGTCACTCTAGGTTCCAGGGAGAAATTCTCAGGATCTATTTAAGAACTAATAAAATAATGATGGTCTTGCTCACCCTCACTGCGCCCCACCCCAGGCTTCTACCCCTCTCTCCTTCTCCCCTGCCATACTCCTCCCTGCCTTTCCTGTGTTCCCTCCCTGACTCCTTATCCCTTCGTTTCCTTCCCATATCCACCAGTATTTCTCTCTTTCCTTGCCCCTTTCTGGGTCTGTCTCTTTCTCTCATCATTTCTGTCTTCTTGTGTCTCTTCATCTCTTCTTGTTCCTCTGCTCTCCATGGCTCTGTCTCTTGGTCTCTCCTCCACAATCACAGGTGGCCGTGCCCAGGGACGGTTCCCGTTCCTCCTGGTCCCTGGTCCCGGCCAATCCAGACCTGTCCAGCTCGCCCTGATCTGCTTGGATTGATCTGTCATCCCCTCTAGACTGCAGCCTGAGTCCTGTCGGTGTCTCGGCCCCCACCCACAACCTGGTACACGGCAGGGGCGCCACCACCAGCGGGTGGGTGTGTCAGAGCGTATAAGATCCTGAGCCCTGGGTGGGAGGGGGATTGTGCTGGTTCAGGCTTGGCCTGTTTTCCTTTCCTTTCCTTTCCTTCTTTTCCTTTCCTTTCCTTTTTTTTTTTTTTTAATAAGCCCTCCCCACTCCTCCACCCCCAAATTTGATCCAAAGGAAATTGCTCAACTGTGACTGCCAGGGCGTTGCCATGGTTACTGGGTAGCACTTGTGGCTATGGTAACAGGAAGCTGCCTGTTGTCTCGGCAACGAGCACATTGGTAGAGGATGGAGTGGCCCTGATTGGTGCAGAAACAGTGCATTTCCTGAAGGGAGGGGGTCAGATCATCACCTTCTCAGGCCAGATGGGCATCAGTACCCCTTCCTCCATGAACGGGAAGGCCGCTGTTCTTTCCTCCCGGCACTCAGCTGTCTGCCCCCAACAATAATTCCTCACATCCTACGCACCCAGCTCTTGGCAGTTTACAAAGATCTTTTGCGTCCCCAATATCTCATGTGATCCCCACAACACCCATGAGAGGAAGGTGAGATGGGGATTCAATCATGAATTCTCTCAGGGTGGTTGGGGGATGGGAATGTGTGGGGGTGTATGTCGAAATCACCTAGGAGCTTTTGCAAATTATACAATCCCCCAACTTGAGAGTCTGGTATGGTTCCCAGGTGATTCTTATCCACCCCTGATCAGGGAGCCCATGAATTAGAAGGTGAAATCGGTTGGTGGGGGAGGGGATAAAGGGAAGAGTCAAGCTGCTTTCCAGGTTTCTAGCTTGGATGATTGGAAGGATCAGGTCCGGGCAAAAAGATAAGCTCTGGTGCGGGTGCGTTGAGTGGAAGATGCCAGTGGGACGTTCTAGTCACGATGTCCAGCAAGTAGCTGGGTACATGGGTCTGAAGCTCAAGAGGGAGGTGTGGGCTGGGGATGCAGAGCTCTGAGTCAGCCCTGTGGGGATGGTAGCTGAGGCTGTGGGTGTGGGCGAGACTATCCAGGAAGAATGGGAACAGCGGGATGAGCAGGGCCGAGGATAGTGCGCTGGAGATTGCCAGCATCCTCAAGGGAAGGGGGCCCAGGGAGGGAACTGAGGGGGTGAGTGTAGAAACTGTGGTGACACAGAAGCTGGGGAAGGTTTTCCCCCATTGAACAAGCTGACTCTGAGAGAGGGTGGCTTACTTGAAGTCATACAACCATGAAAAGGCAGAGTTGGGGTAGACAGCACTAAGTCTGATTCCCAGATTGTTTAATCTAAATGACATATAGAATTATATTCTCAGTTTTAGAACAAAACACAGATCTTCAGTATCCATTCCACCCTCCCACCCAACTCCTCACCCAAAGCCTTTAAGGAGGTCCAGGAGCCAGAGCGACAGGCCTCACATAGTCCCAGCCCAGAGCCTAAAGCAGAATCTCTTTAGCCATCACAGTCCATCCTGGCTTGCCACCAAGCTTCCTATCACCCCACCCTTCAGGTTTCAGCACCTTCTGAATTCCCTAGTTTAAGGAAGAATCTTGGAGAAAATCTATAGCCCATCGTGAGAGTGGTGGAGTACAGAGTCTGAAGGGGCCAGGGTTTAGATCCTGAGGCATCCAGGGGAGGAGAAGCAGGGTGCCAGGACCAGGCAGTCATGCTGACTGGGTGTGTTGGTCCAATGTCTTTCAGATGAATCGTCCGATCCAAGTGAAGCCGGCTGCCAGTGAGGGCCGAGGAGGTAACTTCCCTATGTGACAAACCTCAGGGTATCACCCATGTTGGGGGTGGTGGGCCTACTCCTTGGGTCAGTCCTACCCATGGTTTATTAGTAGAGCTTCCTTGGGTTGGGAGAAAGTGGGTCCCAGAGTTGCTCAGCTCCAGAAACAGCTCAGTCTTCCCAGCTCAGACTGAGGAGGGATGGGGTCCCAAGGTCCCTAGACTCAAAAGAAGCAGGAAGAGCCTAAGAAGACGCTGGAGATAAAGAAGGGGGCTCTTGTCACCTTGCCCTGGAGAGAGTTCATTCCTGTTTTTTCAGGTGGGACTTCCAGATTTGTTTGGAAAACCAGGATGGAATTATTCTCTTTTCTCATATTCTTCTGATCAGAGAGGACCCAGTCCACTCTGCACTGGGGCCACTCATTTCTTCACTGCAATTGCCAATTACTTGTGGTAAAAGATGAGTCTGGTAAGACAGAATTTGCAGGCCATGTGGAGGAATTTGACTCTATACTGAGGACCATGGCAAGTCTTTGAAGGTTTTTTTTTTTTAGCAGCACTCTTTCCTGGTGCAGAAAGACCAATGCTTCTTAATAACAGGAGGGGTAGAAAGCCTGTGCTTTTTGACAACCAGCTATATTCCAGCAAGCTTCCATACTGGAAAAGTGATGCTAGCTTCTGGGATCAGTTCTTTGGTGTCTTTCTCACCCTTGGATCTTATATCATTCCAGGATATCTGCCTATAGCCCTGATGTCTGCTGACTCTCTCCCTTGGATAAGACTGTCTCCCTGCCTTACCCAAGATCAGTCATGGTGTTGTTAGGTGGAAGAAGCTGCCCACGATCAGGGAGAGAACGGAACCCTGTTAACAGGACTCTATTAACTCCTACTAATTCTGCACATCCTCTCCGACTTCATGCTCCCTGTCTGCACTTACAAGGGGCTCTGGTAGCTTCATGGGTCCATTGTGGAGTTCTTTCCTCCATGAAATCCTTCCTTTATCCTTTTAGATTATCTGACCTCTGGTCTCTGATTCTCAATTTGAGGTCAAGATGTTATCACTTCTACTTTGCCTTGAAGAGATATTTCCAAGTTTCCTCCTCCCCCTCACACATGTATCCTCCTTTCCCACTTCATTCTTTCCAGACAAGTTTTTTTTTTTTTTAAGATTTTATTTATTTATTTGACAGAGAGAGAGAGAGAGACAGCGAGAGAGGGAACACAAACAAGGGGAGTGGGAGAGGGAGAAGCAGGCTTCCCCCTGAGCAGGGAGCCCGATGCGGGGCTCGATCCCATGACCTGAGCCAAAGGCAGATCCTTTATGACTGAGCCACCCAGGCACCCCTCCAGACAGGTTTTTGAGAAGTTCCAGCCTCCATGCGGAACCTCTGGTTCATTTGTTCCAAGAATTTCTGCCTTTTGGGAAGCTCTGTTAGGCATCAAGGCCATTGTTGGCCATTGTTGGTCATCTTCTAAGCCTTGTCCACAAACATTAACTACTCCCACAGCTCAGAGGCCAGTTTTGAGTATGTGAGTGAGCCAAGAAGCAGACAGGTTGAGCTGTAGTTTATTCAACCATCCAACCAGCATCTTCTGAGTAAATTACTCCACATTAGGAATAGAGATGTGAGCAAGGCAGACCTGGCACCTGGCCTCATTGAGCTCTGGAGCTATGAGGGGATAGTAAACAAGAGGTTACTATTCAGTGTGATCAGTGCTTTTCAAGTCCTGGAGGGATTGTGGGCACAATAACAAGGGGGCATCTATCTTAGTTGGGGAGGTCAAGGTGGATTTCCAGAGGTAGTAATATTCAAGCTGAGATCTCAAGGATGAACAAGAAGTAGTCAATTAGAGAAAGGAGGGGAGAGGGAGCAAGTTCTTAGTCACAGGGAATAGCATGCACAGAGTTCAGAACATGATGCAACTCGGATCTGGTTCAGGAACTAAGTCCACAGTGCTGGAGGCACTCTTACTGTTTGGAGTCCAATACATCTTGTCGGGGTGAGGGCAGCTCTCCAAAGGATGCTTCTGATGATGCTTCTGTTTGGCCTGGTCCATATGTCCTCATCATTTGGGCCCCACGCAGTGGCATCAGCCTGAGTTTTATCATTTTCCTCCCCTTTTTGCACAGGGTTTTCAGTTGTCATGTCATTGACAAATTCTGTACCTGTGGCAGCCCACCTATACACACCTGTTCAGATTCAGAGCAGCTCAAGAGAGCAGGAAAAGCAAATCTAGTTGAAAAGAGGTCTGCCTGGCAGTACGATTCATAATTCTAGTAGTTATGTGTTGCACAGGTATTTCTTGACAAGTGATGGCTCTTAATGAGTATATACTCCAAAGGCATCCATAAATAATCCTTCTTGCCGATTTAGATGACCAGATCTCTCAATTCTTCCCTGCTCCCACTCAGAGTCACCAAATGTTCCCTGCTACATTTTCAGGAAAGAGGAGGCATACGTAATAAATCTTGCAAAAACAGTTGGGCCTTTACAATTTATAAGTATTTAACTACCAACTGATCCGTGTTAGATAATCTCGTTACTAATCAAAATGCGTTCCTTTTCTTCAATGTTTCTTCTAAAGTGAGTTCAGCTTTCTGCTGAATTTTAACACAAACTAATGCTTTAGAAACTCAGCTTTTAAAATGGTGTTGAATTTTGCTTTTGAAATGTAACATTTTTTTTTAAGATTTTATTTATTTTTTGAGAGAGAGAGAATGAGAGAGAGAGCACGAGAGGGAAGAGGGTCAGAGGGAGAAGCAGACTCCCTGCCTAGCAGGGAGCCCGATGCGGGACTCGATCCCGGGACTCCAGGATCATGACCCGAGCCGACGGCAGTCGCTCAACCAACTGAGCCACCCAGGCGCCCTGAAATGTAACATTTTTTTTTAAAGATTTTATTTATTTATTTGAGAGAAAGAATGAGAGAGAGAGCTCATGAGAGGGGGTAGGGTCAGAGGGAGAAGCAGACTCCCTGCCGAGCAGGGAGCCCGATGCGGGACTCGATCCTGGGACTCCAGGATCATGACCTGAGCCGAAGGCAGTCGCTTAACCGACTGAGCCACCCAGGCGCCCTGAAATGTAACATTTGACACCAGTGTAGGACAGCTTGCCCTATTCAAGTCTTACCTCTGTGATCCCAAACATTCAATAAACCTTCAGAGTTAATGGTCATACCTGTCCTTATATATTTAAGCCTATATACTTGCATATATTTTTATTATTCCTGAAATTAAATCCCTTAGTTTACAGTTGATTAATAATGATTTCTATATCTTTTAAGAATACTGGTATCAATACAGACATAATCCAAACAGTGTCAAGACAAACAGTATAATCTTCCAAGATTCCACCATTTTCTTCTGGAAGGGATTATTAGACTCCCCCCCGCCCCATAAAACAGGGATCTCCAACTCAAATGCTACAGGAGCCAGGTAGGTAAATTTAAACGGATGAGACTGTCATGATTTAATTACAATTTACATTTTAATTATATTAAATGTTGGCAACTGATTCCACTTTTAAAAGTTTACCAGCACTGGGAGAACATAACCTAACTTACCAGTTTTGCTTCTTTGGCCCAAAGATTTCTATTTCTTCCCATCTGCATGTAGGAAGAATCTGTTGTGCACACATGAGCTTTTTAACGAAAATAGTTTACATTCTCTCCCTTGAATTTTGATGCCAATGCAACAGAGTAGTATTTCTCTTACTTTTAATCAATAGACATGAGGTTTATGGTTGAAATAGCCTATGTTTTAAACACACTGTATGTTGTATTACTTTTAAAGATTATTGGTAATGCTTGTACATTCAATGCTTATAATGTAATCATAGTACCAACACAACAGGATCTGCCTGATAGCAGGTTCTGGGGTCCTCTTCTTCCATGACCATCCTCCGTACCCTTGATGATACTCAGAGTGTTAGCTGTGCGTCCAGGTCTTCATGGACTATGTTCTAGCAGCCTTTTCATGATCTCAGCCTATTCCCATAAATTGTCCATGCTGTTCCTGTACTTTGTACTCTGTGCCTGTATTTTACATCCTGTGGCATTGAGCAGTATTCTTAAAGGAAAATGCACCCTAATTTTCCAAAACAAAATGATATCCTAACTATAGTAAAGGCACATAGTGCCAGAAACTTTTCTCCTCAGCATTTGGATTTATTTGAATGTAAACATTAAAATGTTTGCCTTGGATAAAAATTCAAGGGTCGTGTATTTCAAAATGTTAACATCAAATTGTATGAGGTCAGAGCTAGGGATCCCTAAATCCTTCAGACAGTGGTCACTAAATAAGTCTATTTTACTTGCTGTTCAGCATGGAGGCTGTGGTTGATTTTTCCTAACTTACATGATCTCTACTATGGAAGCACAAAAAATAAGTTTATTTGTAGGTACCAATCTTATAGGAAAAATATTTTTTAGTCCTAAGGCAAAATCCTCAAAATCATTGAAACTCCTGTATATTTTTTCCTCTCTTTCAAATTTCATAACATAAAACCAATAAACTCATAAATCACAATAGTGATTGTTCCGCTTGTTCTATTCTCCAACTTTGGCAGTATTTTTTTACCGAGCACATATTTATGTTTCCAGGATGCCTGAGGTACAAATATAGGTTAAGATCAACCTGTGCACTCTTTCCACATTAGTTTTTTTAAACTTTAAAAATATTCTCTGAAGTGAGGCATCTCTTTTTTAATCTTAAAGTTTGGCTTAACTGAAGAGACCAATTATCTGTTATCACATCAACCCTCCTATCACCGTCCTTTAATTAATTGTTTAGGTAATTTCTAACTGAATTTACATGGTTTTGTTTAAATATCAGCTTGGATTTTGAATAATAATAAATATATATAATTAGCAAACTAGGTGAGCCATGGTTTCCATATTTTTTTTTAAGATTTTGTTTATTTATTTGACAGAGAGAGACACAGCGAGAGAGGGAACACAAGCAGGGGGAGTGGGAGAGGGAGAAGCAGGCTCCCCGCCGAGCAGGGAGCCCGATGCGGGGCTCGATCCCAGGACCCTGGGATCATGACCTGAGCCGAAGGCAGACGCTTAACGACTGAGCCACCCAGGTGGCCTGGTTTCCAAATTTTATCCAGGATTCTACTTCATTCAGTGTTTAACAACTAAACTTTGAGTTAAAGTTAAATTTTGAGCTAGAATTTTCAGCATTTCATAACCTGGGGCATATTCTCTGACCTAAATTGATATGGATCTTAGCTGCAACTGTTCTGCTGGTCTGTCAACACTCATATCTGTCTTTGATCCTTATACTTACTTAATTCTAAAAAGTATTCTTCCAGTGAAGACCTGACTGGATAAGTTTCACAGTACTGCTTAAGACTACTCAAGTTAAGGTTTCACTTCCTGAAATTAATTCTACCTCTGAAGGTAAAGGGAGGTACTTTCCTTCAGCTTGACTCAGAGCAGATCACCCAAAGCTGACTGTTGACACTTTTAGGTGATGGCATTGGCTAATCCTCTGACAAGCCCTTCAGGTACAGGTATACAGCCTGCAAAAGGAACATGAAATCTGGAGGCTGAGATTCTTTTCCCTCGGGGGGCGGGGGGGAACCTGGAATCTCGGGAGCGGTCTACCATTCCCTTACTTCCTGGTTCTCCTGGATCAGGATGAAGGGAAAATAGAGTCTCTGTTCTTCCTTGGTCTATGTACCTATTTTTCAGCCCTCCTTAAAGTCATTCTTCATTTTTAAAAATTATGTAAGATAGGAATAACATAAATTTTATCACCTTTACCATTTTTAAGTATACAGTTCAGTAGCGTTAAGTATATTTACACTGTTGTGCAACCTATCTCCAGATTTCTTCCTTTTACAAAGCTCAAAATCTGTACCCATTAAATAATTCCCTCCCCCCCCAGCCCCTGGTAACCATCATTCTGCTCTGTTTTTATGAATTTGACTTCTCTAAATACCTCATATAAGTGAAATCATATAGTATTTGTCTTTTTGTCACTGGCTGATTTCACTTCGCATGATATCCTCAAGGTTCACCCATGTTGTAGCTTGTGTCAGATTTTCCTGCCTTTTAAAGGCTGAATAACTTCCCATTGTATGTATGTACCACATTTAGTTTATCCATTCACTGGTTGAAAGACATTTGGGTTGCATCCACCTTTTAACTGTTGTGGATAATGCTACTGTGAACATGAGTGTACAAATACCTCTTTGAGACTCTGCTTTCAATTCTTTGGGCTATAATACCCAGAACTGGTATTGCTGGATCATATGATAATCCTATTTTTAATTTTGGAGGGAATTGCCATACTGTTTTCCATAGTGGCTATACATTCCCACCAGCAGTGCACAAAGGTTGCAATTTCTCCATATTCTTTCCAACTCTTTCTTTTCCTTCTCCTCCTTCAACTTCTCCTCCTCCTTCTACTTCTTCTTTCTTCTCCTTCTTCTTCTTCCCCTCCTCCTCCATCTCCTTTTCTCCATTTTCTCCTCCTCTTCCTCCTTTTCCTTCCTCTCCTTCTCTTCTTTTTCTCCTTCTTCAACAGTCATCCTAATAGGTGTAAGGTGGTATTACATTGTGGTTTTAATTTGTACTTCCTTAATGATTAGTAATGTTAAGCATCCTTGCATATGCTTACTGGCCATTTGTATATCTTCTTTGGATAAATGCTTATTTAAGCCCTTTGCTCACTTATTTTTTTTGAGATTTATTTATTTATTTATTTGAGAGAGCGAGAATGAGAGAGAGAGAGAGAGAGCACATGAGAGGGGGGAGGGTCGGAGGGAGAAGCAGACTCCCCGCTGAGCAGGGAGCCCGATGTGGGACTCGATCCTGGGACTCCAGGATCATGACCTGAGCCGAAGGCAGTCGCTTAACCGACTGAGCCACCCAGGCGCCCCCTTTGCTCACTTTTTAATAGGATTATTTGTGGGGGTTTGTTTGTTTGTTTGTTTGAGTCATAGGAGCTCTTTATTCTGGATATTACCCCCTTATCAGATATATGATTTGCAAATATTTTCTCCCATTCTGTAGGTTGTCTTTTCACTCTGAGTGTGTCCTTTGATGCACGGAAGTTTTAAATTTTTATGTAGTTCAGTTTATCTATTTTTACACAACCGATTTTGTTTGTTGACTTTGTATTCTGCAACTTTGCTGGATTTGTTTATTAGTTCTCACAAGGTTGTTTTTGTTTGTTTGTTTGGTTGGTCGGGTTTTTTTTGGAATTTAAGCTCTTCTTGATGCTTATCAGATCAGGCCAGAAGACTCTGTTTGCCCTCACTGAATTTCCCAGGCTTTCTTGGCTCCTTATGCTGGAGTCATTACTAAGAATATCAGGGGAAAGATTATTTGCTCCATATGCTGCCACCAGCAGGATCCCCTGGGTTGGTATTTGGACTGAAAGGTAGATGAGTATTTTTAGGATGTATTTGGTGGTAGGTACCCCAATGCTGAAACCTTGTTCCTATACAGTCCCTACAATAATGACATCCCACCAACAGGAAGGTGAATGAGTATGAGAGGCCTAGAAGCTAGAAACTTGGGGCCCTTAGGAATTCCTCTGAGCCAACTTGAGGCAGAACCTCCTTTCTTGAACAGCATCTTGGTGCCTTTCCTGAGGAAGAGGGAATGGACTAACTCTGACTTTGGGCTCTCAATCCCATCATTTGCTGCATTAGAATCCCTGACCTATATGACCAGCTGTACAAGGCAGCTTTATGGAGCTGGGCCTCTGGGGCTCAGACAGCTTGGTTTGGGTTCAGAAAAGCATTTGGTAGAAGAGCAAGGAGTACACATTAGTTGACAACAGGAGAATGCAGTTTTACCATTCGACTGTGTTTCTATCCAACTATGTCTCAACTCCATACTAATGCTATCTTCCAATTCCTTCCACTCCAGGAAGACTGAGCCTCCTTATTTGATATTCCCATCTTTCTGGGGACCCACCCACCACCCAGGGGATGATTTTATTCAGACATTTCTGACCCACCTCTTACAGAATCCTCTCTTTACCAAACTGGTAGAGCTTGAACTAGAGGAAATTGAATTACCTGGGCTAAATCCCATCATCATCTCTCTCTGGGGGCACTGATCAGCCCTCAGAACCTTCAGGGCTGTATATTTGGGAGCTACTTTTAGGAGGTCTAGTCTGTACTTCTCTTAGACATGTCTCCTGAGAAACTTATCCCACCATTTCGGGATCATCTGAAACTCATGGTCATTGTGACCTTGATCATCTTGTTGTCAAACATAATCAAGCTCCCTTTAAAGTGGCAAAGAAAATACCAGCATTCAAGGTGATACCTGTGAAACAGGCAGTATAGAGCCCAGCCTCTAACCTAGCCTCATTTCAATTTCAAATTCTGTATAGCCCAGTAGTCCAGGACCACAGGGTCAGTGACTTCTCATGGAGATTAAAATTCTTGACTTGGCACTGGAAAAGAAGGATCAGAGAATTTCATGGTCTGTGGCACAAGCTTGAACTAACCACCATCAACAGGAAAGAGCAACAAGAGGAAGGGCAGATAAAGGATCAGACCACTGTCCACACAATCCTATTTCCTGTCTTGGGATCTCCATCTCAGTCTTGATATTTCTCTTCCTACCTAGGGCTACCCGGATGCTGGTCCCTGTGGCATGGATATCTTACCTAGGTGCCATCACCATCTTGCAGACCCTATCCAATGACACAGCTGCACTATAAATTAGCATATTATGAAGCCCTCTTTAAGCCTTGGGACTCTGGAGGCCACAGGATCTTCTCTAGCCCCTCCTGGGCCTCTGACAGACACATGGACATGCTTTAGTGTCATAGCTCAGAACAATGAGACAGTCTTCTGATGTTTGATTCCTTGACCAAACGGGGCCTGTCTTCCAATGTCAAGGCAAAGCCACTAGCAGACTGATCAAGCAATTTTTTCTTTATCTTCTTGGTTTCCTGAAGAGGGTGATCTAAGATCCCTCTTCCTATACCATGTGGAACTCTATTCACTATCTTTTAGGTCAGTTTTTAGGGGACTTTTTTTAGATTTTTTAAAGGACTTTCCTTCTAACCCCCTTTAGGGGGTACTAGGAGAAGATTAAGCAAAAGGAACTTCAGCCCCATCCCCAGTCCCCACCTTTCTGGTTTCAGTCAGAGCAGTCCTACTCGTCTCTCATTTTTGAGCTTCATCCTAATATTTTTGTTAGAACAGCAGATTCCACAGCTTTTTAAAACAGTTGGGAAACCAGTGATCTGTTCCAAAAGCACTCTTCTGTGGCTAACGCTCCCAGAAGTGAAGCACACTCACCGATTATACTCTCACCACATCAGGTGGGCACTTCCTCTAGGATTCCAGCCACGAGTACATTACACATCCCTCCCCCCTCGGGATCACTGGGCAGTAATCCTCTGGAGAGGAGGCAGGATTCTGCTGAAACATATTCTGCCTGTCCCATTTAATCACAGCCCCCACACGCCACACAGACACAGCACTGACAGACACTTTAGGGTCCCTGAGCAGCCTAAGCTGAACCCCACACCATCCAGGTAAAATATGGACATACATATAACCCTATTGGAAAGTCCCTCGACTGCTAACTCCAGGCAGTCTATTCTTTCTTCTCTTTGACACACAGGCTTCAGTCTATGACCCTCACCAGACTTGTCTCCCTTGCACTCAGGATCCAAGGATCCCCACTGGCCTAGCCAAACTTGTCAAGGAGTAAAGGAGTTTGGGATGGGTTTTCTTGGGCTCCAGGATCTGAAGGTGAAACCCGAAGCCAGATTTTCACCTGCTCCTTATCTCCCCACTTAATGTTCCCTGCGTGAAGCCACATCCTATTTCAGAGATTTATGTTGGTGCAGAAAGGAACAGGGCTTTGACAGCAGGCCCTGTGACCTGGGCCCCTCTACCCTGGGTTCCTGGATGGTGCTCCTGAGGCCTTACTTGCTAGATGTGCAGCTAAGCCCTGGTTTACAGCCCCAGCTCTCTAGCTTTCTCCAAGGAAAACATTCCCAGAGGAAGAGAGAACACAGGGAGGGATCAGACTTGTTCTCAGGTGGCCATCCAAGTCTACAGGCAGAACTTGTCCTTCTGTAGTGTGAACACCTGGGGAAGGATCAGGGCAGGAGCACAAGGGAAGGCAGAAAGGAGGCAGTAGGCCTGTGAGGGCCCAGGAAGCTCAGTGAGGGAATGAGGTGGTGGAGGTGGGAGTTAAGGAAAGGGGTTAAGGGCTTAGCAAGTGTAGAGAGGAAAATGCTAATGTTGGAGGCTCAGGAACCCAAGCTTCCTGCCCTCTTTAGGCCTTTGGGAGGGGCACCCAAGTTGAGTTTGATGCTAGGCTTACAGAGTCATCATTCCAGTGCTCAACATCTGGGAATGAGGCAGTATGATGAGACAAGTTTTCTGTGCTGTTTTTTGGCCCAGAGCCTTTCTTGATTTGAGCAGGAAGGGGCATGATGTCACTGCCATTAACCTGACTAGCAAGGGAGTACTTCTTTTCTCCTAATCCAATCTGAATACAAAGGTCTTCTCTGAGGAACCCCTCCCTGAATAGGGCTAAAATGGTCCACAATTGCCTTTCCCAAACTTTCAGAACAGAAAGCTCAAACATATAAAAGATGCATATAGGGCTGTACCCAACCAAAGGTATCACCTGAATCACTTTCCACAAGAGCAGCAATCAGTCTTTCTTGTTTTTTCCCAGGACCCAGGTTTTCATGGTGTATCTGGGTTGAGTTCTTTTCCTCCAGATCTGTCTGTAGATCATCCTGCTCCTCAAAGAAACCCAACCTTGTAGCCCCAGGGCCTTCTCACTCCCTATACCTCTTCCCAGAGCTGGACTGTGGTGAGCTACATTCTTAAGCTCCTCTGGCTACTCTGAGGAGTCCAAGAGGACTTAGGGTCTCCAGATCACTCCTGGATTTGTCCCCAGAGGACCGAAAGCTGTTTGTGGGGATGCTGGGGAAGCAGCAGGGTGAGGAGGACGTCAGGCGCCTGTTCCAGCCCTTTGGCCATATCGAGGAGTGCACCGTCTTGCGGAGCCCTGATGGCACCAGTAAAGGTGACTTGAGCTGACTGACCCTGGGATTTCCTGCCTTATTCTGGGCCTCATGACCCTTTGGCCCCTGTGGCCTGAGCCACCCAATCCTTCTATTCTGCCCCAGGCTGTGCCTTTGTGAAGTTCGGGAGTCAGGGGGAAGCTCAGGCAGCAATCCAGAGTCTGCATGGCAGCCGGACCATGGCGGTGAGGGCGGGTACCCCGGGTCCAGGGTGAGGCCAGTGGGGTGGGGACGGGCTTCTCCTCCCCATGTGCGATCGGTGCCCAGCAAAGGGCCTGATGGGTAAAGCGCTTGGCCTAGGGCCAGGGCTGGGGTCTGGACTGGTCACGGCGGACTCCCCTGCCCTACCCAGGGCGCCTCGTCCAGCCTCGTGGTCAAGCTGGCGGACACGGACCGGGAGCGCGCGCTGCGGCGGATGCAGCAGATGGCCGGCCAGCTGGGCGCCTTCCACCCGGCACCGCTGCCGCTGGGGGCATGCGGAGCCTACACCACCGCGGTAGGTGCCCGGCCCCAGGGGACAGGGACGCGCGGACCCGAGGTCGGGAGCCGGGACAGCTGCCCGCCTCTGGGTCCTACACACCTGCCCTTCTTCCCTCCCAAAGATCCTGCAGCACCAGGCGGCCCTGCTGGCCGCGGCACAGGGCCCGGGCCTAGGCCCGGTGGCCGCAGTGGCGGCCCAGATGCAGCACGTGGCGGCCTTCAGCCTGGTAGCCGCGCCGCTGTTGCCCGCCGCAGGTACTGCGCTCGGGGGCGGGGCGGCGGCTGGGACCCCGCGGGGCAGGGCTGCGGCCTGACTCTCCCACCTCCTCCGCCTCCAGCAGCCAGCTCCCCGCCGGGCGGCGGCCCCGGCTCGCTTCCGGGTCTGCCAGCGCCCATCGGGGTCAATGGATTCGGCCCCCTGACGCCCCAGACCAACGGGCAGCCGGGCTCTGACACTCTCTACAATAACGGGCTCTCCCCTTACCCAGGTGGGCCCTCCGCTCCGCCCAAATCTCCCCGAAATGGAGTGGGGAGCGGGGGGGGGGGGGGAGGCGGCCACGGCCTTGGGAAGGGACTCCTCTTTCCCCGCTGCCTCTCACATCATCGCTCCACCTCCCTGCCCGCCCGCCTTCACCGTGGGCCTCGCGCCCCTCTCTCCCCAGCCCAGAGCCCTGGCGTGGCTGACCCCCTGCAGCAGGCCTACGCTGGGATGCACCACTACGCAGGTTTCACTTGGCGCTACGCGGCCTGGGGGGTTTGAAGGGCCCCAGAAAGGAATAGGGAGATTTGAGGGGGGGCGGTTAGGCTCTCTTCTGAGGAGTCGACCCTCCCATCCCCCCACCCCTGGGCCCAGAACGACCTCTCTAAGGGGTGAGGGTTAATTGGACTGGGCCGAATTGGTCAAAGGTGGCCAGGCAGATGGGGCCATGCTTGGGGGATGGCTTCTGGGGGTCACTGCCCACTCCTACCTCTGTCTCCAGCAGCCTACCCGTCGGCCTATGCCCCAGTGAGCACAGCTTTTCCCCAGCAGTCTTCAGCCCTGCCCCAGCAGCAAAGAGAAGGTGAGGGACAGGGGGCTGGAGATCAGGGCCTGGTGGGGCTGGACTCAGGGTCCCTCCCCTGAGCCAGCCTGCTGCTGTTCCTGCAGGCCCCGAAGGCTGTAACCTCTTCATCTATCACCTGCCTCAGGAGTTTGGTGATGCAGAACTCATACAGACATTCCTGCCCTTTGGAGCTGTTGTCTCTGCCAAAGTCTTTGTGGACCGAGCCACCAACCAGAGCAAATGTTTCGGTAAGCTGAGCCCCATCCATGGACCCCTCCCACTCCTAACTTTGAGATTCACTGCAGACCCTAAGCTTGTCTGTCCCTAAGTCAATGGCTCCCAGAAACTGAGTGTATGGTACAAAGCAAGCTCACAGACCAGTGACTTGGCTAAGCCCAGCCCAGGAACAAGTCTATTTCAGGTTCACCTGGGAAAGTCAGGTGTCTGGAAGATGCTCAGCCAGGTCAGGCTTAAGAGTCTAGAAGGACAGGAAGATGGACCAGAGGCCAGAGATCCCCTCCAACCCCCAGCTGCAGTTTAGAGGACCAGAATGGGAGCTGTAGAGGGAGAGAATCAACCCCTGCCAGGGAAAGACAGGCAAAACCCCCAAGCAGCACACTCCCCACCCCCAACACACACTTTCAGAATTGCCTCCTGTCCTTCCAAGAAACTTAGGCCGTCTGCCTATGTAAGTATGAGTGTGTGTTTGCGTGTGCATGTGCACACGCAAACAATGGCGGTTGGAGGGGCATATGTTTGGAACTGGCCTGAGGGGACAGGGACAGAGGGGCTGGTCAGAGAGAATGGAGGCCCTGCCAGGCAGAGTTCCCAGCTGATCCCTCTGTCCACACCCCCTAGGGTTTGTTAGCTTTGACAATCCAACCAGTGCCCAGACAGCTATTCAGGCCATGAATGGCTTTCAAATTGGCATGAAGAGGCTCAAGGTCCAGCTAAAGAGGCCCAAGGATGCCAATCGGCCTTACTGATCTTCTCTCACTGACCAGCCACAGAAAGGTAAGTCCGTGGTGGATCCCAGGCTGATGGGGCCTGAGTGACGGAGGCCCTGTCAGCTTTGATGTCCCTTTTGAGATGTTAGGAGCACCCACCTCTGAAAAAGTCTGGGAGAGAAGAGTTAAGGAGGAATCCCCAGTTGGAGACTTTGTGTTTCTCCTTCGGTCCTAGGATGGGGATAAATTTGACAACGTCCTGCCCCCACAGTCTGGGAGAGACAGTTATGGCAAGATCTAACCAGTTAGTTCTCCTTCAGAGATGGCCACAGGGGGCTGTGGGGGTAGAGAACCCGCGTGTGGGGAAGGGCAGGGGGGTGGAGAATGAGGCTAGAAAACTTGGGAAGGCTCTTGAGTTTGGACTTTATCCTGAGGATGGTAGGGAACCACTGGGGAGTTTAGGCAAAGGGGAGAAGACACAGAGGCTGGGCCGATGGCAGAGAACCTGGAGATGAGGAGACAAGCAAATAAGCTAAAGAAGCAGGATCTGCAGGTTCCTGGTGAGTGATGGGGAGAGAGATGACAAGCTCCCTTAGGTTTCCAGCAGGGCCAGCTACCTGCACCTTCTAGAGATTTGCTGTCTCCGGAGGTCCACGTGGCCCGGCCTCACTGGTGCTACCCCAGGGAGCCCTATGGGGAGGGTGTGGGGTCGGGGTCATCTTCCCAGGAGGCCCCAAGGTCACTTCAGTGGACCAGGCTGCTGCCTTGTCCCTGCTCCTCAGGAAGAGGTCAAGCCACTCACCTGCTCTGTCACTGCTGGGGCAGGCCGCTCTTCTTGTCTTGCCCTCCAGGGTGAGTTTTGCCTTTTTTAATTTTCTCTTTCCTCTCTCCTTATCAACAAATACCCAACAACAGAAACTGAAGAGTGAGAAGAAAGGAAAGGAAAAGCACAGAAATGCTTGAGCAGCCCTTCCTGGACGAGCAGCCACAGAGGGAGGTGGATCGGACCCAAGGCCGTGCCACATTAGGGATTGTTTCCATCAAGTGTGTTGTCCTGTGCCTGTGGCTTAGATCACAGGCCGGCAAGGCAGCTGGGGCTGGCTGAGGACCGACTGTCTAGGGGAACCAGCAGAGGGCCTTGGGGGTGCCAAGGGCTTCTCCACAAGGGAAGCCCAGATTTACTTCTTTCAAAATCATATCATTCCTTAGAGTTTAGGGACCAAAGGACTATTGCTTTTTTAAGAATATAAATATATCTATATAAATTAAAAGAAAGAAACAGAAAAACAAAAGAAAAAAAAAACCACAAGAGAAACAAAAAGACAGTCTAGAGTCTCATACAAGCTGCCTTTAAATATCCCTAGGAGACAGGGTGAAGGAGACCCGTAAAAGCCCCAGCCTAGGCAGAGGGAGGCTGTGGAAAGAGTGTTCTGTGTCTCATTCCCTCTTAAATTGCTCCCCCCTCCACCTTTTTAAAATAATTAAGGACTCAAGGTCTAGGTTCCCATGCAGGCAGCAAAGAGAGTTATGGAAGCAGGGAACCCACAATCCCCAAACTCAGAGAAGATCCCTGAAGCCAGGAGGAGCTCTGGCCTGCCCTGGCCTTTGCCATCCTGAGGGGCTCACTAGCCAGCGGGAGTGTCCTTGACAGTCTTTCCCGTGGAACCACTGCTTCCCCAGACAGGAAGAAAGAGGGAGTTTTAACCACCCCAGGCTTTCCCTTCCCAACCCAGATAGACAGGCCCTGCCTTTGGCTGAGCTGAGACACCTCCTGTTTCCCCTCACCTTGAGCCGGCCCCAGTGTCCCCTTGCTCCAGGCCACCTTCTGTCTCCAAGTCTGTGTTTGCCCACCTGTAAAGTAGATTCAGGATATACGTAGAGGGCTGTGACAACAGACTTGGAAGGTTTGCTATTGTATATACTGCCATTGAGAAGGGGATCATTTTCAATATGTAGAAGCTTCAGAATTTAGAGGTCCCTCTTTACCCAAGACCTGGGAGGGAAGTAGATGTTTTGCCAAAATACTTCTTCATTCCTTTAAAAAGTACATCTTTCCTATGCAAGAGTGTCTCACATGTGCTTATCCAAGGTGCTTCTAGATGGTGAGCAGTGTTCCGCTTAGAAGTGGTGTGTGCTCTGTCTGTCTTTGTCTATCTGTTGTATTCAGTGGGTGCCATATAAAGCTGATCAATGGTGGTGCTTCCTGCCTGCTTCTGTGAGATGGGCAAAAGATTCAGCTTAGAACACCATGACTCACCTTGCCTTGGTCAGCCTGTCCTGGGCCTGCAGGGCCTTGCACATATTTTTCCCAGGAGGTGAATTTCCCCTCCACCTCACAGACCTGGATCAAAGAAGTATGGGGCCCCAGCTGTGTGGTGGGCACTCTGATCCCCAGATGTCGCTGAGGCTGGAGGCCTCTGATCTGCGATCATATCAGACAGTAAAGGAAAGGATGTGGGGGAGAGGGGTTGGAGGGTTCCTCCTTCATAACAGTTTCTAAGAAAACTTGTTCCCACCTGTTCCTCTGTCTTTGACTCATTTTTGGGGGGAATGGGATGAAAAGTAGATACGGTAATGACATTACCAGGTAAGGTGTAATGCATATCAACAAATTACTTCCAACTGAGAGAGGAAACAGTGTTGAGGGCATCATTACAGTGGCACAACATGGACACATAGACTCATCACCCTGGACACAGGTGGACGTGTGGAGCACCTGTGCCTTCAAACAGATATTGCCATGGTGGCAGAGAGGTCCTTCACTGCTAGGTGCTGAGCACTGAGCTAGAAGCTAGGGCTCCGGCACGTTATACGTGCTCAGAGTTAGTGGGAAGGACAGACCAATTTGGGAGTTACGATGGAAGGCCACACAGGGTCTACGATCACAAGCAGAAGAGTATCTAATTCAGACTCGATTGGGAACAGAGGTCAGAGAAAGATTTCGTAAAGGAGTTGAAGGAGAGAAGGGTCTTCAAGGATGCACTGGGACTTTGAACAAAGCTGTTTGGACAGCTGCACCATTTTGATAAGTTATCTTTATTACCAAGAAATAATAATGATTACCATGTATTCAGTGCCGATTATGTGGGAGACAGTGGGCACAAAGACATCTCTACCCTGAACCTTAACTCATTACCAAGTCATATCAAGACACTTGAACCAAAATGGCACTTAAAGTATTTTGCTTCATGGTAGGGACTGACAGACTGTGTGTCAATGCTGCAGAGGGTGGCAGGGTCTAGATCAGGGGTTGGCAAACTGTGCTCTGTGGGCAAATCTGGCCTGCAACCTGTTTTTGTATGGCCTACAAACTAAGAATGGTTTTATATTTTTTAAAGGGTTGTGAAAATAAAACAAAGAAACAATGAGTATGAGATAGAGACCATATGTGCCCCCACAAAACTAAAATATTTATCTGGTCCTTTAGACAAAAATTTGCTGACCCCAGTAAGATCATGCAAGACTTGTACAATATCCAATGAGTTTGAACAACATTGTGTTTGTGTCTCTGTTGTGTGTGCATGTATCTGTCTGGACTCTTTCAGTTGCACGTATCAAAACCCCAACTCAAACATGTTTAATCCAGCAGGAAATTAATTGGCTTACACAATTGATAAACCAAAGGATGGATCAAAAAGCAAAACGAAACAAAAAAACCAAAGGATGGGTCTGCCCTCATGCATGGCTGGATCTAGGGGCTCAGTTGATGATGTCTCCCATCTCTTGGCTCTGCATCCTTCCATATGTCGGCCTCACTAGTTCTAGCTCTAAAGTCCTAGAGAGGACTTTGGCCACAATGGACATGTGCCTATGTCTAGGGTGGAAGAGTAGGCCACCATAATTGACAACTTCACCAGGATTGTGTAGAGGGGAGAAATGGGTCCCCAAAGGAAGGGATGGTGGGTAAATAAGCAATATGCATCCACTGTATTCCACCCCTTTATTGCCCAGCAGCTACCTATATTTTTCTTGACAAACATACAATTTCAAAAATGTACCTGCCCAACAGTGAAATGATCCCAGGCCCCCCCAAAAATGGGAGACAAAACGGAATCCTGTCCAATTGCTTTACTGAACTCTCAGTCCAGGGTCCTTTTGTGATGTGCATTTCTTCATCAGGTCTGGATGTAACTTATGATTCTACAATCTATGGCTAAAAGATTGATTTAGCTACCCCTGCATAATCAATATGAAATGGGAGGGGGAAATAGGGTAAGTATTTTTTTAAAAGAAAGAAACCTTCCATTTGGATTAGGGAAGAAGAAAAAACAACGGTCACTAACCTATAGCATATAGTACATCTTTCTGGGTTGTGGAACAATTTCTTGGTTAAAACTGATTGCTCTTAGTCCTTTCCACTGGGAAGCATCTCTTATTATCCACTGTCCTTTATGGAAATCCCTCAGAGGATGCTCCTTCTGGAACTGAAGGATTCCTCTTCCCTTTGGACATGGTTTCGGACCGTACCTTAAAGACTGCCTTAGAGATTATGCGTTCCCAGAGCCCTGTATAGCAGGGGTGAGGATTCTCTGGTGATACAATTCCTTTCAAACCAATTGATTTTATTCCTGGGCCCTCTGTGAGCTAGGAACCATCATCAAGAATCTTGCTGAGTCCTTGTCCTTGAACCTGGGTCAGGCCCTGGTGGTTTCTGTTTCTTAGCAATAGGTCACACTTTGCCCGTTCTCCTTCCCCTCAGTTTCATGGCTTCCACAATGGTCTGTCTATGCTGTCAATCTTAATCTGCTCAGTGCCCCCCCCCACCAAAAAAAATCCATTATCTATTCAACACCTGGCAGGCTCATGCTCCAGTAGCCCTGACCAGATGATAGTCAGAATCCCTGGGTGGTACTGGCTCCTACATCTCAGCCCCAAGGAGATGCTTAGGATAGGAGTGAGACAGCCACACAAGCACTCCTTTTGGCCAACCTGCAGCTTGCTCTGTTCCCCGCCCCCTGGCCATGGTCCATTATTACACTGAGGCCACATCACCAAAGCAGTCCTAAGAGGAGTCTGTCCATGGACATCGAATTTGCGGGCCCTCTGAGAACTGGTATCACTTGGGGACTGTGAGCAAGCTCTTCAACCTTTGGCAGGGCCTCTGGAATTTCTTTCTCCCTGGATGCAGCCTGGGTGTCTTAGATGTAGGAAGAAAAGACCTCTAGTCTGAGATAGGATGGATGACCTCTGACACTGGAAGCAGCTCTGGATCTGGTGTGTATTCTGACCACATCTGCAGTCTCGCCTCTGCCTCAGTGGAGCATAACATGCATAGAATACCCTCCCAAAGGAGGTGCTAAGGACATGGAGATCACTGAATCTCCCTTGATAATTTCCAGCTTCAGCTGTGATCTTTGGACATCCACTGTTCTGACTGCACCTGCCTGCCTCGCGACATGGCCAAATCCAGCCGGGACTCAGAGGCTGTTTTTGGTCTCCGGGCTCCCATTCATGGCCCGTACGTGTATACAATGATGTCACACAACCTTATGTTTTTGGGAGAACGAGTGAAGGAAGAAATCTCATAGACTTAGGGAGTTCAGAGCCAATGCAGTCTAAGTGGCTGCCCTTCCAGGCTGAGCCATGTGGGGTCCACAAAGAGGTGACCAAATCTGTGCCAAGTGCAAACTTGGAAAGGGCAGAGAGCCACCCTTTCTCTCCCTAGTCCTGGTTTTACACTGCTATCCGTGTTCTCCACCCTCCACCAGCCTGGGTCGATCAGAGCATTTGACTGCCCGGCCATCTGTAGAGGAGACTTTGAACTTCCACGCTCTGGCCTCCTGCTTTCGAGATGCCTAAGAGCAGAGACCCAGAAGTCAGACGCAGGCTGCAAGCCTGGGTCTGACTTTTCCCAAGGGAAGTATTAGGTGCCCAGGAAAAAATGCAGGGAAGCATGAAGACAGCCTGTGAAATGAGCCTCAGCTTCCCCTATGGAGTAAGCTAGAAATGGCCCGATCTCTGCCCCCCCAACCCCCCCAACCCCCAACCTTGGCCCTGGGCTCCTGATAGGAAGCCAGCAGTCTGGGCTAGATTCCCTGCATTTGGGCAGGAAATCTGCTCTGTCCACAGCAGTCCACAGTTGGGACTTAATGTTGGGACGGGGGCTTTGATTGTGGCTCTGTGTCTTAACCAAAGTACTCTAGAAACAGACTCTGAGACAAGGGTTACGGTGCTCACACTATTTGGGGAGATGGAAGGATGATGAGAGGGGAGGAGAGACATGAGTCAGGAAAGATGTGAAGCAATGCAAGACAAGGTATTACTGTGTTGGCGATGTCCTCACATGAGCCATGAGGAGAGAACAGGTCACATGACAGTGTTGTTTGCTAAGGACATGGTGCTTGCAAGGAGAAACCACCTTGGAACAGTTCACCAAGAGGAGAATTGGGAGGGAATTTATCTATCTGTTTCTCCCCTCATTTCCTGTTTCCCACTGACCAAGGTGCATACCTCCACCGTACTTCTGAGTTGCATCATTTGCCCCCAGGTGGCTGCTTGGGAAGTCAGATCCCACAGCCTGCCATGTGGCATTTCTACCACAGATGTGGAAGTGCAGGGGCTATTTGGCATAGGTGGGGATTTAAGTTTAAGAAGGCACATGAGGTTTGTGACCAATATATCCTACATTTTCCCACAGGATTCAAAGCCAATATCCCCATGCACACAGAATCCCCAGCACTGTCTGAATTCTAAGTGAAATAAATGTATAGTTCTTGGGGGGAGAAAAAAGATGCATTCAGGTGTGGCGTGGAGGATCAGACTTTTTCTTTGGAATTTCTCAGGCCGTAAGCTCCGGTATCTCCTGTTGGATGTCCCCATGTCTCTGCTTTTGTTTTCACTCACTTAAACTTGAGGAAGAGGATCTCCATCTAGGATGGATCCATGACCCAAATCTCAAGATAAGATAGGGGATCATTTAACCAGCTAATTTGATATCACATAACAGGGATTTCCAACTTCCCAGCCAAGGACTGTCAGATTCCCACTGCCCCCATTTCACTTCGGTTCCACCATTCTAGAGTCTGCACACCCCATTCCATTTTTGTATTAGAACTGGTTGGGGGACAGGTGATAGAACCCAACACAAACCAGCTTAAGCAAGAAGGAACTGAGAGGTGTAGTGGTATTACTGATTTAGGCGGGGCTGAATTCAAGGGCTCAATTAAATGTCATCAGCTAACCCTCACTCCATCTCTCAGGGCTCTGCTTCTCTTTGTGCCTTGGTCCCATTCTCTTTCCTGCCACAGACACACTTTCTCCGTGGGACAGAGAGAGCTGGATGCCAGCAGCTTCAATCTCATATGCTCCTAGCACCATGGCCTTAAAAGCAAGAGAGCTTTGAAGAGAAAACTGATTGGCTCTACTAAGGTCACAAACTCATGCCTAAACTAATCACTTTGGGCAGGGTGATGGGTCTTGTATCCATCTCTGTGGGGTGAAAAGGGGAGGGGGCAGAGGTGGCATTGTGACTCTCAGCCTATTGAGGACTTATGGAGTGTAAAGACATGTCCTGCAGGGTCTGTAAGAATGTGTGATTTGACCTGGCTGGAGTTTAGGATGCAGATGAAGGAGCAGTGAGAGTCAGGCGGGAGCCAAGTCCATAGAAAGGGTATCAGATTTATCATGGGGACAGGAAGGAGCCATTGAAGGGCTTTAAAAGAGGAGTGACACGATCAGATTTGTGTCTTAAAAAGATTCCACTGGACAGCTAAGTGGAGAATAGACCAGAGGAGTAGATACTGGGATTGAGGGTCTAGTTAGGAGGATAGTGCAATGGTTCTGGTGAGGAAGAGTAGGAATATAAAGGAGAGATTGATTTAAGATGTATTCAGAGGTAAAATGTAAGATGTTTACAAGACAAAATTGGTTTTTGTTTAAATGAGGGTGGGAGAACTCTAAGATGCTTCTCTCTCAGGGTTCAGGCTGAACAAGTCAGAGATGCTATTTACGAATCTAGGAACATGGAAGAGATGTAGACTGACAAGAAGATGTGTTTGCCTATGAGACGTACAAATGGAGTTGTCTAAAAGGCAACTTATCCAAAAGGCAACTTGAAGTTCAAGAAGGAAAGGAGGGAGATAGACATTTGGGAGTCCTAGTCACCTGCAGTCAGGGTGCCACCCAGGATGATTTAAACAGAAAAACCATTTGTTGAAAGGGCACTGGGTGGGTCATAGTACTGCCAAGCAGGGCATGCAAGCTTGGGAAATGAGTGGGAACAACAGGAGGCCAGTCTGCCAGAGCAAAAGCCAAAGTCATATGTCATAACCAGACAGTGAGAATACTGTGGATTTCATCATCAGTGGGTGCTTGATGTCACCACCACCAGTACCCATACCACTATAGCCCCCATGCATGGGAGAGAGCTGACCTTGCTGTGTCCACTGCCAGGATGAATTCTCCACGGTTCTATTTCTCCGAATCATTTACCCCAGAATCTACGCTTCTGGGGGCTACTTGGCTAGGCCTAGGTCACATGCCTCTGCCTTAGCTGCCAACCTTTTCAATGTCTGTCATGGAATGTCGGCTCTGCTTATCTCCAAGACTCGTAAGAAGAAGGGGAATCAGATTCTGAGAACCCCCAAATTACCAAGGTCCGCTTCGGGTCGGTGCTGTGGAGGTCACTAGGAAGAGTGAGGAGATGAGAAATTGGTCTGAACTAAACTGTTTTCTCATTTTTGGGCAAGATTTTTATTTTTAAGTAATCTCTACACCCAATGTGGGGCTTGAACTCACAACCCGAAGATCAAGAGTCACATGCTCTGCCTGAGCCAGCCAGGGGCCCTGTTTTCTTATTTAAATAGTGAACGACACGAAAGGAGTCCATGAAGGATGCTGAGGAGTGTAGTGAGTGTAGGAAAAACTGCAATTGTGTAACGGAGAAAAGGGGTACAGGGTCAGGGTGATCAACAAAGCTAAATGACATCAAGTGGTCAAATAAGTTAAGCCTGAACATTTCCAGTGGATTTTTCAGTTCAGAAGTCATTTGCAACTTCAGTGAAAGTATTTTCAGTAGAGATTTTGGGAAGAGGTCACTAGATTTAAGCACTAAAGAGTGCATGGGAGGTGAGGAAGTGGAGATGGGGAGTCACACTACTCCTTAGAAGCTTGTCGAAGGCAAGAAAATGTGCAACAGTCAGTAGCGTGTGGGATTAAAGGTGGATTTTTTTTTTTTTTTTTTTAGGTTGGGCCATTTGATCAAGTTTATGTGCTGAGATCAAAAAGTAGGGGGCAGTGAAAAGTTGAATATCCATGAAGGAGAGGCGTAAGTGAAGGAGCAAAGTTCCTGAAGAGACAAGAGGTAATGAAATACACATTACAGTGAGAGGATTAACCTTGGATTTGAAGGGAGACCTCTCTTCTCTGAGAAAGAAAGGGTGGGAGAGATTCAGATGCTTGGAGGGGACTAGAAACTAAGACAGTTTCTTCCCACTTGCCTTCATTTTCTCTGTGAAGCAGAATGGGGGATGGTGGCAGAAGCTGCCATGTATAAGGATTGCTGAGTACACTATGGGCCCAACTGAAGAGACTGAATTTGCAGTAGCTCTGCACTGGGTACAAGTTAAGTTAGCTTAAAAGATTTATTCTAGGTAAATGTGACTCAGAGACCCCAAGGTCAAGAGGGCCTTACAAAGGGCCTGGGAAGCTTTTATTTTATTATTTTTTTATTAAATATTGTATTTATTTATTAGAGAGAGAGAAAGCCTGACTGAGCCACCCAAGCGCCCCTCTGGGTATCTTTTAGGAACCAGAGACCAATCCCGCCATTTCTGGTCTCTGCCTCTAGATGGTTCATTCTCTCCTTGCAAGTAGTCTTTCTCCATCTCTCATTCCTCATAGTAGCTGGAGGTAGATGCACCATAGCTCCTGGATTTTTATCTCTTCTGTTCAGGAGACCAGTTCAGTCAGAATCATATTCTCTCATCCCTAATCCAAAATTCCCAGGAGAGTACATTTACTTAGCACAGCTTGGATTAGGAATCCACTCACAGTTCAAAAAACTGCAGCCACAGTGCCAGGGGTCACACAAAACAAACATGGCCCTGGGGCCCACAGATCTGGAGGGCGAGTATAGAAAATATAATTTCCAAAGAATAGGGTTTATGGGCTGGACTAACTCAAACAGCGTCTACTCACAAGCGCAGTTCTGCAGGATTGGGTGATTTCCCTTATCTTGGTTTAGGATGGGAGAGGAAAGGAGGTAAATGGCTGGAATGACCCAAGATTGCCATTTTAAGGGCAAGCATATTAACAAAAATGTGATAAAAGTAACTGACCATAGGATCTGGACTGGATAGGAAAAGAAGTGAAGCCAGGAAGATAATGATAAACCATGAGGCAGTTGAGATTCATGGGATTCATAATGAGTAGAAGAGCTGGTGGCATGAGATGGGAGGCGGTGAAGAGGGGAAATCCTGGAAGGTTGTGAAATACTGGATTTTGACATTTTACTCATGGGGACAGACTCCCTCTGCTTACCCAAAGTGCTCGTGTTCAAACACTGCCAGGCATGCATGGCTTTTAAAAGCTATTATGGGGCCCTTGCTAGGTAACTGTTGTAGGGAACAGAGTCAACCCCTTCCCCAACTACTCTGAACTTCTACACTCTGAGACTAAGGCCGTAAGTCCTGTTATTTTATATCCCTTGCTTTTTTCAGTTATTATTAACAATGGGTGTAACAAACTAATACTAAGACAGTGTTGTGGTCCAGGCTGAGAGCAAGGTAAAAAGACTGGGGCAAGGGGCATCAAAAGGAGGGAATCAGAAAGGAGATGCTGAGGATATCCAAATGTAAAAAACATCACCAGGAAAATCCTGACTGCAAGGCTGCTCAGGATGGACAGACATAACATGCCTATATTACTCAGGGCAAAGCCTTTCTTGAGCGTGCTGTATCCAGCTAAAAAGAGGGAGTGAGGAAGGAGAGTAGATCTAAGATAAGACTTTCCCCATTAGTGCTGATGGAAAAGAGGGGCATATGTGAGCCCTGACACCAAACTCTAAGGATGAAAGATCTGGCCATGTCTGAGATTAATAATCATAATTGCCACAATTATAGCTTCCATTTATGGACAACTTCCTAGGCGCAGATTCTCATATGTATTATGTTGAACCGTATGACACTGCAGGTATTTGACTCTTTATAGCCTACAAAACGGCAATTTCATAAGGTTCAAGCTATTATCTTATTTCATCCTCACCACAACAACCCCATTAAAAGGTATTATTGCCCCCACTTTACAGATGACAAAACTAAGACTCAGAAAGCGAAAGAAAGTCCCACGCTTTGAGGCTGAAGTAAATGCTGAAACCAAGTTCTGAACCCAGATTGTTTGAATAGAAAGAGTGCTTTCCGGCACGCCACAGCTACCAGGGGGGCAAGACCCCGAGGTCTTTGACTCCCCCATTGCAAACCAGAGATTTCAGGAGTCCGCGGGGTCTCAGGAAGCCCCTCTCAATCTCTACCTGCGGCCCGGCCTCCAACGTGGAAAGGCAGCGGGGACGGTCGTCCCTGCTCATTCCTCCCAACCACACGGGGCGCCAAGTGCCGATAGTCTTTTTCAGAAGGCTCTCCGCGCACCCCCAGAGCCCCTCCTTTTTCCACTCACCCGCCCTAACCCACGGCGCAGGCGCCACCTACCTCCGCCCCGCACCCCTCCCAACCAGCGCGCACCGCGCAAACGCGGGAGCCTGGCGTACCGGGCGGTGGCGCGCCCAGAAACAGGCCGCATGGCGATTGGTCAGAAGCCGGTCACGTGACTACGGTGTTGCCGCGCGAGCGTGCGCAGAGTGGCTCTGCGCGCCCGTGACGGAACGACGAGGCGTGGGGGTGCGCGACCTCGCCCGCCCGGCCCGGCCCCCGCCCCTTGGCCTGCCGCTCCGCCCCCGCGGGGCGTCCCGGGCCGCTCGTCCCCTCAGCGGCGGCCGCACGCGGCCCGGGGTCGCCGTGAGTACTCGCGAGGCCGGCCTCTGGGGCGGCCGCCACGGGGACGGGGCGGGGCGGCCGGGCCGCGGGAAGGGTGCGGGGCCCGCCCCGCCTCGGCAAGGGTGGATGAAGTGAGGGGCTTGGACCGGGTGGCTCTGAGGGGCGCTCCTCGGTTTGACAGGCTTCGCTCAAGGCCGGGCGGCTGGCAACACCGATCGGGCACAGAGCTTCTTCCCCGGGAGGCAGGTGTTGGGTGTCTTTGGGGGTCTCCGGAGGAAACCGGAGAAGAGCTATGACTGCTCCCCCCCAGGGAGGCCTCAGGGCCTGCCCTGGAAGCGCGGATGGCAGCCAGTGTGTTGGGGGCTAACCTCGTCCTCTTCCTGCACCGGGTGTACCGGAGATAGCGCCAGCCTTTGAGAATCTCCCCTCCGTGGGTTCTCCCCCGCACTCTTTGTTCAGTGTCTTAGTCTTTCTGAGAGAGGAGCACTCGGTATAGAGTGGAGTAACCCCCTTTCCCAGGACTACAAAGCTGAGAGTCAAACCCAGAGTTAAATGTTGGGATCGGAGGCTTTTTTGGCTAGATGAAAAGTTGTCAGAGCGAGAAGTGCCGGAGGACCTAGGGAAGGACTTTTGTGATCCGGACTTGAGGCTTATTTACATTTGACCTGTTCCCATACAGATCCGTAAAGCCTTCTGTCTTAGCTGCCATCATCCAGACTTTTTTTTTTTTTTAAAGATTTTATTTATTTATTTGAGAGAGAGAATGAGAGAGAGCATGAGAGGGAAGAGGGTCAGAGGGAGAAGCAGACTCCCTGCTGAGCAGGGAGCCCGATGTGGGACTCGATCCCGGGACTCCGGGATCATGACCTGAGCCGAAGGCAGTCGCTTAACCAACTGAGCCACCCAGGCGCCCTGCCATCATCCAGACTTAACACTGAGCTGAACACCCTTGTTTGGGTACTCTTCACACAGTGTATACTTGGCCCAGCTTCTCTTGAAAGGTTCCTTCCTTCACCTCATTTAGATAAATCAGATAGGTCTTTCTTGCTTAATTCATTAAACAACTCCTTTAATTAGTTATAACCACATTACAAGAAAATTGGATGCAATTAGGACCTGTCAAATGTTGCTTAAGTCTCAGTTTCACTATACTGATGCTAAGCAACTTGCTTGGCCTTCCTACACATGAGTATTCTATGTATAACAAGAAAGCACTGAGATAGATGATCTTTTAGGCTTACTCCTCTTTCAGATGTCTGTGATTCTGTGAATTTCATGACCCACCACTTCCCTTTTCCCACTCTTTAAACCCATTCTCTACCTCCAGGGGAATGGGCATTGAGAGTAGAAGATGGGAGTCCCTTTCACTGAAACAGCCTGGTTTGGGAAAGATGGTAGTCTCTGAATTGTTTCTTCCCTGGACAAGAAAAATTCCCTCTGAACTGCCTTTTTCTCCTTGTGATAACAGCAGAAACCAAGCAGCAACAGCCCTTGGAGAGAGGCTAAGTTTTTCTTGACTTCTGCGGTGACAAAGACCTTGAGAAAGTTGGTACTTCTGGCCTACGCTGCCAACGTCTTACCACCCAGCCCAAGACAGCCCAAGCTGGACATTAGTGCCTCCCTCTTTATTCCTCTCTGATCATCCAGATCAGCACCTGACTGTTTATTTTCAAATCTCACAAACCCAGCTCAGCCCTCAAGATCTTCATAATTTTGGTTCTCAGCTGCTCTTTAAGGTGAATGGAGTCTTGCTTTTTAAAATCATTTTTGTATGATTTTGTCTATGTGTAGACACATTTAGGTTCTTCTGTGTATCTCCCTTTTGGTTTAGGTATCTAGCAGACAGTTCATTCATTCATCTGTTCATTCAATAAGTATGAGTTGAGGTACTGACAACAGACAATAAAGAGTCAAAGCCTCTGCCACCACAGAGCTTATATTCTGCTGGAAGATAAATAAAACAAACATTTTGTATGTCAGAGCATGGTGCTGTGGAAAATTGTAAAGCAGGTAAGGGGGATAGAAAGTGCTAGTGTGTGTGTGTTGAAGTTTTGCTGTTTTATAGAGGATGGTCAAGATGACCTTTGAGCAGAAATATGAAAGTAAGGAGCATGCCATATGGATATCTGAAAAGCATTCCAAGAAGAGGCAACAGCAGGGACAAAGGCTTTGTGGTGGGAGTATACTTGATATGTTTGAAGAACAGCAAGTAGGCAGTTGTGGAGTTTCAGGGATAATTTTCCTGTTCACACTTAGAGTTGACTTTTTAGGGACCCTGAAAAAGTACAGGAGTAGGCTATGATTTTTTTTTAACTTGTTAGGGAATTTTCCAACTATACACAAGAGTATGAGAAACTCTCATGAACCCATCACTCAGATTGATCATTGGTATTTGCCATATTTATTTCATTCCCCCCCACCCCCCTTTTGGGGTGGAGTAGTATATACAAGTAAATCTCAGATATCAGGCCATTTCATCTCTAAGAACTTCAGTTGCAGTTTCCCTTTGCATATTGTTTTTGATGAGTCAGGCACTGCTATCAGCTCGAGGACAGCTATGGTGTTTGCCTTGGCATTGTGCCGTATGTCCCCATCCTGGGTCAGTTACCAGGCTTAAGTTGGTTATCTGAGGAACAGACCACAGGCCCTTGGAGCACGCAAGGATTTAGAACAGTGGTTCTCAAATTTTATCATGCATCAGCCTAACTTGGAGGGCTTATTAAAACACAGATTACTGGACCCCATCTCTGGAGTTTCTAATTCAGTAGGTCTTAGTAGGGGTCTGAGAATTTACATTTTAAATAAGTTCCCAGGTGATGCTGATGTTGCAGATCCATAGACCCCACTCTGATCTATAAACCTAAGGTTCAGTAGAACCATATTAGAGACCAAGAACACTTCTGTTTAGGTTGGAGTGGGTGAGACAGATAGGTGCAGAGTCAGGAAGGCCTAGATAGTTGTTTTTAATTTTGTGAAATGGCTAGGGGTTAGTGTTTTTCTGACTATTGGGATCATTATTGCATTTTTATTTGGGGAGTAGGTTCCGAGATCAGTCCAGGGTATTATTTTGGCCATGACAACTCAGACCGTGTCTACCAGGGGATGTTCAGTGTTGTTGAGGACTTTTTAAGTTAGCTATGATTGTCGTAAAAAGGCTTCTAGTGATACTGATATTTAGTAAGACATGATGATTCAATTTGAGTAAATAACTAGGGGTAAAGATTCCTAAAAGAATCTGATTCTGATGAGGGTTGGTACTGTGAAGAATGTTCCTAAATGAACTGACTAGACAGAGTAGCATATCATCTGGTCCTGCTACCATCACTTTCGGCTTCAGGGGTTGATACAGCATTATGATCTAGAGCAGGGACTTGCTCTAATCCAACTCTTGAGCTCAAATGGAACAGTAGTGTCTTATGTTTGTATAGTGCTTTCACGGTTCATTATCTTTAAAGAACTATGTGTACAAGTGTGTGTACATGCATGCAAGCATGTCTCTATGTGCAAGTGTCTGTAATATGTCTAATAAAAGTGTATCCATAAACGTGTGCTTGTGTAAATACCATCTAGCTGTTAAGTGGTGATGAAACCAATTGTTGTCTACTTTCCACAGGACAGTGACTTGTTACCACCACCACAGCAGAGCCTGACATCCCCAGCAGATCTCCAGTCAGCCCCTGACATCACCCCTTCCCTTGTCTCCCTCTGTGGCCTCCTAAATGCCCATCCCGTTGGCCTGGGTTCAGCTGGTGGTATGGAGGGGTGCTGCCTAGCACTGACCTGGGAGTGTGTGTGACCCACTGACCCAATGGTGAGAACTGACTACCCATCTCTCCAACTGATCATCCAGGGGATAGATGGGACCAAGTGCAAACCTCACTTTTTCCTGGTATTTTCCCTTCCATCCTTTTGAAAGGTAGAGTTGGTTATCTGACATTAAAGGAAGAAGGAGCATGGAGACTGTATTACTTGGGGTGTGTACAGGTAGATTTTCTTGGGAAGGACAGAGAGAGTTAAATAAGGAATAGAAAGGGAGTGATAAGACAAGAGAGCTTAACTATGTGTGTAGCTGCTTTGCAGTAATGATCCGAGAAGAGGCCCAGCCTGCACTAGGATCTAGATATACCTAGGAATCAACATTGATGTTGAAGTCTGCATCCCTTCCCCACTGGCTACCAGAGCCTCAATCTTCATACCTACACCCAAGAAGGCCAAAATTCCCTATCTTCTTCCATCCATCAGAAGTCAGAGGTAGGCCATGGATATGACCAGATCCAGGAAGAGACATGTCCCTTGTATAGTGCTTTCACAGTTGTCTACTTGTCTACCAAAGAGTGAAGTGAAGGGAGTAAAGGGAATAGGGCCTCAGTTATTCTTTTTTTTTTTTTTTTTAAGATTTATTTATTTGAGAGAGCGAGAATGAGAGAGAGAGAGTACATGAGATGGGGGAGGGTCAGAGGGAGAAGCAGGCTCCTCGCTGAGCAGGGAGCCCGATGTGGGACTCGATCCCGGGACTCCAGGATCATGACCTGAGCCGAAGGCAGTCGCTTAACCAACTGAGCCACCCAGGTGCCAAGGGCCTCAGTTATTCTGTCCTGAGGGGCTTCCCGTTCTTTGTGGGAATCTGTTTCCTATCACCCCACTCCGTTCCATGGGATGATAGGGATCCAACAAAGGTTGCATTCTTATTTCTCATCACTAGGACATCAAAGGCCAGTTCTGGAATGATGATGATTCGGAGGGAGATAATGAATCAGAGGAATTTCTCTATGGAGTTCAGGTGAGATTACAGCCCCTAAAGCCCATATTGGATAGTCTAAATGTGTGCTTCTCTGAATACAACAAGTAGTGAGAGATTATTCTGGAGCAGAGATAAGATGATACAATACAGTGTTGGTGTGGTCTGAGCATTGTCTTACAAGAGCTCATCTCATATCCTTGCTCTTGCCTGGGACTCATACCTTTCTCAGAGTAAACTACATTTCTTGGATGTGGAAGCTACCCATGTGTTCTTGGTTGGAAATAATTAGTTTTTGACTCTTCCTTCACTAGCTAGTGGGTGTCATTTCATTCATTAGGGTCCAATTTTTAAAAGATTACCTTGCCAGTGATTGTACACATAGTTCTTAAAGATTACGCTATCACTACCCAAGGCACAATCCTGAGGAGGAATGTTGGACTTTTCACACAGAACCATCTGAGTTAAATTCTGTGCTCTTCAGCCTGTCCTGAGTTCTCATGGAAGGGATACCTAAGTATCCCTGGTCAGAGTCAGAGGCAAAGCTGCAGACTTAAGGCTGTACTTCTTGAGCAAGGCCTGCATTTGGTCCGCTGAAAGTTCATAGAGTGGAGATGGTGGGAGACTTGTGTGCCAATGGTCGGTGGCTAGGGTCACCATCAAGAGCCCCTTCACAGAAGCTGCCTTTTGCTTATATGTACTACTGCTGTTTGATTTTCTTGTGCCTGCTGTTTGTTCATGTTCTTTTTATTTTGCATCTCTCTTTCCCCTCTCCCAAAACCTCCCCACTGTTTTTGCTGTTGACTCAGGGGAGCTGTGCAGCTGACCTGTATCGACACCCACAGCTCGATGCAGACATTGAAGCCGTGAAGGAGATCTACAGTGAGAACTCTGTATCCATCAGGTGGGACTCCACTTCAGGAGCGTGCCACTTCTTTCTGAGCTGTGGAAGGCTAGAGGTTTTTTTCTTTTTATGGTATGATAGGGGGTCTGTGGACCTGGATAAATTAGGAGCTTAGTGATAGTGGGAGTTGTTCAGCATACTTAAGCTTAGCTGAGAGCAGTGATGAAAGAAGTATAGCCACTTTTCTTAGAAGTTTCCTTTCATCCTAGAATCCCTCTAAGCTGATAGTTTGACCTTTGAGGTCAGAAGGGCTTCTGGCCTGGAGGAAGCCCTGATCGTGTAAGTGGCTTGAAGCTGTAGCTAAGTCTAGATACAGAGCTACCTTCCACTCTTCCCTCTCCCATGGCCCCAGGCTCAGTTTTCCCTCCACCTCAGTCTCTGTTCCCTTCTTTCTCCCTTACTGAGTCTCCCCTATATCTCTGTAGAGAATATGGAACTATCGATGACGTGGACATTGACCTCCACATCAACATCAGCTTCCTCGATGTAAGTGGTGCTAGTACTGCCAACAACATGTCTAGCTGGACTTGTGGATTTTGTCATGTAGACCAGGAGTCTTGTTCCTGAGTGCTGTATTTGGAGCACATATTCTTCATCCCTGTCTTTCTTAGACCATCAGCAGACAGTGGTGTGTACTGTCATGTGCATGTGTGTGTCATATAGGGAAAACTTCCAAGTCCATTCCTCTCTGTTGCTAAACTGGAACCTGTTTCCCTTACTCTTTTAGGAGGAAGTCTCTACAGCCTGGAAAGTCCTCCGAACAGAACCTATTGTGTTGAGGCTGCGATTTTCTCTCTCCCAGTACCTCGATGGACCAGGTAAAGGCAGTGACTTTGGGCATGTAGGTGTTTCAGTTGTGGACTAATCCAAAGTCCTAAGTTAAATGCACCAAAGAAAAGCTAGGAATAAGGTCCTTGGGTATAATTTGCAGGCCATTGGTAGGGGTTTTTCAGTTTTCTGTCATTGGTGTCTTCATTTCCTGTCACCTGCTAACCATCCCCTGAAGGCCTTCTTGGTTAATGAAATTGTTTACTCTGGTCCCCAGATATTATTTATTCTTTCCGTTCCCCTCGACCTCCTCATAGAAGCTAAAGTGATTTGGAATTGGTCAGAAAGCTCCCAGAATCTACCCTCTGCCTCAGATGCTTGCTTCTCCATCACTATTGGTTAGAGTACTCTTAGAGTCTGAGGAAGCTCATCCACTGAACTGGGGCCTTGGACTCCCAGGAAAATAGAGACCTGTACATACTAGGAGCTTTTTCTTCTCTTTGCAGAACCATCAATTGAGGTTTTCCAGCCATCGAATAAGGAAGGGTTTGGGCTGGGTCTTCAGTTGAAAAAGTAAGAACTTTGATCTTTCTGGTTATGGACATATGAGGGGAAGAGACGGACATATGGATGGACAGGCAGACCTTTGGGTGGAATGTTTCCTCCCAAAAATATCTTTCTGAGATGTGCCCAAGAAAGACTAAATAAATTGGGAAAGCCAAATTTATGGTTAGGTGGGAGACCCTCTGGTTCTGGGATGTCTGGCCTTGAGACTTCCTAGAGGTGAGGTGGGGCTTATTAGTACTTATCATTTAAGGATAGGTACAACCCTAGAATTAGGGTCATGCTCTTCGTATTTTCTCTTGTGATTTTCTCTGAGTAGGGCTTTAGGAGTTCAGACAGTTTTAGTTTATGGAATGTGTTGAGCATCTTGCTGATATTTGGTGTACAAAGAGAAATAAATGAATTATATAGATTCTACCCTCAGTGAATACAGAGTCCAGTGGATACATGTTCTAATACAAGTGAACATGTAAGGTTTAAAAAGACTATAGAGAGGGACACCTGGGTGGCTCAGTCGGTGAAGCGTCTGCCTTCGGCTCAGGTCATGATCCCAGGGTCCTGGGATCGAGTCCCACATTGGGCTCCTTGCTCAGTGGGGAGTCTGCTTCTCCCTCTGCTTATGCTCTCTCTCTGTCAAATAAATAAAAATTAAAAAAAAAAACTTAAAAAAAATATAGAGGAAGGGGTGACTCAGTCTGGTGGTGGGTGGAGGGCTATGAGTGAATGAATGAAAGGGAGATGATTCATGTTTTCAAGGATGGGTAAGAGTTGCCCATGCAGACAGACTCTGAGAGTGAATAACATTTACAAGGACACAGGTGAAGCAGCCTGTGTGTAGGAAGCTCAAGTAGTTAAATATTGCTAGTAAAATACAGGGGGAGAGTGGTAGGAACTGAAGCCAGAGAAGTAGGAAGGGGTCCAAATCAGAGAGGATCTTGGGCTTTTATCTTGTAGACAGCCGGAGCTTTGAAGGGTTTTAAGCAAAGAAAGGACGTGGTCAGACTTCGTTTTAGAGAAATGATTCTGGTAGTGCTGTGTAAACTAGGTAGGAGGGGCGCAGACAAGAGACCAGAACTAGTTTAGTAGGAGACTTTGTAGAAGTCCAGACATGAGATGATGAGGGCCTGAGCCAAAGTGTTAATGTGGGTGAGAATAGAGATGAAAGATGGACTGGAGAGATTTGTGGAGTGTAAAATCAATAAGACTTGGAGACCGATTTGGATATGTTGTATGTGGTCATAAAAACCAAGGAATAGTGGAAAACTGCTCTTAGGTTTCCAGCCTAGATGTCTGGGTAAATTAATAGAACACCAAATTAAATAGGGATGTAAGAAGAAGAGCAGGTTTATGGGATAAGGATAGATAATTAGTTCCATTTTAAACATCTTGTTTAAAGATAACCTGGTGGGGGGGGTGTTACCTGGGTGGCTCAGTCAGTTAAGTGTCCAACTCTTGGTCTTGGCACAGGTCTTGATCTCAGGGTGGTGAGTTTAAGCCCCACATTGGGCTCCATGCTGGGGATGGAGCCTACTTAAAAACAAAAACAAAAAACCTTGGGATATTCAGATGGAGGCACTCAGTACATAGTTAGATATGTCACAGAAGTTAGGGTGGAAAATATATTCACTGAATGGGTGGAGATTACAACCAGTGTAGAGTATGCGATTGCTAAGGGAAAGCATGATAAAAAGAAAATAGGATCAAGGGCAAAACACCCTTTGACATCCAGACAAAATACCCAAGAAAAGCAGCAGGGTGGGCAGAAAAAGAACACTGAAGGTAGGTCAGAGAAGTTAGAGAAGAATAGGAAGAGAATGGTGTCACAGAAGGCAAGGGGGAGAGTTTCTACAAGGAGGGCAAAATGCCAGAAAGGATAAAGGTTAAGAAAGAGGAGATAAGTAAGAGTTTTTGTTGGATTTAGCATCAAGGTAAGAGCAATCATAGTGGAGTGGTGAAGGGAGAAACTGGACTACGGTGAGTGGTTAGCAATGAAGTAGAAACAGTAAGTGTGGACTGAGATATTTGGATGCGGATAGGAGGGGAAGAAGGAGGTGTAACTAGACTGAGGTGCAGAAACTGAAACTTTTTGTAGACTTTGGGAAAGGAACTGACAGGAAAGGGGGATGACTGATGGATCAAGGTCCCTAAAGAGGCAAGGGCTGAGATCTAGAGAACAAATAGAGGAATTAAGAGAAGGGTCACCTTGTCTCCAGAGAATGGAGGAATCAAGGTAGAGTGGAAATGGAAACAGATTTTGTAGTAGGGTTGGAAAATTAAAGGAGCTGGTAACTGATGGCTTCAATTTTCTCTGTTAAGAAGGAAGAGGCTATCAGCTGTAGGTGAAGTTAAAAGCTTAGAGAAGGCGGTAAGGATTTAGAATAATAGCTTAGAGTAATGCCAGAGAGGACTGATCAAAGACCAGTGAAAGAATTGACAGGACTAGCTGAGGGCCCAGCTCAAGTTGGAAGCCATAAGTTTGGGGATATAATTTTTTGCCTAGCTGTGTCACTACCCCTCATGGCCCTACTCCTTCACGATTTACAAAGTAGAGGATGGTACTCAATTCCATCCCACTACTTCTGTTCCACTGTCAGTATAGTCATTCTTGGCAGTATATTCCCAGGTTCGTGGCCATTGAAGGCTCACCTTTGAGATCTTCCATTAAAGGCAAATCATCTCAGAATTGTTCTGGTCCATTAGACCAGGTAATGGGAGTGGATATTTAACCCCTAAGGTAAAGAGGTACTTTAGGACAGTACATTTCCGTGTGCTAAGGTCATGATCGGGGGTCTTCAGACACACTTCACCACAAGTAGCTTTACAGCCCCTGGGTCTGAATTTTAGGTTAATTGCTTTTCATAGTTCTATTCCTTGACCTATTCCCCTGCCTGAGTTTTTGTAAGCCTATTCTCTTTGATTCCTTAGGATCCTGGGTATGTTCACTTCGCAACAATGGAAACATCTCAGCAACGATTTCTTGAAGACCCAGCAGGAAAAGAGGCACAGTTGGTTCAAGGCAAGTGGTACCATCAAGAAGTTCCGAGCTGGCCTCAGCATCTTCTCGCCCATCCCCAAGTAAGTGCTCCCCTAGGAGCAGATCATCTCTAATGACCATGGTGTTGTCTGAGCTTCCACCCCACTTTCTTGATTACCTAAAGTTATCTATTTTGCCCTCTCCCAAGGTCCTCTAAATTCTGCACCTTTAACTGTTAACACCACCCACACGGTCCTGTCCCCTTGGTGTCTTTATCCTTGTAATTCTGACACCAGTATTCATACCTTGTCCTTTATGTAAAACACAATACCTAGCTCATGGTATGTATTTGAAGAATTGTATGCTAATTTTTTCCATCTTTTCTTTCTTTGAACCTCATCCATTACTCCCTCTCCTAAGAAGGCAGAATCTGAGAATAGTCATTAACTCCTTGTTCTCATGAGAGGGTGCACTGATTTATTATCTAGGTTTTAGAAATAAATATTGTCTCGTTCTCTGTCCCCAGGCCTTACATTTTGTCCCCCTGGGCCTCTGACTTGCCCAAAGGCTAATATAAACCCAGATTTGTAGCTTCCCAGGCACTATTATCGACAGACAGACATTAGGCTCTTTCATTCCATACCTGGCCTAGATGCCATAGAGATTGACTGAGGCTTTGCAACTACTTCTTGCTTAGTACAGTATTTAGCACTTAATCATGTGTATATAAACACCACACACACACACTCTCTCTCTCTCTGTCTCTCTCTCTCTAAATGAAACAGGCATCCTGTCCAAGGGATCATTCCATACCTGGCCTAGATGCCATAGAGATTGACTGAGGCTTTGCCTCTGCCTGTTCTCCATGTTCCAATCTGAAGAACACACAAATAATGACATAAGAATCAATTCAGGTTTGTGATACACTGTTTTAAAAGTGTTTAAAATCCAATGGAACTTTCCTCAGGTAGGAGTTCTTTGGCTTAAGTCACTTCACCCATCCTGGCCTAGGACCCACTTATCTCCAGTGTTTGTTTGTTTTTTTAAATTAAAGGTTTTTATTTATTTATTTGACAGAGAGAGACACAGCGAGAGAGGGAACATAAGCAGGGGGAGTGGGAGAGGGAGAAGCAGGCTTCCCGTGGAGCCGGGAGCCCGATGTGGGGCTCCATCCCAGGACCCTGGGATCATGACCTGAGACGAAGGCAGGCGCTTAACGACTGAGCCACCCAGGCGCTCCTCTCCAGTGTTCTTCTAGGGCTCATTCTGAATTCCCAGTTTCATCACTTCTCTTTGCTCTCTCTCCAGATCTCCCAGTTTCCCTATCATACAGGACTCCATGCTGAAAGGCAAACTGGGTGTACCAGAGCTTCGAGTTGGGCGCCTCATGAACCGTTCCATCTCCTGCACCATGAAGAACCCCAAAGTGGAGGTGTTTGGCTACCCTCCCAGCCCCCAGGCAGGTCTCCTGTGCCCCCAGCACGTGGGCCTCCCTCCCCCAGCACGGACCTCTCCTTTGGTACATGGGCTGGGGAGGGTTTGACTTGGGTGTCAGGAGGGTGGGAATGGAAATGTGGGAGTATAGCTTCTCAAAATGAGGTGGGAGTATGGCTTTTCAGGCATCCTAAATCAAACTTGGACATGTACCATGAATGGGTAGAATGGAGCACATTTTTTAATAGCTGAAAACATAACTGTCTGTCAAGCTTCTCTTATAGTAGGCCATGAAGCAGGGAGTCTGAGCTTGGGCATCCCAAGATGTCATGTATGATTTTATGTGGTTAGGACTTGGTCATCAGCTGCTGTATTAACCTATTCACCTACCTTGAAGAAGGTAGGAACCTTTGGCAAAAATGTCTAAAGGTCTTCTCTCCAGCTTTGGGATTATTTAGGCTAATTGGAGGTAAGGCATAGCTATTTCAGGAGAATCCTAGGTGATGAGTGTGAGGTCTTTCTGGCACCAGTTTCATAGGAGGCTCATGATGTCTGTCTTTCTACTCTCTTCAGGTCAGTGGTCACTGCAAGAACATCCCCACTCTGGAATATGGATTCCTTGTCCAGGTAATTGAGTTCAAAGCTTCATTCCTAAGCCTTTCCCCTGTTATTTGACTCATCTGATCCCCTAACATCTCCCAGCTCCTCAGTCAGTTAACAGATACTTCCTGAGTTGCTCTGCTCTTAGAACTGTACCAAGCATTGTGTGGATAGGAGAAAAGAAGGCATAGTTCCCATCCTCAAGAAGCTTATGGCATTATTGGGAAGATGCTAACAGATCATGTCTGATCAAGTGCCAAATGATGCATGACAAATTTTAAGTGCAATGGTGTCAAGATATGAGAGGGATTGACACTGATTTCCTTATGATCCCCAACATCCTCACTCCAGTGGTCTTAAGTTTTCCCTATACCGCTTTCATTGCCCAGCTACTACTGGGTTTTGTTTTGTTTTTTTATATCTCTTTATTCCTTGGACATGCTTTCTTTGATTTTTGCATCTCTCTTATCTTTGTTCACATCATTCCCTCCACTGGCCTTCCTCCGCATATCTGCCTTTTGCAGTCAAGGCTCAATGCTACCTGTGCCATAGAATCATAATTGGTGGGAGTGAGCTCTTCTCTCATTGAACTCTTAAGATGCTTTTTGTTTTGTATGGCACCTGTGTGTCACATACCATATGCTTTGAGTTGTAATTAATTTGTATACATGCCACATCTCCCTTGTTGGTGTTGAGGGTCTGAGAAGACAGTCTTTTATGTTATTGCATAATCAAGGAGACCATTCACCAAACTGGGTACGTAGTGGGCATTCAGTACATCTGAGTGAATAAAAGCCCTTGCATGTCCCTTTACCAGCCCAAAAGTATGTGAAATGCAAAGAACTTGATTCATACAAAACCTGCTACCTGATAGAAAGAGTCATGGTAAGACAGAGTATGGTTTGGGGTGCCTGAGTGGCTCAGTCGTTGGGCATCTGCCTTCGGCTCAGGTCATGATCCCAGGGTCCTGGGATCGAGCCCCGCGTCAGGCTCCCTGCTCTGCGGGAAGCCTACTTCTCCCTCCCCCACTCCCTCTGCTTGTGTTCCCTCTCTCGCTGTGTCTCTGTCAAATAAATAAATAAAATCTTTAAAAAAAAAAATGGTTTTATTTTGTTATTGTTGTTGTTTTTTAGGTTTTGTTTTTCTTTTTAAGTAAGCTCTACACCCAGTGTGGGGCTTGAGCTCATGACTCCGAGATTGAAAGTTGTGTGGTCCACTGACTGAGCCAGCCAGGTGCCCCTAGACAGGGCATTTTAAAAAATTCTTTAGTAATGAGCACTGGCTGTTATATGCAACTGATAAATCACTAAATTCTACCCTTGAAACTAATAAAACACTATATATTAACTTAAATTGTTTTTAGGGTATTGCCAAATGGCTCTGGATTTGTGCTCTCTTCCCAACAGAATTGTATCTATGCTTTTGACCAGTGAACGGGCCTCCTACCATATAATCATGGACTGAATATTCACCTATCTCAGAGGGACAATCTGTAATTACCACAACTAAGGTTAATAGTTTGGGTAGTACCTGTTAATGTTTATAAATACTACCATGAAGGGGCACCTGGGAGGCTCAGTCGTTAAGCCTCTGCCTTTGGCTCATGTCATGATCCCCAGGGTTCTGGGATCGAGCCCTGCATCGGGCTCCCTGCTCCACGGAAAGCCTGCTTCTCCCTCTCCCACTCCCCCTGCTTGTGTTCCCTCTTTCGCTGTCTCTGTCAAATAAATAAAATCTTTAAAAAAAAAATACTTTAATGAAATTATCTCATTAATCTCCATTCCTCTGTGGGGTTAATAATACCCACTTTATAAATGAAGACACCAAGGCTCAGGTTAACTGATTTGCCCAAAGTTATATATATATATTTTTTTAAAGATTTTATTTATTTATTTGATGGAGAGCACAAGTAGGCAGAGTGGCAGGCCGATGGAGAGGGAGAAACAGGCTCTCCGCTGAGCAGGGAGCTGGATGCGGGGCTCTATTCCAAGACCCCAGGATCATGACCTGAGCTGAAGGCAGCCGCCCAACGGACTGAGCCACCCAGGCGCCCCCAAAGTTATTTATGTTATTAAGCGGTAGAGGGGGGTAGGATTTTAACTCAGGTCTTCTGCCATGGCTGTTCCTGTGTTTATAGTTGTAGCTCTAGAGTTGGGCCATCAGTTTAAGTGCAGGACCCAAGAATAGATTCTGCCTTAGGCACAGGGCTGGGAGTAGGGAGAGTAGCTGGAAAGAAGCTTAAATAATTTCCCTTATCTGTGCCTGTACTTCCAAAGGACTTGATATAATCTCTTCTCTCCCCAGATCATGAAGTATGCAGAACAGAGGATTCCAACGTTGAATGAGTACTGTGTGGTGTGTGATGAGCAGCATGTCTTCCAGAATGGGTCCATGCTCAAGGTATATGCTCTTAACTTGTGACCCTCTTCCCTTGGACCCTTAGCCAAGGCTCCTTCACTCCTCATCTTGCCTTTCTTCCTTTCTTCCTAGGTCTATGGTAAAGGTAGAATTCTGTCCATACTCCCTGAGACTCTAGAAATAATTGTTTTTCTCAGAAAACAAATCTCAGCAGTCCTGTTTGGAAAGATCAGGATATATGAACATTTTTGAAGATACAACCCCCACCCAACATTTAAAAATAGGGATCAGGTATTGATCAAGATGATTGCATATGATGCTGTTCTTAAGGACTCCCAAGCGTAGGTAGGTGGACAGACACTGCACTATAAGTATGGAGAGGAGACACGAGCAGTGTTGTGGAAACTCACAAGAGAGAACATCTAACTACCTAGGGAAGTCATGGGAGGCTTCATAGAGGAGATAGCATTAACTCTCAAACTTATACATAAGGCGTTTTAATTAAGACTAATTTATAGTTTTCTTATGACGTAGAGGGCCCCAAATTCCTACCTCATTCTAGAGTTGTCTGAGGTCAGATTTGTCCTTCTCTCTATAACACCTTCTTACTGCACACCCTGTGCCACTATGTCTGTTTAATATGTCCATCCAGCCAGCCGTCTGTACTCGTGAGCTGTGTGTTTTCTCCTTCTACACACTGGGAGTCATGTCCGGAGCTGCAGAGGAGGTCGCCACTGGAGCAGAGGTATGGGAGAGAGAAAAGCTGCTGGGGAACTGGTATCAAGAAAGGCCAGGCAACCTAGCAATTCCACTCCTTGCAATTTAACCTCCAGAAATGCTTACATGTGTAAGGATGTTCACGATACTCTTGTTTGCAGTAGTGAAAAAAAAAACATGGATACAGTTCCATCTCTGGGGTTCTGTTAAAGATACCATGGCATGTCCTTACAGTGGAAATACTCTACAGCTATTACTTATGGGTAGAACATTATATATAAAGAAGATAATGCAACAGTAAGTGTAGTGTAGTTTTCTTTTTCAGTTACCTATTTAATAAAATAACTAGTTCCATAGGAAGAATAATCTGAAAGGAGAGACATCAGACTTAACAGTAGTACCTCTGATATGTGAGATTTGTTTGGGGGTGGGGGATGATTTTTATCTTTTCTTTAGTCACTTTTTAATTCACTGTTACTTGAATTTTTATAAACAGTCTGTATTTTCTAATGAAACCATAAGCATATTTGCTTTTAAAAAAGAACAGCAGAGAGAAGTGCTGAGAGCCTCCAAAATGCTGGATACTGTGTGACTCCCAGCTCTGGGAGATCCTTTAGCTTCTGCCCTCTTTCTCTCTTTTCTCCTAAGGTGGTGGATCTGTTGGTGGCCATGTGTAGGGCAGCTTTGGAGTCCCCTAGAAAGAGCATCATCTTTGAGCCTTATCCGTCTGTGGTGGACCCCACTGATCCCAAGACTCTGGCCTTTAACCCCAAGGTATCGTTGCTTGGGAAGAAAGGGCTAAGGAATAGAAATGATAAGAGATAGTGGGAGTCTGTGGGCTGTCCTTCTGGTGTATATAACAGCTTGGAATGCGGGACAGAAGGAATGGAACACTTGGTTCTTGGGAACTCTTAAACCCCAAGCTTTAGCTGTTTTAACTAACTGAGTTTGTTAGAAGGAGGAGAGAAGAATTAACATTATTGGGTTTTACTAGTGAAGAATATCGACTTTGGAACCAGACAGACCTGGATTCCATTTGAGGTTGGTTCTACTGTTCCCTGGCTGAATGGTGTAAGAAAAGTCGCTTAACCTTTCTGAACCTTGATTTGCTTATCTGTAAAAAGGGGATAATACCTACTTTGCAGATTGTTATAAAAATGAGAGAATATATGTAAAGTACTGTATTAGGGTTCTCTGGAGAAACAGAACCAATAGGAGATATATATAGAAAAAGATTTATTAGAAGGAAGTGGCTCATGCAGTTATGAAGGCTGAGAAGTCCCAGGATCTACAGTTGGCAAGCTGGAGACCCAGGAGAGCCAGTGGTGTAAATTCCAATTCAAAAGCTGGCAGTCTTGAGATCCAAAAAGAGCAGATTTTTCAATTCCAGTCCAAAGGTAGGAAAAGACCAGTGAGTGTCCTAGCTTCAGCAGTCAGGCAGGGAGAGTTCCCTCTTCCTTGGCCTTTTTGTTCTCCTCAGACCTTCAACTGATTGTGTGAGGCCTGTCCAAACGAGGGCAGGCAATCTGCTGTACTCAGTCGGCTGATTCAGAGGTTAATCTCATCTAGAAACACCCTCACAGACACACCAAGAGTAATGCATGACAAAATGGGCACTCCATGACCCAGTCAGATCAACTTGATTAACCACTGACAAAATTAACCATCACAAGGGGCACCTCGGTGGCTCAGTTATTAAGTGTCTGCCTTCGGCTCAGGTCATGATCCCAGGGTCCTGGGATCAAGCCCCACATTGGGCTCCCTGCTCCGCGGGAAGCCTGCTTCTCCCTCTCCCACTCCCCCTGCTTGTGTTCCCTCTCTCGCTATATCTCTCTGTCAAATAAGTAAAATCTTAAAAAAAAAAATTAACCATCACAAGTACCTAGCAGAGTGCCTCACTATTACCCTTTTTGCTATGTATCACACACTATATAGGTACTTTATATATGTTATTTAGTCCTCAGAACATCTCTGAGTGTAGTGGGAATTTTTATCTTCATTAACATACAGGGATACTGAGGTTCTGAGAGGTTAAGTAACTTCCCCTATTACTTCCAGCTGGTAAAAGAGAACTAGCATGTGATTCCAGAACTGTCTGACATTCAATCTGTGTTCTTTCTATGATGTTCTTTCTATGACATGCTATTTCCCTGGGGCCTAGACTTCTTTTGTACATCTGGCCCTCCCTTTTCATTACATCTTACTCTCTACTTTTCTTCATCTGGGTCTTCTCTTCCTATTGATTCCCCACAGAAGAAGAATTATGAGCGACTTCAGAAAGCTCTGGATAGTGTGATGTCCATCCGGGAAATGACCCAGGTATTCTGCCTTCTGCCTGTCCTGCTTAAGTGCCCTGTTGTGCTTGGAATCCATGGGAATGGAGTGAAGATTTAGAAATGCTACTCAGATTCCTCACTGTATTTTCTTTAGTCTTCCCTCTTCAGCCTTCCCAATCCTTGTTCTCTGTTATTCCTCTTTCTCACTCCCGATGTCTCTCTCAACCTTTACCTTTGCTGCCAGTTCCTTCACAAGTTGTTCACATTTAATGTTTTCCCCATAATTCTTAGGGAATTAGAGAAGTGAGGGAAAGACTTTTGCCCAGGGTTGGGAGGGTGAGGAGGGGGCTTGGACGTAAGGAACTAGCCCCAGGGGCCTACATCTTCTGTCCTTCTAGGGGTGGGGCAGCAACATGGAGCAGTGACCATCCTTTGACTCAAGGCTGCCCCTCACCAGACTTCCCCACCCCTCGTCTGCAATCTCTGCATGAATAGACATTCATTTGTACTCACATTTACAGGTGGGCCTCTTCTCAGCAAATCCTATATATCACAGTTCAGATTAACACATAAGATATACCTAGGAGGGATGATTTGTCAGAAGGACTCTGCTTTATATAAAGTTTTACCACAGGATTCCTTAGCCTGATCTTCCCGGGACATTGATTTTATTTATTTTTTATTTAAAGTCAACTTTTTAGGGTTGTAGGAATTGCATAAAATGAGGGAGACCCACCTGCATGTTGTTTTGTAAGCATTTTCAGTCATTTTCATATTTATTTATGAGTCTTACCAATCTGACTGGGCTCCTTGAGGGTGGGAACCCCATCTCTGCTTGCCTTTGTGTGGCCTTCGGTGCCTGTCTTGCCCTAGGCCCTGACAGTCTGTTTTAAGTGGGAGGGCCCCACCTCTCCTGGGAGATAACTTTATGGCCTCTGTTTTACAGGGCTCATATCTAGAAATCAAGAAGCAGATGGACAAGCTGGATCCCTTGGCCCATCCTCTTTTGCAGTGGTAAGTAGTATGGATAGAATGGTTCATCCTTCGGGGATTGGAAGGGAGGGAGGTGTGGGGGTGTATGATATTAGACATGGAACCTACACCTTCTTTTAGAGGCAGTTTTAGCATCCTCCCTGAGGTTATAGATGTTCTGGCTGCTTTTTCTTGGGGTTTTATTGATATACTTGCCCTGAAAAGAACTCAGAGCCTATTAAGAACTCACAAATTCTGACACCATGTTTCGGGTTCTCTTTAGGTGTTGTTTCCCCAATATGTTTTTTAAGTATCCTCTGCATTTAAGCATTAGTACTGTTACAGCTCAGTTTTCTGTGCATCCAGAGAGGTCTGTCTCCCTCTTCTACTCTTTTTCCCTGTCTCAAGGCCTTCCCTGTTGATGTACACTATCCAGAGCCTTGAGGCACTATTATTATTCCTTTCTAACAAAGGTCCTGAACATTTCTACTGCTCTCCACCTCCTGCCCTTCTTCCCTGATCTTGATTTTTGTTGTTATCCTGACATAGCTTTCCCCTCTTTTCCTAGTCAGCTTTTGACATCAGTACTTTCTCAGTGCAACATGCTCCCACATAGCATGAGGAGTGATCAGGCATAGACTATCCAGGATGGCATCACAAGTAAATGGGTGAAGCCCAAAGAACCAAACTGTATCCGCTACATGAGATAACATTGCCTTGCTGAGCTCTCACTGTTTTATGCCTTTGTTCTCTCCTGCGCTCTGAGTTCAGCCTACACACAGCCCAATCTGTCCTTGAATCCTCAGGAAGATTGTTGTAGTTTCTTCTCTTTCTTTCTCCAGCCCAAACAGTAACTTTCTTTCCATTCCTCCCCATCCTCAAGAGCCCTGAAGGCTTCCTCTGAGCTCAGATGGGATGGCTCTTGAGCCCCAGTTGTGTGTCTCTAAATCCCAAGTACAAGTTGTCACCCTGCTAATAGAGATCCCTGCTTTCTGATTTTTTTTTTTTTTTTGTAGCTGATCTTATGTACTCTTCCTTTTGTATTATTCTTTTCTCTTCCTAGATGTAGCAGTCTCCCTTTCATCCCTGTCTTTCTTTCATCCATCGTTTACCCAGTAACTAGCTGGTCTCTGGTCAGTAGCTTCCCTTTTACATTTTTCTACACGAGCATTACAACCCCAGGAATACCCAGATAGTGACCTGAACATTTCACACAAAGCAGACAGCCCTGGAATCCTTGCTTGTTCTCCCAGGGGTTCAGCAAGGCTGCTGCTTTGTTCTGGATGGTCTGGCCACACATTCATTCTTTCCATTCCTTTTTTTTCTGTTTTATGCTAGGATCATCTCTAGCAACAGGTCACACATTGTCAAACTACCTCTCAGCAGGGTAAGTGACTATTCTTCTAAACTCTTTAAATTTCTGGTGAGGGGCAGGGAGGGGCTCCAAACCAGCTAACCACATTGGTCCTAGATTTGTTTCGTTGGCTCTGTCCATCAACAGTAGTCTTTGGACCTAAGCATAATCTCTTTATTTGGGGTCAGTGCAAGCCTGATTTGCTCCCTCTCCCCAACCCTTCCTTCCCTGATCTCCATTTCTGCTCTATTTTCCTGACCCGACCCCCACCCTGGGCAGCAGCTGAAGTTCATGCACACCTCACACCAGTTCCTCCTGCTGAGCAGCCCTCCTGCCAAGGAGGCTCGGTTCCGGACCGCCAAGAAGCTCTATGGCAGCACCTTTGCCTTCCAGTGAGGAGGGTGGGGACTGGGGGTGGGGGTGGGGAGGACAACAAATAATTTAGGGGGATGGGAGGGCAACTTCACTTGAGGTATATGAGTGTGTGTTACCTATGTCCATCAACTGATCAGTCAAATATTATTGTGGTAGGTGCTATAGAAGGTAGAAAGATACATACGATATGGTCTTTACTCTCAAGCTACTTATGTTATAGTTGAAGGAAAATGACATTTACATATAAAAAGATGTGGTTGAAGGAATAGATCGGAGGAGATAGATCTGAAAGCTACTTGGAAGGAAATCAGTGATTTATGCTGAATTGTGGGAGGGGAGAGAAAGTGAGAGAGAGATTAAGAAGGGCATGGTGGTGCCCTTTTCTTAAGATAGATGTCAAGTCAGGACTGGCAGCCATATTTGGGATCAGTGATAAGTTTGTTGAGTGTGAGATGCATCTACGTAACTTGAAATATCAGGAAAATAGATATATATACAAATAAAATGCTGAACCAGCATTTGGGGATTTAGGATGGGACTATATGAAGCACAGAAAAAAGGATGGGACTGGAAATTAAGATGGAGGGTTAGCCACACACACATATCTTGCATGCCTGTGACTGTATCCATGTGCATGTCCATCACTAGGTGTATCTGTGTCTATCATCATGTCCCGTGTGGGTGAGGATGGGTGGGAGTGGCAGTCTAAGAAGTGCTTCTGGGAACCTCATACTGTGAGGACACATGTCTTCTACCCTGCCTTACAGTGGGTCCCACATTGAGAACTGGCATTCGATCCTGCGCAATGGGCTGGTCAATGCATCCTACACCAAACTGCAGGTGAGGCTGTACCCCTTTCCCTTTCTCTCCACCCCCCCCTCCCTGCCCCACTCAGTTTTGGGGAAGGCTGCTCTAGAGTACTCAGCTGTTTTTGCCTCAGCATCCTCAAATCTAGCCTGTTGTGGGGCTTCCCTAGGAAAGAGGTTGAAATTGTATAGAATGAATGTGGCTGTTGTATCATTGACCCCAGGCTGTATTTTTTGGTGGTTTTGGGAACGGGATTATAGTAATGGGCAGGAATATGAATTGCTAACTGCAGCCACTGTGATGAATTAACCTGTTAGACAAAGCTTTTTAATTTATGTGACTGTTCATTCAGTCAATTCAGAGAATTGATATAAAAGACTTATTTCTTTGCCCTGTGAGCCTCCAAGGAATGCGTATTGTCCCTCCTCTTGGCTACCTGTTCTGTAGTTCCTTTTTTGGAATCTGCATATGTGCCAAGACCTGGGGACAGGAGTATGGATTCTGAGGGACTGACTCAGTGGCTCTGCCACTCCTCACTTTCAAAGACATCAGTATCTAGTAGGGCAAAGGGGTTAATCTGCACCCACTTTTCAGCCAATCAGCTTTTCAAGAGTAGGTTCCTAGTGTTATCTGAATGAGTGAGAAGGTAATTGGAGGGACAGAGGGCTGGATAAGCCTTGTGGCTGCCTAATATACAGCCATGGGAGGGCCCAGGCTCATATTGCTCATCCTGGTGTTTCCCTGCAAGCTGCATGGAGCAGCCTATGGCAAAGGCATCTACCTGAGCCCCATCTCCAGTATTTCCTTTGGATACTCAGGTAAGAAATACTCTGTGGCCACCTTGACTGTATTTACGTCGCATTCATTTTGTAAATACATAATCTATGCTGTCTCCTCGTTCATCATGGATACTTGGTCTATGTCAGCTCTCTCTCCAGTCATAGATACATAGTCTGTCTCTCTGCCTCCTCTTATTAGAAATTTAGATTCTTTACAAGACGAGGCCAGTTGTCTCCCTTTCTTTTAGGTAGTCCTCTTCTCCATGGGGATAGCTTTATTCATTGTAGAGGCTTGACTCTGAGATTAAGTTAGGGATTAACTGGGAGATTGAAATGAGGCTTTGTGTAGACTACATTTTTGGTGTTAGCGGTAGCCTGTCATTATTATGGATGCTGTATGTGCCCACGTGCATGTGAGTTTATATATGAATACACTTGAAGGCTTGAGTAACTTCCATTGGCTTACATGTCTGGAGACATTGTTCTCCCTGTCAACTACTTTTTTAAAATTTAAACTGTTTATAATTACATAACATTATAATAGTTACATTGGATGGAAGAGAAAGCCTTGTGTTCCAAAGATAAGGCATGAATGAAGCCCATATTCTAGTCAGGAGATAAGTCCAGCTTTGTTCTGTTCAGAAAACAAATCTGACTAGAAGCTCTCTGTGTTCCAGGTTCATGTCTTAGTTCCTTTTCAGTCTTCTGTTCTTGTTCTGTATAGTCTCTGTATAAAGGATAACCACCATGTATTTACAAATCTGCCATATAAAAGGGACAGTATTAATTCTTTATAGGTTATTATTTAGTATTCTCCAGTAATTTAACTGTTACAAAGATAAGAAAACTTAGATCCAGAATCATAGAACTTAGAATGAGTCTCTAAATTTTAAACTACTCTAACAACAACAGAAAAAACCCAAAAAACTCACCGAGCCCAGATAGTTTTATAAGTGAGTCTGAAACCAAACTTTAACCAAACCAAACCAATTATTACAGTCTTATACAAAATTACCCAGAGAATGGAAATAGAATTATAAATAATAAAAGATCAGTAAATTTGACTTTATTAAAACTAAAAACTGGTGTTCATCAGAAGACTTCTTAAGAAAGTGAAAAGCTACAAACCAGAAGACATTTAGCAACACATTTAACACATTAGTAATAAAAATGTTTTTTTTTTTTAAATGTAAAGATTTGTTTTATTTTCTACTGGGGGAAGAAGGAGGATAAATAGAACTGTTTTCCAATTTGCTCTCCACTGTATACACACATACCCACACACATACATACACATACACACACCAAAAATACCCCAACGAAAAAACAAAACAGGAAACTGAGAATCAAACACCAAAACACCCTCAAACTGCACCAATACTTCATATTTTGACCGAAAGAATAGATCCTGGGAGGAAGTGCAAAATGCAAAATCAAATGACCGAAAAATGCTGAACAAACAGCATTATTAATATACAAAATATTTATATTACTGAACTAGTAACAGTTGATGTTCTCCATGTCTGTAAAACTTTGGAACCACATAGCTGATTTGTTAAATCTAGTCCATGCCAGCTTCCAAACTCCAGAAAAATTTTTAGTTAGCTTCATTCTTTGATGCCTCATCAAAATTTTCTACAAGATCTGGAACATCATCACCCTCTTCATCAATGTCTTCTGGTTTTGGTGCTTTGCTATCCAACACTTGCCGAGGGAACTGTTCAGCTAACTTCCTAAGACTTGTTAAACTGTCAGCACCAAGCTGACTTAATATTCCAGGAAGCATTTCTGTGATTGGTTTGGCTTCTGCATGACCAGTAATTGCAAAGGTGTTAGCAGAAAGGGAAGCTTGGACTTTGGGATTGTTGAAATGAATAACTGTCCCATCATCTTTAATCATGTTCACCTCTTCAATACCAGCTATATTATTCACAGCCAGTTTTTTTAGAGAACTCTGAAGTTTTTTGTCATCAGCCGTAGCTGTTCTATGTACCACCTTCTTCTTTCTGCGAGCTGTACCCTTGCCCTCTATCTGGACCTGAGCCTGAAGTTTGGCTAACTTCTCTTGATTCATGCTGTTGGTAAATCTGAAGCAGGGAGGGTCCTCCAACAACAGCACGCGGCAAGAGCAAGACGGCTGCCCAAAAATGTATTTTAAAAATCAGAGTGCTTGGGTGGCTCAGTCAGTTAAGCATCTGCCTTCAGGTCAGATCATGACCCCAGGGTCCTGGGATCGAGCCCCACGTCGGGCTCCCTGCTCAGTGTGGAGTCTGCTTTTCTCTCTGCCCCTCCCCCTGCTTGTGCTCTCTCTCTCTCTCTCAAATAAATACAATCTTTTTTAAAAAAATAAAATAATTAAAAATCAATAAGAAAAAGACAACTTGATAGGAAAATAGGTAAATGACCTGAACAGGCATTTCACTGAAGAAATGACCAAAAAATATGAAAAGCTGCTCAACTGCTATTAATCAAGGAAATAAAATCAAGACCAAAAAGACTTACTATTTAGCACCTATGTGGATTGGCAAAAATCAAGAAACCTGGTAATACCTCTAATGGTTCTAGAAGTTGTAGATCAGCAGGATCTCTTTTATTTTTAATGGGGATATAAATTGGTATAACCACTTTGGAAAATAATTTGGTGTTAAATTTCATAGAGCTGAAAAATTTTATCCCAGCCACCCAGCATTTTCATTCCTGCCTACATACACCCAAAGGTGTACATGAATGTTCAAAACAATATCATTTGCAATAGCAAATCTTGGAAACAACCCAAATGCTCATTATTAGATTATCAGGAGGAAGGATAAATACATTTTAGTATATTCTCAGGGTGGATTATTATTTAGCAATGAAAATGGTTGAACAGTGGCTCTCAACTGTATGGAAAAATCTTAGTAATTAATTGATTTTAAAACAGGCAAGCCCAGGGGCACCTGGGTGGCTCAGTCGGTTAAGCGTCCAACTCTTGGTTTCAGCTCAGGTCATGATCTCAGAGTTGTGAGATCAAGCCCCATGTCAGGCTCTGCACTCACCATGGAGTCTGCTTGTCCCTCTCCCTCTGCTCCTCCCCCCACCTCCATGCTTTCTCTCTCTCTCTCAAATAAATAAATAAAATCTTTAAAAAAAAAAAAGCCCAGAACACCACTGAATGATGTCTTTTTTATATTGTTCAAAAGCAAACAAAATTAAACATTTAGGTGCATGTGTGTATGTGTGTATGCTAAAACTAAAGAAATTTCAGGATAGTGGTTACCTCCAAGAAGAGGCAGATAGTTAGATGTAAGTCACTAGTAATGTTGGGTCTATAGGTATAATAGATAATGAGTAAATAAATTAATGATAGTGTGTCATGAACCAAACCTGATGATGAATCCACACAGGGTAATACTGATTGAATGCGTGAATGAATCTTATTCTGTGTGCCTGCCGTGCACAGTAGGGGTTGTGTTGGGGTAGTCTTTTTGGCTTCTTTGTCCAGGTTTCTTAATTTTTATCTTTGTCCAAGCCTGAGCTTCCCTCATTAAGCTCTTATTTTCTGAGTTAGATTCTTCTGGTTCTTGGTGCCCACAGAATTCTTGCTTCCTGTTTGTTCTCTCCCTGTTCTTGCCCTCTTTCCTCTCTCACTGGCTTCTGTTTACTACTAAGTGCCTGAGTCCCTTTAGTTGCCATATGGAGCCAGGAATCTCTGTTGACCCCTTATCTTTCTTCATTACTTTCCTGATTACATAAAAACATCATATAGCACCATGCTTTTCCCTCTTGCAAAGGTCCATTGATTATGGATACAAAATGGCATAAGATTTTACTCTTAGAATTACATCCAGTCCTTTATTACTTTACAGTTAGGAAAGCTCATACAGAGAAGTTAAAGGACTTTCTTGGGGTCACACAACTGTGAGTAGCAGAGCTAGGATTAGAGTCTAGGCCTCCTAACTTCTAGGCCAGTTTTCTTATCACTTTCTTGGATTGACCAGGTAGGCTTTACTTGAATGACTGAGTCTTTGAGGGCCCAAAGATATGTGAGGGTCTCTATCATGTGAGATGTGTACAAATGTCCAGTTTATTGTAGTTACTCTAGCATTTAGCCAACTCTGTCTTCTTACGTGTTTCCATCTACCCTATTTAGCTCTGGTTTTCTCTGTTCTTCCTCAGGGTATCCTTAGTTTTGTGGCATTCGGTGCTCTCTGGGAGCCGGTATAAATAGAGAGCATCCATTTGGCCCGTGGAGCCTCCATTCCAATGACTTGGCCATTGTGTGCAGGTTATAATGAGGGCCAGTGAGAAAGAAGATGGTAAACATCTGTTTGTTTAGTTCTGTTTAGAGACTTCTGATATGTGCGTACTCTGGACACAAAGCATCCAGGGATTATGTTAGCCACCATGTTCTCAGGTTCTGGTCTTGGTAAACTGACAGAAGATCATTGGGTCAATATGGACAGGGCAGTGTGCAACAGGATTGGGATGGGACAGGATTTGGATTGTATCATAAGGGCCATCTCAAAGACCAGCCATAGAAATCAGATTGTTCTTTCTTATCCTCTGGGGTAGAACTTGAGTGGGAATTTCACTCAGAATCTTGCACTGAAATACCCAGGATGAGAAGGTCATGATGTTTGGATTCAGAGCTAAACCTAGTTAAGGCTAATGGAGAAAGTGGAAATAGAGGGGTGGTAAGTGTTCTGTAGGAGGAAGAAATTAATTTAAGTCTTGCCCTGAGTTTTGTTCAGGCCGTAAATCTGTCATGGAACTTTAGTGTCAGTGCGTGATGAATTGACAGCCTGAGCAGTGAAGAATGTCAGTCCAGTCATCTGCATTCCTGCACCATGGCTAGCACAAAACCAAGAATTGAAGCAGAGTGGGATTAGTAATAGAAAGTTGCAGGATGGAGTGGTGAGATAGGGGCCTGGTTTATGGTCTGTTGTGATAGCATCATTTCCCATCTTCATCCATCTCCCTCTCTAACAGAAGGGGACACACACACACACACACACACACACACACACACACACACGACTGTGATAAGGCTGGGCCTGTGAGAAAGCTTAGTACAAAGACTGAAGTCTTAGTCACAGGCCAAAAACAGTTGGGAGTAGGGGCACACAAGCGCTGTTTTGTATCTAAATAAGAAAAGTCTAGAAGGAGTCTATAAATGTTATAAATAGGGCTCTTCGCTGGGAGATAAGGATGGTGGAGGATTTATGGATTTAGGTAGGGGGGAAACTGGAGGGAATTGGCACCACTTCCTCAAAGAGTTGAGGAAGTAAGCAGGATTCTTAAGGTTGTTGCCATTGTGGTTACTTGTGGAAAATTATTCATCACTTACCTGCTGTGCTTTCTGCCTTTTCTCTTAAGTGACTCTGGTCATAGTTTTCTGTGTAACTTTGAGACTAGAGCAGATCTGACTCACTCTGCTTGCTTCCTCGTCACTCATTTTGCTCAACCTGGCATTGATCCAAGGTGTTGATACCACTTTCCTGGCCCCTCATTCCTGGCTCACTTCATGTGTTCCTCCCCTGTCTTAGAGCCTTTTAGTGATTCTCTGATGTTCTCAGAATAAACTCCAGTTGCCTTAACATGGTCTGAAGGCCTGCCTGATCTGACCTAGCTTAAAGCTTCCACATCATCTGTTGTCACTCCCCTTCCATTGACTATGCTCCATACAAACTAAGGCACATTGCTTTCTTCCTCCAGGACTTCCATGTCCTCTTACCTCTGCCAGAACACTTTCCTCCTCTTATTTAACTAGTTCTTTCTAGCTGTCACTGGGAAGCCTTCTTCAAACCCCTAGAGCAGGCTAGTTCCCCTCCTGTAGCTCACACATTGTTCTAGATTCTCCCCATTACACCTCTTACCATACTGTGTTGTAATTACTTGTTCTTTGCTCTAGTCTCCATCAGACTAAATTGTGTCAGGGCAGATACCTTGTTTGTTTTATTCACTACATGTCTAGCTCAGTGCCTGGCACTTAGTATGCACCTTAGTAAATATTTGATTGAGGAATGGGTGTGTGAACTGGATTTGTTGTTCTGTGACAGGAATGGGAAAAGGACAGCACAGGATGCCCTCCAAGGATGAGCTGGTCCAGAGATATAACAGGATGAATACCATCCCCCAGGTATTATTGGTTGGCACTGCTCTAGTGAGGCAGAACCCTTCCCGTGGGATAAGTTTAGGCTACAGAGTTGGATGGGGAAACAGATGGTTGGGGAGGTGGGTAGTTTGCAGATCATTTGAAGGAATCAGATATGTTCTAAGATGAACACACTTTCAGAGTCATATGTGGCCTCAGTCATAAGTATGAAAGTAGAGACTGAGTTTAAATGCAGTGACATGAAAATGTAAAGATGGAAGCTATGGACTCATCCAGACTGATTATGGGAAAGCAAATTTGGGCGAGGTGGTGTCTGGGGAGTCCCAGATATCCCTGATCCACACCCCTAGCCATCAGCAGCTAACCGTGCTGTCTAGGGAAAGCTGTAATAGTCTACCTGGCTCTGCTTTCCTTCTCTTCCAGACCCGATCCATTCAGTCGAGGTTCCTGCAGAGTCGGAATCTAAACTGTATAGCACTTTGTGAAGGTAGGTGGCTCACCCAGTCCCTGTTTTTCTGTGTCCCCAACCTTATGATCCAGCCAAGGGTGTTGTTGACACATCATGTCTTCCCTCCCCTCCCTGGACTGTGTGACTTAAGCATTATATCTATAACTTCTGGCCCCCTTTTTCCCAGTGATTACATCTAAGGACCTCCAGAAGCATGGGAACATCTGGGTGTGCCCTGTGTCTGACCATGTCTGCACACGGTTCTTCTTTGTGTAAGTCTAGGAGGGTACCTTGGGGCTCACTCTGAGGAATGGGGGGGGGGATGGTGTGATTACTGGGAAAGTCTGTTTCTGTCATCCAAGACTTGTCCCTGGCTACCTGCGTGGAGCTGGCACTGGAACTTTGCCTGTGGAAGATGGGGATGGGTATAGGTCAAGGTCTGTTTAAAGGAAATGAGATAAGCTGAATCTTTTCCACCCAGAAGAATAGCAAGAAAGATTTTTAACTTCTGGGATGGGATGGCCACACCTCCAAATATAATTCCACTGGTTGACATTATTCTGGTTTTGTTCTCCCCCTTATGCTCACACTTGCCCTATCTTTGGCAGATATGAGGATGGTCAGGTGGGCGATGCCAACATTAATACTCAGGACCCCAAGATACAGAAGGAAATCATGCGTGTGATCGGAACTCAGGTTTACACAAACTGAGGGGGCCCCAGCCCTCGTACCACCCCTGTTCCCCCAGGATCCATCTGCCCTCATACAAGGGCTCAGGAGCAGTGTGTGAGGCTGCCCTGAGGAATCAAGGGGCCATTACCAAGGGGCAGGAAAAGGATAGAAGAGGCGGCCTTCATGGTGGAGACTGACCCAGGAACCACTCCACATTTGGATGGCCCAGACTGACTCCCTACTCCTGATTTTCCCAGTTGACTTCACCCTGTTTGTAAATAAAACAATAAAATGGAAGGTGCTGTGGACTGGATATGATCACTGTGGTCTGACTAGCCTTGGCCCAGCACCTGCCCCAAGCCCCCAAATGGGGTGTTGGGTGGGGAGAGTGGCATATCCTCAGGGTTGGAACTAATTATGTTGGGTGGAGCCAAAGCTGAGTCCTCTAGCGCAGTGTCCTACAGATCTGGCAACATTTTTTTCAGTGGACTGGATAAAGAAGGGAAACTTACAGTTGTGCAGATGACACAAACTCAGAAGGATAGAGAATACCACTGATGCCTGTTCCTTAAGATTTAAAAGGACCATTGAGGCCAAACCAGCTCACATTTCCTACCCTTAGGACCTCTCTCTTCTTTCTGCATTTAACCTAGCCACTCTCCCTTGCTCTCTCAGGGGTTGGGCCCCTCTCTCTTCCTCCCAACTATTTCTTTAGGGAAAGGGAGGTGAGGGGGGAATAGCTGACAGGTACAGGAAGTTGGTTTGGTCTTTAATTTGACATCTAGAGAAATGCAGCCTCCCTTGATAAAACAAAATCCAGATTCTACAAGAAAAGACAGCTGTTTCTAGGAGACCTAATTGTTTCATTGAAATTCCCACTGCCAACCTACTTCTGGCCTTTCAGGCTGTGCTTCATGTGCCTATAACCCTAAGTTAGTTCTCTGACAGGTTGGACATTGCCAAATATTTTATGAAATATTAATGAGGAAAAATAGATAAAAATAAGCACAGAGGTTACAAAAAACATTAAACAAGGCTGGCTTTTCAAGTATTGGCTTCTTATTCTGTTATAGCTGCCTTTTTTTTTTTTTTAAGATTTTATTTATTTGACAGAGAGATCACAAGCAGGTGGGCCGACAGAAGGAGAGGGAGAAGCAGGCTCCTGGCCGAGCAGGGAGCCTGATGGCGGGGCTCAATCCCAGGACCCTGGGATCATGACCTGAGCCGAAGGCAGACGATTAACTGACTGAGCCACCCAGGCGCCCCTCCATTATAGCTTCTTGATTTACAGCGTCCACCCAACACCACCTATTGTCTTTCATTACCTTCACCCTACTTTGTAGATGACCTTCTCTGCCTGAGTACCTTACCTGTGTTGTAGTTCCTGACCTTACATAGAAGTACCATTCTTAAGGTCTGTCCCCCTAGGAACTTTTTCTTAAACTTCCTCACCCGTTCTTAATCAAGACTGTTACACTCTGACTCTGCAAGTCTCCTAAGGCTCTCTGTCCCATTCTGTTTTCAGGTCTAGGAGAAATACCCTTCCGCTAAGTAAATGGCCCCATCAGGAAGCCCACCCGGAATGAAATTCCTGTCTCCTAGGAGGAGCTCATCTGTATAGTATTAGAGATAGCTAACATTTTTTAGTTCTTACTAGGTAAGTGCTGGGCATTATACTAGTAAGAACCTTAATAATTTGCTAACAGTTTGGCTTACTGTGTGCTTGGCATTGTTGTAAGCCCTCTACGTGTATGGACTAATACAATTTGCACAAGCCTATGAAGTAGGGGCTGGCATTCCCATTTTGTAGGTGAGAAAACGGAGGCACAGAGGATAAGTGATTTACTCATCCCACAGCTAGTGACCAACAGGTGACCTGACTCCAGAACTGTTCCTCTGTTTCTAGGCTAGATAGCCTTTCATACTTTACAAGTCATTTTTTCATTTAGTCCTGATAACAAAGATGGAAGATAGGTTTTCTTTAGAGATCTTAAATAACATGTCTGAGGGCGCCTGGGTGGCTCAGTTGGTTAAGCAACTGCCTTCAGCTCAGGTCATGATTCTGGAGTCCTGGGATGGAGTCCCGCATCAGACTCCCTGCTCAGCGGGGAGTCTGCTTCTCCCTCTGACCTTCCCCCCTCTCATGTGCTCTCTCTCTCTCATTCTCTCTCTCAAATAAATAAATAAAAAATCTTTAAAAAAAAAATAAATAAATAACATGTCTGAGGTCACACAGCTGGTTAGTGGCAGTGCTGGGTTTTTAACCAGAACTGCTCAACTCCAGAACCTGAGCTCTTAACCATTGTGTTAACTCCTCAGAGGTTCTCGGACTGCACACACAGGTGTTCCAGCAACTCAGCCTAGGTTCTTGGCCACTCCAGTGATAGAACAACATTTTTGCTCAGTTTTCAGAAATTGTTAATGGATGTTTCTCAGTTGTAAGCATTTCTTATAATTTATCAGGGGCATCTGCTATAGAAAGTACTAGCAATAGCTAGAATGAGAAGTAAAGCACAGGTAGTATATGGCCAGGAAAAAGCTCAAACACTTGAGCTGGTCTCATGGGTGTCACTTTTTTTTTTTTACAGCATATACATAATGTCTTTTTTATGCCAATAAAATTGTAATGGCCTTAAATACACCATTTTATAGTGTTCCACATTAAAGCAACAGGACTCTGAATCTAAGCAGTTTGAAAGCCATACATAATCATATCTGAAAAGTTTTAAAACCTATTTGATCTAAAACAAATCTAATTAAAACCTCTGGCACTTCTCTAACAACAATGCCTTCATTGCAGGGAACTTGCAGGGTTGGGCCCTGATTTTCTGGGGAGGAATGCTCGCACAGCCTGGAGGAGGAGTGGAGGGAGGATCGCCTCTTTCTCTGACCCAGGCCTGCCTACCAGGGAGGTGGGGAGGTGGGGCCTGTGAAAGCCAGGTCTGAACCAGAGCTCATCCTTCACAGAGGCCAAGGCTAGTACAAATACTGCACACACAGGTTGACAGTGGCCTCCTATCTTTCACATAGTCCTGGGCCCAAGTAGCCTTAGTTCATTTAGACCTCGACATGCTGAGTTAGGGCTAGGGCCAGGGAAAGAACTGTCTTCCTCAGTTAGTTCCAGGTGGAGAGTAGATGGCTATGATTTCTGGATTGAGAACTCTGAAAAACCCCTGGAGTTTAACTTTCCTCTTCCTTCTCATGGTAGTTTTCCATACAGGCAGGGTGTGGTCCTGACTCAGTTTGTGGTGAGGATGTGGCCATCCATAGGGGAGGAGCCTTCTGCTTGGTTCTGCCTTTCATTCTGGCCAGTGGGGAGAGGGAGGAAAGAGTGTGGTGCTGAGTCATAACTGGGTTACTTAACAGCTTCTCATAGGATGGATTCTGACATGGAGGTTTGGGAGATGTCTCAGCTTCTGGGACCAATTTGAGAGTGGTGGGGAGGAAGCCTCATGGTCACACAATCCCCTCAGAGCGCCCGCCCCTCCCCAGAAAGGTGGGAATAAAAGTCGGCTCCAGTTCATTTGAAGAGGCATCATTCTCTCTCGAATATAGGACTTTCCACAGAGATTTCAGAACCACTCCCCCCCATACCTCTCCCAATGGGGCCAATGATGCCATCCTTTAAGTTAAAGCATTACCTACAAAAATATCTTATCTAGGAGAGAGACCAAAGTCTCCTTAGTTCTAGCTGTCCTTTCTAGACTAAGTGGGTCAGGTTAGTGGTAGCCAGTGAGCGTGGAGATGAAGACTGGAGGTATGGTGCCAAGGAAAAAATTTGAATTGCAGCAGGAGGAATTTCTGGGGAAGGGGTCACTTAATCCATTGTTCACGGCTACTTTTCTTGGTCTTCCAAATCTCCGGTTACTTTTGGGGGGATAGGGTCTGCTTACAGTCCCACTAACATTTTAGCAAGCCTAGTTATGGTTACACTTGTAGGGAAAAAAGAGAGGGCACAGGGCCTCCGTGGGACTGGCTCAGTGGATAGGATTAAAGTACTTTAGGGAGACTTTGTCCTGTGAGCCCTAACAGTTATGGGCTAGAGACTTGCAATGGGTCACGTAGGCTGACAGGGTCACCTTGATGAGGCAGTACTTCTACTGGAATGAACAAGGACTCCTCAAGCTTCCCTCCTGCTTCTAAGTGCTGATGGGGCATTTCCTCAGGAGAGGGGACGTAGATACAAAGTTGCATTCAGAAAACATTCTTTATCTTTCCTCTCCCCTGGAATGGCCTTCCCATACTCATCTCTATGCTAACCAACCCTCCATGCCTCTTCCTACTTCATGTAGGAAGTTCCCAGACAACTTGTTCTCTCATTATCCCTAATTTGAAAAGTCCAACTTTCTCTTCCAGGAGTTTTCTGTGGGGGAACTCTGGAATTAAGATCTTGTCCCACCCTGGTGAGCCTGAAGAGCTCTTGGGAGTCTGAAGGAAGGCATAGAATAAATTACGTCTACTTGTCTGGCTCTGGAAAGGGCATATCAAGTCCAAAGTGATAAGCACTTCTGCTTTAAATTGGACATTCAGGGCCAATGGACTGCCCTGGAAATCTGTATTGGCCTGAAAGAGAAATAACTGGTGTTTCAGACAGGCGCAGAGTTCATGTAATGGTAAAGCCTGTAAACCTCACCCTCTTCACCAGGGCCAAAGCTTGACCCCAGGGGTTTGAGTCCAGTACCATTTGCTGACACACTTACCCCATCAAGGGACTCCAAATGACCTTCGAGAATTAGACCATTTGATTCTGTGGTTCTGTGGCCATGAATCCAAACAGGTAACACAGCAATCTATACCCTCACTCTTACCCAGTCTAGTGAATCTAGCAGCTCCCCCTCCCATCCTGCCAGGTCAGAGAGCATAGTGCAAGGACTGGCTCCAGGGGAGGAGCTTCGGGGGGGGGGGGTCTGTATTCTGCCTCACTTCCCCCCCCAGGTTCATGTAGCCTTGAGGTTACTTGTTGCTGGGTCAAAGGAGTGGAGATTCAAGATGACCAAGTGAAGGCAAAGTTACTTGAATTCAGAAGGATGTTCTGGCACTAGTCAAGAGGACCAGCCTCCACAAGGTCAATTCCCAAAAAAGGGGAAGCCTGCTGGGCACCGTGCAGTACTCATTCACATACATCATCTGATCAAACCCCATCCTATGAAGCAGGAATCGTCTTCAATTTACTTTTAAGGAACTGGTCATAGAGCTAGTGAGTAGGATATGGTCATAGAACTAGTGAGTAGAATTGGAACTAAGATGGAATCCAAACTTTCTTGTATATTATGCTGCTTTTTAGCAAAACAATGACAGTCACCTTCCATGTGACAAATTTTCACTATGCATCTAAATGTGAGCAAGGATATGCTGGATTAGTCTCTGCCAGAGTTTCATGGATGGCATTTTTTTATGGCTCTCCAGTTTAATACATGTGCATTTCAATCTTGGGAATACATCTAGACTTAGAACTTAAATGCAACATAGTCCAGCACTGGCCAGATCACTGACACCCCCACGCCCCAGTGTTGTCCACCACTCTTTTTAGTTCATCTTTAGCTCGGGGACAACCAACTTCCTATCTACAACTAAGGGGACAAGAAAAAGCTTCCAGAAGAAATTGAAGGATTCTATCGCAAACAGAAACTTAACTTTTAGTCATTTTCTGGTCCCATCTTATCTGAGCCAACAGGAAAGCGGAATGAAAGGCCTGTGATTCAGCTGCAAGGCAGATGTCTCCCTAGCAGGTCACACCCATTGGTCTCCTGTTCCGGGAAAAGGAAAGACCCAAAGAGAATAGGCTTAACGATTTTTAATGAGGCAACATTGTATCTGTTCTCAAAACTTGGCTTAATGAAGGCAAGAGTTAACAGCTGCTTCATTGATAACTGCTGTCCTCACTGGTTGTTGACCAATCATCGGGAATCGGAAAATACTTTGGAGAAAGATGTAAGGAAAGCTCTAACGATATTGATTTAAATACATAAGGTTGAAAACAAAAGTGCTGATTCCTGCAGATTTTTTGGTTGTAACGTTCTGACATGTCCTGATGGTCAGTTCTGCACTAATATTAATACCTTCTATTCGCTTTCTACTCTCAGGCACGCTCTGCAGGATTCCAGCCCCAACTAAAGTATTCACCTGGCCCCAACTTGTCCTTCCTTGTTCTAGCCCTAAGAACAAAAAGACCTCGCGCTCCCGCTCTATGTACACTCCGCCCTCCCTAGTTCTCCCCTCGCTCCAGTGCTGGGGCCCTTCCGAAGGCGACCTCCAACCATCCCACGAGTCTCCATCTCTCCCCACCTTCTGACCCCCACTCGGGCTCCCTAACTTCCTGTGCGACTCAGTTTCCAAGGTGTGTGCGGGGGCGGGCACCCGGAGGTATGGGGAGTCGCGGGACGGGGCTGGGGGAATGCTGCCGGAGATCCATAAATCTGGGCACTGCCCGGTTAGGTCAGGACGGCTGGGGCAGCCTGGGCCGAGGGTCAAGAGAAGAGCCCTTGTCCAGCACTCCCAAGTTGGCAGCAACGGGTGGTAACCCCGGCGCCCGGGGGTCTGGGAGGGAGGTCTCCGGAGCTCCCGGGGCGGGCCCTGCCGCCTTGCCACTTCCCCATTGGCCCGCGCCGAGCGTCAAAGCTGCGAGTTTTCTGTAACGTGTCCCTCCGCCACAGAATATAGTCCTCCCCTAAAGGGCAACCTGACGGAGGGTTCCGCTCCGCTGCACTTCCTCCCGAAGGTGACTGCGCCCGGCGGGGACGCGGAGGGGCGGGGCCCGGCGAGCGGGGAGCCAGGATTGGGTGCGGGGCGGGGCGGCGGAGGGATTGCGGCGGCCGCAGCGGGGATAACCTTGGGGCTCAGGCGGCCGACTCTTCGCACAGCAGCTCCGCCTCACGAACGTGAAGACCGTTTTGCAGCGGCAGTGCAGCTCGAGCGCGACCGCGCCGGAGGTGAGCGGGGCAGAGGCCGGGGCCGGCGCAGGCTCCCCGGCATCTTGCACCCGGTGGGGTCGGGAGAGAGGAGAGAGACAGCTCGCGCCTAGGGCCTGCTCTTCAGAGCCCCCAGACGCCCAGCTTCTGTTTCTTCCAAAGCCGGCCCTCTCCTGCCCCAATGCTTACTCCCATTCTGGTCCCATCCTCGCCTCCTCGATCTGCTTGCATCATCACCTTCCTTCCAGTATTCCCTCCTCATCGGGTTCCTTCCTCTCCTCCCTCCAGCCCCCGCTCCTCTGTTCGCTTCCTCCCGTGGCCCCTTAATACTATACCATTCCCCCTCCCCGTCTTCAACCTGGCCGTGTCCCCGATTCTGATGCTTTCCTTGTAACCTCTCCTCGAAACCCGTCCTCAGCTCCCTTCCCCCGTGTCGCCTCCATTCAGCGTCGTGTGCTCTTCCCGCGTCCTTGTCCCCCCCTCATGCCTACCCCTTCCCCCATTCATGCTCTGCTTCCGCCCCTCCCCCCTCCATTCTGGTCACGTCCGCTCCTCCGCATCCCTCTCCTCCGCTCTCTGATTCGTTCCGCCTGGGTCCTCGCCCCTCCCCTCCGTCCTGGTCACGTACGCCTGCACCCCCAGCCTCCCGCGTCTCTGCAGCGGATGGGTCCTGGAGCCCCGGGCCCGCGTCCGGCGATCACCCCCCGAATCGCAGTGGTCTGCGGATGGGCAGAGCCGGCTCCCGTGCGGCTGGAGGATGCAGCGGCGGCCCGGGGCGCAGTTGGAAGATTACGTAACCCTCGGCCTTCTTGCTGCACGGGGAGGAGAGGGTGGTTGCCCCTGTGGCGCATTCCTGCTTGAGAGCGCCCCGGATTCGCTGCGCTGGCCCCGAAGGGGTCGCGGGGCTCCCTCCCGCCGCGGCGGGGCTGCACGTAGCGGCCCGGGACCCGCCCCGCCCCTCCGGAGGACCAGCGCAGCCTCGCCTCTGCTTCACCTCGCTGAACATAGGCTCCCCGATCGCAGAACACGGAGGTCTCGGGTGGGTGGGAGCAGGTTATAGGGAGAGTAGAAATACGTCCAGAGCTTGGCGCCACGTACCGCGTTCACTCAGTAAAATCTCTTCTGTGCCAAGCTGTTTTGGGGAGGGGGGATGGCTAGAAAGGTCACAGCCCGCAACACGATGTGATTAGGGAACTAACATAAAAGTTACCAGTGGAAAGTGCTGCGAGGAAGGGACCGCTTCCTGTTGAGTGAGGGATGGGGGGGGCGGTGTGTGGAGAAAGGCCACACAAGGTGGCATCACACACTGGGTTTAAAGCAGAAGAATACCTTCCAATGTGAAGGTTGTTTAAAAGTCCAGTCATGGAAAGGCATTCCTTGACGTTTTATCCGTGGTCTTTAAACCCGGCACATTGATCCTCTCCTGTACACGTGAGTCTGATAGTTAAGGTCCAGGCCTGATGGACGGAAGCATTGGGAAGTTAACAGGCTTTTACATTCGTGTTTGACTCACTGATATACGGAAATGATGGAGGGAATTGAGCCCCAGGACCTCCGTTTCCCATTTGTGAACTGGAAGTAATATTCCCCTGGATCGTTGAAAGGATCGCTTACTTAGACACATACCTACATGTATATATGGTGAATACTCTCTGCACTGCCTAATCTCTAAATGAGATGTCCAGAAGAAATGGCTCCAGATGTATTCTTTGGTCACTGAGCACAATTACTTAAACTGTAATGGAGCGTGAGGGCTCATCTTCTCCATGCCATCCCCAAACACATACTCAGAGTTAATCTTGGGATTAACTATTTAGTCCGGTTTCTAAATACCAGACATCTGGAAACCAGTCCCTTAAGGGATCGTGGTACACAGGGTTTACAAAGTAACTAATAATGTTACCTTGCAGCTCTCCACTTGGGGGGCTCTTTGGGTCTCCCGAGGATCAGGACCTGTAGACAAAGGAAGGCAAGGAGGGGCAGAATTCTAGCAGTTGGTGTTGGGCTGTAAGAGTAGAAACAAACTTGTAACCCCCAAACTGAAATCTGCACACCCTATCCCCACCTGCTCCAGGTGGAGTTCTAGGATTTGCTCAGCCAGGTGGTAAGTGTGAGGATCGGAGGCAGGGACAGTAGTAGCCTCCTCTTGGCAGGACTGAGGGTGTGGCCGCTCCCTGGGGTGCAGAGGATATCCTAGTCAGGACTCCTGCTCTGTGGCATTGTTAGCAAATAATTTACTCTCCTGTTGCCTGAAGATGCTGTTGGGAAATGGAGTGGGGCTGTCCTGAGGGGAAGGGTATGTAACCCATCACCAGGTCTGTGGGAGGGTGGGGGGCCTCTGGGGGGAAGATGACTCAACCTTTCAACTTCTCTGCTTTTGAGAGAATTCTCTTCGTTGGGTGAGTGGGGAACTGCATTGTGGTTTTCGCAGGTTTAAAAAGTCCCTTCTCTCCATTTAGTGAATCAAATAGTGAAGCATGCATTTTCCCCAAGTTAAAAATGGTTTCAGTTAAGTGAAAAATGGTTGTCCAGGTGCCCTAGCTGTCTGTACTGCCCTAAGAGCTTAGGCACAGTGTGGCAGAACCCTGTGCCCTGGTCATGTAGTCTGTGCACCTGCTTTCCTGAGACATGGCAGCCCTTTGTGGGAGGGGGGCTGTCATGGTCATGAATAACGGTGACTGAAAGAATGTCTTTGAACTCGTTCTTGAGTTACTGGACTCAAGTCAAAATAAATGGACATTAGTCTCTTCCTGTCTTAGTATAGCTGCTCTCATTTTAAGCACTGCATTAGGAGTAAATAATTTTAGTGTTGAATTCATAGTTTAACAACAAGCATTATTGGGTCTCTAATAATTTCCCAGTGACTTGGCAAATTTGGTAGCTGGGACTCCAAACAGACCTAGCACCTTGTAGGAGTTGCTTCTGTGCCTTGAATGTTGTGACATTAATGGGGGAGGGGGGGTTCACAGGAAAAACCATTTTATTTCTTAAAGCTGTGTGTGTCTTAATGTTGAGGCAATGAAAGAAATGAGGAAATGCCTTACGAGCTAGAAAGCAGCTCTTAGCATTATCAGCTCACAGTACCCTGGTTCTAATTTACTTTGCTTCAGCTTGTATTAAGGCATGTCAGGATGTGTTGTTTTTGCCAAGAGCTAAGATTGAGCTCAAGGTGGGGGAAGATGACTCATCTGACATTTTCTTTCTGAATCATTCCAAACGTCCACAGTCAAATCTCAGTTAGTTGGCACACCACAAGGATAAGTTGCCCATGTGAGCAGAGTTCTCTTGCAACCTTTCTGAGGATGTTGGGAGATACAGAAGTGATTTACTTGAGAAGAGGTCTTAGAGGAGGGGCGCCTGGCTGGCTCAGTCAGTAGAGCATGTGACTCTTGATTGGGGTCGTGAGTTTGAGACCCACAGAGATTACTTAAAAAAAATTTTTTTAAAAAGTCCTCTAGGACCGTGAGTCATCACTTTTAACCTCAATTCTGGGACAGCTGGGAATAGAGCTAAAGGAAGACTGTTCTTAATACTAGTACACTTTCTGGGAACTTGGATTTTTCACCAAGAGCCAGCCTTAGACTCGATAAATAAATGGCCTGATTGTTTGAGGCTTTCGTTAAAGAAGCTGTTTTGGGAAAGGTGAGCGGGGCTGCCGAGCGAATGGCAGCGTGCAACATCTGGTGGGCCTTTCGGCCTCTCAGCTCAGGAGGGGAGGGTGGCAGGGCCATCAAGTGGTGTGGTGCCCCGCCCCTGCAGTGGTTTGTGCCTGTCTGCACGTAGGAGGGTGAGCCTGGTTGCAGTACCTCCTGCGGCCTCTGAGACTTACCTCCCCCACTTCTGTCCATAGGCAAAGCTTCTGGGGAGCTCTAAGCCGCTCTTTACTGACGCCAGCAAGCTATGTTTGGAAAGTTAGGCAGGGGCCCTGGTGGGGCAGATGCCAAGACCAGCTACGATAGTAGCAGCTTAGCTTAGTCTGAAAAATTCTCTAGAAAGGAGCCCATTCCATCCAAGCCTTTGAAATCAACCTACAGCTAGTATTTCTTGAACTTTAGACAACTGGTGTCTTCCCTGTTTGCAGTGATGAGTGCAAAAGAATTACCCAGTCAGTGAGTTGGTCATGGTACAGGAGAAAAAACCATGGGCATTTTGGAGGAGCCCTGGGAGTTTTGATCTAGTTAGAGGTAGGGAAGTAGAGACTTTTAATATCTGGTATCCCTCTTTTGTTATTACATTAGAAAGCAGATGAATAAATACCACCTATCAGGAGGGTGAACATTTTAAAGCTCTGACAATATTGAATGTTGGCAGAGGTGTGAGAGGCCTAGAACTCACGTCCCTCGTTGGTTGTAAATGGATATAACCGCTTTAGAGAGCAATTTGGCGATATTTGGTAAAATAGAAAATAAATATACCCTGTGACTCAGAAATTCCATATCTGGGTATATGTAGAAGCTCACACTTGCACAAGGAGCCATGTACTAGGAGAGTTGTTACTGCATTGATTCATAGGAGAAAAATTGATTTAATGGGGGGAGGATGGCCAGCCAGTAAGGGAACACATAAATAAATGATCTAGTCATGCAGTGGATCAGGATAGCAGTTCATATGAATTAACTAGATCTACGTCCCCACTGGATAGATCTTAAATGTGCTGAAAAAAGCAAGATGTTTATTTGTACGGTATTCTACTTAGGGCATTTTAGAAAAACAGTATCATAGGGCTCAGCATAGATATCGATACACTTCCATGGATTAGAAGGATACAAAATCCCTGACAATGGTTGTGTGTCAAAGTTCGGGAGGGGCTGTGGAAGGGTTGGAAAATAAACTACAAAATTGTAATGGGTTTTTTTTTTTTTTTTAAGTCTAAAGGAATTCTGGCTAAAGGTTAGTGGTCAGTTCTGGGTGGTAGAAATACAGATGTTAATATTCCTTTTTTTTTTTTTTTCTTTGTTTCAAAGTAAAACAGAATAGAAGCAGACCTGTGAAGGTCACTGTAGGAAGACCAGTGATTCGAACTAGGTCTGTTCTTGGAGAGGTGGCACTGCCCTCCCCCCCCCCCCCCCCCGCTCCCTCCAGCCGTGATGCAGGGCGAGCTCCTGTAAATGCTGGGCTGGAACGCCTCACGTTGTGGAGCCCATCACCGATCCTGGTTGTATGTACCTGACTTTGAAGAGCCTTGAACTACAGAGTCCCCAGTCCCTTGCTGCTTCCAGAGTATGATTATCATGCCCTAAAACACTGCCTCATTATGTTAAGCCTAGTAAGGAGGCATCCTAACACAGGACAACAAAAGCTTCTTCCAAACTTCCTCCTTCAGGCTGAAACCACTTCTCTGCCTGGAGCATCTGTGGTCAAACAAGGGCATCTGAAGGTTCTCTGATTTGGGACTTCTGCCCTGGAGCTGTGGTCCTTGGTGGGGGCGTGGCGGGGGGGCAGGCCCATTTTGTATCTGCTTTTGTGCCCTAGTCACACCCGAGTTTGAAATAGAACCTGAGATTCCTGTTTATAAAGTTGAAGTCCCCTAGGTTTAGCCCCAAATAAATAAAAGCAAGGGAATTTTATTTAAACCTGCAAGTGGGCTCATTTTGTTTTATGTAACCAGGTAAGCTAGACTTTGCTGTCTGTTATCAAGCCTTCTGAGGATAGAAGGGATTTCAGCTAAAAATTGCTTCTCCTCTATACCCCGTTCCATATGCAAATGCACGATATTATTACTCTAGCTGTAGATCAGGATAAATAGCCGTTTGGCGCAGACCTTCCTAGGTTCTGTGGGTGGCCCGGCACCCATTTTGATCTTCTTGTCATAGATTAGGGCCAGTCTTGGGAATTCTGTTGTACCATCATCTCTCTAGAGAGCAGGCTGGCCCGAACACCTCATCTGTTCTGAAGATGAGGGAATTGAAAGGCCTTCATCATGCTGGCTTGGAGCCTTGGAGGTGTAGGTAGCATATTGATACAGAACAGGGAAGACAATTGTGGGCATCGGATGCCATCATGATTGGGGTGCTCTGTGTGCTGAGGTCAGCATCGGAGCAGACTTGGTGCAGAGAGCCCTGGCTGGTTAGAAATTGGCATATGCACAGGGCGCCTGGGTGGCTCAGTTGGTTAAGCGACTGCCTTCGGCTCAGGTCATGATCCTGGAGTCCCGGGATCGAGTCCCATATCGGGCTCCCTGCTGAGCCAGGGAGTCTACTCCCTCTGACCCTCCCCCTCTCATGCTCTCTCTATCTCATTCTCTCTCTCAAATAAATAAAATCTTTAAAAAAAAAAAAAAGAAATTGGCGTATGCACATACAGGCTCATGGGCCAGGTTGGTTTACTAGGGCAGAATGATTTGGGCCTTTGTGAAAGAATCGGTGGAGTGAAGTGTGAATCTGTCTTGGCACAACTTGCCAACAACAGTACTGGCTCCAAGAAGTGGCATGTCGTATTTTTTTATATGATCCCTCGCACTGTGGTTTCTGGAGCGTGGCCAGAGGATTGTGTCTGGCACAGAAGAGGCTCTAGTTCTAGAGAACCAGGAGCTGCTTCAGATAAGAACGGAAAGGTGGGAGTCTGCTCTAAGGCCTCTCCTGGTGTCTCGGTTCTCACAGAGGAGAAATGGCTCTGAGGAAGATTCCACTGCAGGGGCTCAGGCTCAAGAATAAGGTTCCTGTACCTGGACCCAGCATTTGCCACCCTCAGTGGATACACCGGGCTTCCACTGCTGGCTGGAGGTTGGCTCTGCATGTCTGTGCCTCCCGAGGAGGAGGATGCAGTAGTGAGTCAGACTGGCACCGGCTGGGCTACATGTCCTGGCAGGCCGCTGTCCAGATGGCCAGCACGAGGGAGGGGAGCTCTTCCCAGAGGCCCACCCTTTGAAGCCACGGCTCTGGCTGCTGTCCTGGGGCCAGGGGAGAGTCCCAGGATGTTTGAGGAAGAACTGGAGTTAGGTGGTTGGCAGGATGGGCAGTTGGTGCTCAGGAGGAAGAGGCTTCTAGAAGACCTGGGAGACAGGCAGCAGAGCGCTGACCTTTCAGCAAGGGAGGCTCCAGGGCACAGCCTGAGTCAGGAGACCAGTCGGTGACCTGGGGATGAGACCTGAGTTCTCCGGTTTGGTAGAGGTCTTGAAGGGCCTGTTGAGATTTCATAGGAGTCTGGACAAGCAAGCTTTTTTTTTTTTTTGATTGCTGGTGTGTAAATCCACTCAAAATGCCAAATAAATTTTCTTTGTTATTTTTTGCATTTCATAGGCTGGGGTGAGCAAAAATCAGTTTGCAAAACCTCAGATTTCATTTGAGATGGTAAAATAGGGTTATTGTTTGAGTGCAGTATAATTGTATCTGCTAATGGCATCTCCTGGCTTTGGAGACCGTCCTTCTGTACCAGAACATCCTTGTCATAAAGATTTTGCTGTGAAGCTGAGTCCAGACTAAAAACAGGAAAAGAAGTTTGCTGGATTTGGGTGTGTAACTCACAGGTTTTTGGCATAGAATTGTCCTGTGGATTATATTAACTTTTTTTTTTTTCTTTGAGGTTCTGAGTGGATCAAGGTTGGCCTTCTTAAGCCAGTGGAACAGTCTGGCAATGCATTTGTGATCTAGGGCCCGAGATGCGTTACCTCACCTCTGCCACATTTATTTTTATTTTTATTTTTTTTAAAGATTTTTTTTTTATTTATTTGAGAGAGAAAGAATCAGACAGAGCGCATGATGGGGGGAGGGTCAGAGGGAGAAGCAGACTCCCTGCTGAGCGGGGAGCTTGATGCAGGACTCAATCCCGGGACTCCAGAATCATGACCTGAGCTGAAGGCAGTTGCTTAACCAACTGAGCCACCCAGCCTCTGCCACATTTAAGCAGAGTATTCCTGAAGCTTGTAGAGCAGTGGTTGATTAATGAAACTGGAGGCTTCACCTTTGTTTTAATTCCAACTTTTTTACCAGGAAACTTGTAAACATAATCATTTTCGGAAGAGGTACATTTGTGATTTTTCTTAACGCAAAAGTATTTCATATCGGTAAATTTATTAGTAAAGGGAAGAACAAATTTTGCTGTAATCCTACCATCCACATGACATGCTGTTACTATTTGCGTAGATCCACTTCCTGTCTTTTTATTTAGGTTTAATTTAGTATCCTTTCCCTCTAAAAAACCAGGAGCAACCAGGTTCTTAATAGAATAGTGAAATGTTAGTAAACCACAGGCTTAAAGAGAACTTAGAGGGAAGATAATCTGGGTATTTGGGAGGAGATAAGCATTGTAGAGGAGCCAATAAGAACTTACCTGCAAATTTTCCGTGACCAGTTTCTTGGTATTTCCTTGGGAGGTATCTGTGTTTTTCTCTGTAATCTAGCTGAATCCCTAGGAGCAGCTACCACTGGTTACCTGGTTATTAAGGTAATTTTTCCATTGCCACAAAGAACTTCAGTTCCACTCAGCTTCTACCTTGATCCTTGTACAGCTCTGCAGAGCAAACCTTACTCAGCTCCGAGCGGTCTTTGCAAGTGGGGCCAAGTTGCCACTCTGAGCCAAAAAAAGATCATTATGTCACCGGAAGCCCAAGCCCCGAGAACACAAGGTATGACACAATAACCTGTGGGCCCCCGCCAGGCCTTTGCAAGGAAACCCTCATGTCTCAGGTCTAGAGAAGAGGCAGCTGATGATTTTTGTTTTTTTGTTTTGTTTTGTTTTGTTGGCAGCTGATGATTTTTAAGAAGATTGGGGTTTAGTTGCTCCAACCCACTCATTCAGATCTTAATTTGTTCATGACAACAGTCCTCAGACTGGATGATGACTCCACTCGGAGGCCACAGTAGGCCTTTGTGTTCCAGTTGGCTGGGTGTGCCTCCTGGTGCACATCTCTTCAGTCATGTTCCCTTAACAGCCAGTTGTACCTAAGCCCTGCCATGTGCTCTGAAGGCACACGATCCCGGACTGCCTGGAACCCTGGCCACTGAGGCAGTCCCTCCGGGAATTTATAAGTTCTTCAGATTTGGGGAAGGGGAGAAGGAAGGTATAACTTTGATTTTGACCACGAGGCATTAAGATACACTGAAAGGTCATTCGACAGACCCTGGAATACTTCCAAGTACTAGGTGCTAACAGATCTAAAAGCGAATAGGTCATGGAGGAGAGGATCTCCAAACATTTTCGATTTGGTGCCTGGTGTGTATTAGGGAGTTAGGAAATGCACACTGAAAGAACAGTGCATTTGCCACGTGGAATAGTTAGCCAGTATCTTCTGTCCCATTTTTAAAGTTTGAGCTTCTGTAGCTGAAGACTTGTAGCCACCCGTTTTTAGTAGCTGACCGGAGGTTTGCTCACAGCTGGTCACAGAGCTTCTTGGGCTTTTAATCAGAATTCTTGAAGGTACAGAGATGGGTTGAGATGCTTGCTCTACCCAAGCTACCCTAAGAGGCCACAAAGTCAAGGACAGAGGAGGACAAAGAGTAAGAGGGATATTTATGGGGTGCCTTGATTTAGAGCCCTGAGATTTAGGAGGAGCTGGGATACGGCTGAAGAGGGGCTTGTTCTGGAGCCTGGGCTAAAGCCTATAGGCTCAAGGGTTTTAGGAGTAGCCTTTGGTCGGAGAACTTGAGGAAGGAATGGCCTTGTGATGAGGAATGTTGGGTTTCACACTCACATCCTTACCTGGTGGTTCTTCAGACGCTGCCTGGAAGCTTCTTAGGTCTTTGTGATCAGCTAACTAACCGGCTCAGTGAGTTCAGTTGTCAGTCAGTAATGAAGAAAGCAAAGGTCGGGACCAGTTGTCAGGATTGTGACCTGGCCTGGTTAATTACCTGAAACAGATAGTCTTTGCGGTGTACTTGTCAGAAAGGAAATTGGGATGGTGTATCAGAAAATCAGTTGGGAAATCAGTTGGGAAAAGGATTTGGCAAGTCATCTTGACTTCCTTGTGTTGTAACCATCCTGTGAAAATAGCTGTAATGTTTTTAGAACCAGACTGGTGCCATTGGGGTTATCTCTGGTTTTATGCAAATTGGTTTGCACGTCCTAAAGTCCTGCTGACCAAAAGTGGTTGTAGTTTTTAGGTACAGACTCCTGGGGCAAAAGATTCTGCACGTAGGGTTTTGGATCAACTTTGATTTTTGGATCAACTTCCTGTCCAAGGACTGGTTTGTACTGTCAGCGAACTGGGACCTACTCTCCTGCCAGACTGAGTTGAGGAGTGAACTTCGGTGATGCTCCAAGTTAGTGAAAATCTAGGATTCCCGAGCTCAAAGGACTGCCTGGATGGTGGTTGTCTTTACAACCAGGAAAATCACTTTGAGTTTGGGTGGGGATTGTTAAAAACCAGTATGGATGCCCCGCCCTGTAGCAGACATTTATAGCTTTGAGATAGCTTTTCGTACAAAGATCTATATTTGCCAAGGTACTAAACGAGGAGCCAGTTCTTTATATCGCTGGTTATATCACCGGAAGATTGGTTACAACTTTCTTTGGAGGTAGTTCCTTTGGTACTTGTGAAATGTTACTTGTAGGATTAACAGGAAAACTGTCAAGGTAGATACTAGCCCATTGTAAGGGAGGTTGGCTTACAGTGGATACTTGGGAAGTACATGCATTGGGTATGAGGTTTTAAATTATTCTCTGAGGTCTGTTCCGCTTGCTCACAGTCACGTGAACCCTCTGCCCGACTTGAGGAGTGCCCACATGGCCAGAGTGTGACGGGGCTCCCTGTGACTTGTGCACAGTGTGCTTATTGAGTTAATGTGTAAGCAGGAAACAGCCTTCTGTGCGGAGGGGTATATTAACCACCTGGGCCTCTCGGATTGATCACTTTCTCTTCAACTCCCCTGGATCCAGGACCTCAGCCATGTCAAAGCCCCATAGCGATGTCGGCACTGCCTTCATCCAGACCCAGCAGCTGCATGCGGCCATGGCCGACACATTCTTGGAACACATGTGCCGTCTGGACATTGACTCACCACCCATCACGGCCCGGAACACTGGCATCATCTGTACCATCGGTGAGTGGCTGTGGCCCCCCTGCCCCCCCCCCAAAAAAAACATAGGCTTCATAGGACCATGATCTTTTCTCTCCTGAAGAGACAAAAGAAATGTAGCAAACCTGAGTGCTGAGTGAGATGCTACACAGGTTCTTTTGGAAGAAAGAAGTGGCGATAAGGAATCTGCATGCTCTGTGTTTGCTGCTAAAGGCAGAATTTAGATGGTGTCTTCCTTAATAGCACATCTTTTAGGAGCATCTCAGAAATCTAGGGAAGATGTTTTTGATATGCTCCAAGACTCTGTGGTTGGAAAACCGACCAAGCTTTGGGGAGAGCAGAGAGGGCTGGCTAAGTCTTACTTCGGCTTTCCTCGTTAGATGTAGGAGCCTATAGGAGTTGAAGGGAATAGGAAAGGTGTTCCCTTAAATCAAGAAAATGGGTAAACACAGTAACAGCCATCTATATGCTTTTGAAAGAACCTTGAGTGATTTGTAGGAGGAAAATTTAGGGAAAAAGAATATCAAGGATTCTTCAAACTTGAAAGTGTTATTCCTCCTTTGAATAATTAACATTTTGGTTTTAAAAACTTTTTTTCACTAGGCCCAGCTTCCCGATCGGTGGAGATGCTGAAGGAGATGATTAAGTCTGGAATGAACGTGGCTCGTATGAACTTCTCTCATGGAACCCACGAGGTGAGCCTCAGCTGCGTGGTTTGGCCACTGGGGCAGCATGCTGTTCCTTTAGCCACAGTGGATCAAGCAAGAAAGAGTCTGGGGTTTATAGCCATTGCGGAGGCCGTCCTCACTGGCCGGTCCCTACTATCCTTCCCCCATCTCCTGCCATCCCAGCTGGCCAAGTCTCCTTACGTGGAGACGATCTCTTTGGTTATTGGCATGGTTTTCCCACACACCTGTGCTGACAAAAGTGTGCAAGGGTTGGGGTGCCTGGCTGGCTCAGGCAGAGGAGCATGCAACTCTCGATCTCAGGGTTGGGGGTTTGGGTCCACGTTGGGTGTAGAGATGGCTGGGAAGATAAATAAACTTAAAAAAGTGTGGAAGGGTCTACTGGTGAACCCACAGTGCTTGCCATCTCCTACCCCTGGGTCTGCATAACAGTTCCTATTGCAGAGATGAACCAAAAGGTCACCCTGCAGGTGGATTTCTGGCGTAGTTTAGACCCACGATAACTGAGCAAGTCCAGGAGAGGAGTTTCTACCATTGCAAGTTAAGTGCTGAGTCTAATGCACCAACCCCGCTTCATCAACATTGTGTTCCTGGCCTCTCTCTTCCCAGGGGTCCTGGTATATTAAAACCAAGTCAGCACACTTCCCCAGCAGCCTGGTAGGAGTGTATTTGTGCTGAGGCTATGTAGGAGCTGACTTGCCCTGTGGACGGAGGCCTTACCCAGGGACCAGGTGGCAACTCCTGGGACGTGCTCCATCCCTTCTCCTGTTCCCAAACTCATTTAGAGGGAGGAGTGGAGGTTCCTTGAGGGATGGTTCCTTTTAAAACCCATCAGGCTCCATCTTAAGCTGTAGGATTTCATACTGGCATTGATACAGAAGAAATGGCTCAGCCAGACTTTCCCTTCTCTTGACTTCTGATACTTCCTGTTTGGAATAAAGAAAATGCTACCCTGTAAGGACAGGTGGTGAGGGGTTGCCCTCTGGCATTTGGAAACTGCTGTTAAGTTTAGACTAAAAATAAAGCCTCAGGAAGTACAGTCCAAGAAGTTAATTTCTCCTTCTGGAAATGTGAGACTCTCCATCGTGGGTTCCGTAACCTGTGTTTCATAAATAGTCTATGGCCTGGCAGGTGGCTGGCCTCCAAACGTCGTGGCGGCCTGACCAGGTTCACAGGAACTGTGTGCTCAGGTGGTACGTCAGGCAGCTTAAGACACATCAGTGCTGGCATTCTGTAATTTTCCAAAGTCAGGGGCCTTGGCGGGAGTCACCAGGAATTCTTGCAAGTGTTAGCTTAGCCCAAAGAGAGAGCTAAAGATACCAGTGGGGATCGGTTCACCATTGATCCCTGCTGCTGGACCGTGCCAAGGTCTCCTGTGTGCAGCAGAAGAAGCAGAGATAGATTTGAAGATGTTGACCTTTAACTAGGCTTGATGGCCTCTTCCATCCAATCCAGTAAACTAACACTGCCACAGCTCCGAAATGGCAAGGCCATGGGGTTTCTGCTGCACCTGCCTGCGGGGGCGGGGGGCCAGCCCAAGGATTTGGGTGTTTTTAAACTACAAGAGGCGTTTGGAGATACTCTCTGCTTTAATTCTTATTCCCAGATTAGAATTGGGATTTAAAAAAACAAACACACACTCAAGTCCCTCTCCTGGGTTTGAGGTTTTTGACCAGGATAAGGTTGTCTCTGGGATCAGGGGTTTGGAAACTCATCTGAAATTGTTCTGATATTATATCCTGTAACGTAAAAAGTTTGACCGCATGTCAGGGCTCTTCGTAGGCACCTTTGACTAGTGGCTGCAACATGCTTTCCCAGCTCTTCACAGTTTTTTAAGTGCTCTTCTAAGCAGAGCATTGAAATTGTTCTCTCTCGCTCACTCTGACAGAGGGACATCTGTCTGCATCTGCTCTTTTCTTCCAGCTTTGCCCACCGCGGTGCCCCTGGCCACATTGGGCAGTTCAGGTGAACAAGATGCTTTCTTACTGAACGTGTGGCCCTAGAGATACTGACTTTGAAATGACCTAAATTTAGAACCTTCCACAAGGACAGTATTGATTGATGGAATTCTTTACCACTTGGTAGCATCCAACAAAACCACAGCCATAGTGGGAGACTGTAGTGTAGTACACCTCCCAGAAATATCCCCAGAGATGCCAGTAGAGAGGATTTGAATAATGTAAGACCTAATAATCTCATTGGTGTCTGTACAGTAGATGATTTTATGTCCTCCAAGAACAAAAACACATGTTTATTTAAAATGCTTATGATTATAAAATTTATCAGGTCACCAAAAACCCTCAAGTTCCATAAAATGGAAATTATAGAGACCATATTCTCAGGCATTTTTTTTTTTTTAATGGAAATTTAGGTCTCACCATAATCAAGAAAACTTACAGGGGCATGGGCACCTGGGTGGCTCAGTGGATTAAGCCTTCGACTCTTGATTCTGGCTCAGGTCATGATCTCAGGGTTGTGCTGAGTGTGGAGCCTGCTTAGGATTCTCTCTCTCCCCTCCCTCTGTCCCACCCCCCACCCCAAAAAGAGAAAAAGGAAAAAAGAAAACTTACAGACTTAAATGTACTTACCAGAAAGCAAAAGTCTTAATGAAATAAATGAAATACTTTTATTTTATTTTTTTTTTAAATAATTTTTCATTCTTTTTTTTAAAGGTTTTATTTATTTATTTTGACAGAGAGAGATAGAGAGAGAGAGAGAGAGAGACAGCGAGAGATGGAACACAAGCAGGGGGAGTGGGAGAGGGAGAAGCAGGCTTCCCGCCCAGCAGGGAGCCCGATGCGGGGCTCGATCCCAGGACCCTGGGATCATGACCTGAGCCGAAGGCAGACGCTTAACGACTGAGCCACCCAGGCGCCCCTAAATGAAATACTTTTAAATACTAGGAACCAAATAACCTAAAAGGGATGAAGGAAAAGCATTGATTTAAAAGCATAACTTGATGAAACAAAATAAATTTGACAAACCAAAAAATCCCTGTAAAACAGAAACTTTCAGAAAGCCTGGTCAAGTCTAAGGACTTCATGGATTCTTCTACCCGTCACATGAGCTCTGAGGAAAAGGCATTTGACAACGTGAAACACCCATTCCTTCAAAAAATAAATTATCTCTATATTCTAGTTTATCTCTGTAGTTGGTTATGGCAGTGTTCTAAAGTTTCTAAGATTGGCCCTAGAGTGAGTGAGTGCTGTAGAAGAAGGGGGCAGAAGCCAAAGAGTTTGAAATGATCAGGTAGAGGGTGCTCGGTGACTGGCTGACCCTGATGCTAGACACAGCAGGTGGTCTAGAACATCACAGGCCTTTCCTGAGGGATCCTCTCAGCTCCGGTGCTGGATCCTTGTGTGGGAGCACCCCTGTCATCTTCCTACCTTTCCCTCAGTACCATGCAGAGACCATCAAGAACGTGCGCACCGCCACGGAAAGCTTTGCTTCCGACCCCATTCTCTACCGGCCGGTTGCCGTGGCCCTGGACACCAAAGGACCCGAGATCCGAACTGGGCTCATCAAGGGCGTGAGTATCACGGGGAGCAGCGAGAGGGAGGGCACAGGGGCAGCAGGCTCCAGAGAGCCATCCTCCGCAGTCTGTGCCCTGCTCAGAGGCTGTGTTCCTCAGGGTTCGGATCTAGATCTAGATGTGAGAGTTCTGTTCATCATGTTCTGTCAAAAAGGTTGATTTGGTGTACTTTGCTAAGACGCGATAGAGTGAGGAGCTTTTTACTCTAAAAACCTACTTCCCAAGTCTGTCTGTGTCGCTTTTCCCCCTATCATTTACATAGCGTGACTAAAACATTGTAGGTTTTCCTTGGGTGACTTCCTTGAGGTAAGTTTGAGAATATGATCATTGATTCGCAAAGCCAGAAGCTTTCTTGTTACTTCTGGTGGAGATTGAGCATTTTTCCCTGGAAGGAAGGGCTTTTCTTTGGACTCACGGCTTACTCTCTGGTCTGTAGAGTGGCACTGCGGAGGTAGAGCTGAAGAAAGGGGCCACGCTCAAGATCACTCTGGACAATGCCTACATGGACAAATGTGACGAGAACATCCTGTGGCTGGACTACAAGAACATCTGCAAGGTGGTGGAAGTGGGCAGCAAGATCTATGTGGATGATGGGCTTATCTCTCTGCAGGTGAAGCAGAAAGGTAGGTACAGGAGGCGGCATCTCATTCTCTAGAACCATCTCTAAATTCCCCTTGACCCAAGGATGATGGGAAGTTTGTTTGGCTGACAGCAAGAAGTCTATTTATTCGCAGGAATTCCTTTTCTGATTCCTTGTCCTTTATTTTCTTCTATTTTTATTATTTTTTTAAGATTTTATATATTGGACAGAGAGAGACACAGCGAGAGAGGGAACATAAGCAGGGGAATTGGAGAGGGAGAAGCAGGCTTCCCGCCGAGCAGGGAGCCCGAGACGGGGCTCGATCCCAAGACCCTGGGATCAGGACCTGAGCCGAAGGCAGACACTTAACGACTGAGCCACCCAGGCACCCCTGATTCCTTGTCCTTTAAAACAGACTTCAGTCCAACTTTATCGAGTGCTCGGGGAGCATACGAGAAGATGTCTTTTTTTATCCATTCTCACTGTTTCTGCCTTTCTGCTTTCCTTCCTCCATCCCTCAGTGTGATAGGTGCAGGAGTACCTGGGAATGATAGCTAATATCTAAGCATTTTACGTGGTAACTTGTTTAAATTTTAAAACAACCTCATGAGCAGGTATTATCCTGATTTAACAGGTGGGGAAACAGGCACAGACAGGTTAGTTGACTTGCCCAAGATTATACAGTTAGTGAGTTGGGATCAGAATTCTGGACATACGACTCCAGTGCCCACAACGTGCCTCATTCCAGTTCATTCTACCGGGGGAGCCTGCTTCCGCTTGGACATTGTGCCCTCATTGCTCCCTCCCCAACCCCCGATTTCACATAGGTGCTGACTTCCTGGTGACGGAGGTGGAGAACGGTGGCTCCTTGGGGAGCAAGAAGGGTGTGAACCTCCCCGGGGCTGCTGTGGACTTGCCTGCTGTGTCAGAAAAGGACATCCAGGATCTGAAATTTGGGGTAGAACAGGATGTAGATATGGTGTTTGCATCTTTCATCCGCAAGGCCTCAGATGTCCATGAAGTCAGGAAGGTCCTGGGAGAGAAAGGGAAGAACATCAAGATAATCAGCAAAATTGAGAATCATGAGGGAGTTCGGAGGTGAGTGCCCCTCTCTGTCCCCTGGCCCTGCTTTCCAAAAAGCAGACTGTATCCCGTGAATACCCAGTTCCCAAACCTGGCGACCTGCCCATCCGACTACAGACTCCCTAGTTGAGGCCAGACCCACTGAGTCCAAATATCTGAAGAAGGGGAGTGGAAGGCATTGGTATTTTTATTTATTTCATTTTATTTTTGTTTTTTAAAGATTTTATTTATTTGACAGAGAGCGAGAGAGGGAACAGAAGCTGGGGGAGTGGGAGAGGGAGAAGCAGGCTTCCCGTGGAGCCGGGAGCCCGATGCGGGGCTCGATCCCAGAACCCTGGGATCATGACCTGAGCCGAAGGCAGACGCTTAACGACTGGGCCACCCAGGCGCCCCTCATTTTTTTTTTTTCTTTAAAGTTTATTTAATCTCTACACCTGATGTGGGGCTCGAACCTGTGACCCTGAGACCAAGAGTTGCACGTTCTTCCTACTGAGCCAGCCAGGGGCCCCAAGGCATTGGTATTTTAAAAAACAAAAAAACAAAAACAGCATATATATCTTCCCAGGTGATTGGCATGCTGATGCTCCCCAGTGGTGATTGACATTGTTCCATAGGCCCAGGGACCAATGTTGGAGTGGACGGGGTCACTGCTTATAGGATCATGCTGTTCTCCTGATCAGGAGTGCTACTTTGCTGGAATAAGGGGACATTGCCCCCCAAACCCCACCTCCACCACCATTTTTCCCAATGGAAGATGGCAGGCTCTTTTGGCCCCTCACTTGGGACATCTGTGGAAGCTCCTTGTGTCCTTGTCTTCATGTAGAAAGCAGCTGGCCTGATGACTGGGCTGGCTCTGGCATGTGATCAGCTTCCTGGAGGAAAGCATGTGCCTCCTCCGGTGTGCCTGGGCCCAGCTCCACTTCACCACCTCCCCAGTGTTCCCAGTTAGAGCCAGTGAGTACGGCCAGCTAGGTGACACCTCTTTCTCTCCAGCTCCCTACTAGGAACATAAGTCAGCACAGCTAAAACCGTAGACCTACTTGTGTGATTTAGGCGCGTACTTGGGGAGGGCGGGAGGAGCGGCCCAGTGTTTGACCTTGCCATTCTTAGCTCTGTGTAGATGTCCTTTGTACCAGGCAATGTGGAGTGCTCCTCCTGCCGTCCTGATAAACCGTGGGTGCCTGCTGACCTTGGCTGCAGGCCAGGCAAAGCCACATGTCCTCTTGCCTTCAGCAGGTGGGAGGGGGCTGCCTCAAGGAGCAGCCCTCAGGTATCCTTGGCTGGAAGGCCACAGACCTTTGTATCAGGAGTATTCAGCTGGCCTTGTGTTCTCTTTCTGCTTTGGAAGTGCTGGCTGGAGTGCTGATGGTAGAGAGATGCCCTAAGAGGGGCCTCATGAGATGCAGATGGAAAGGAAGAAACCTTGTCCTCTCCCCAGCCCCTTCAGTGAAGTCCCCATCCTAGCACTAAAGAAGGTCAGCAAACAGAACCGTTAGCCCGCCTTGGGAGATGAAGGTAGCTGGAACACCCTGTCACCTGCACACCCAGGAGGGAGGTCATGGACGGCTGTCCTGGTGAAGGGCTGCTAAGTCAGAGAATGCAGGAGAACCTCCTGAGCATCACTGCACTTGTGGCCTTGTTCCATAGAGCCTCTCTTTCTACCCCCTCTGGCAGGTTTGATGAGATCCTGGAAGCCAGCGATGGCATCATGGTGGCTCGTGGTGATCTAGGCATTGAGATTCCCGCAGAGAAGGTCTTCCTTGCTCAGAAGATGATGATTGGGCGGTGCAACCGAGTCGGGAAGCCTGTCATCTGTGCAACGCAGGCATGTGCCTCTCCCCATGCTCACACGCTCGTGGGGGGAGGGGGGGTGGCGGGTCCCTTCCCAGCATCTCACCCCCACCTCTCAAACATGCGCACCCTCCCTTCCCCTCATGCATGTACACAAAGCCATACTCTGTGCACAGACACACTCCCCAGGGAGTCAGGGTGTAGTCCTTCCTCTCTGAAGACTGCCCCGGCCACATCTCACTATGCTCTGTCCCCTCCCAGATGTTGGAGAGCATGATCAAGAAGCCCCGTCCCACCCGGGCTGAAGGCAGCGATGTGGCCAATGCGGTCTTGGATGGAGCAGACTGCATCATGCTGTCTGGAGAGACAGCCAAAGGGGACTACCCACTTGAGGCGGTTCGCATGCAGCACCTGGTGAGTTCTCGGGCCTCCCCATGTCCGCGGTCCACGGGCCGGGCCGGGGTGGAGGCAAGCTTCTGTACAGAGCGACACCTTTTGGGCTTCTGCGCCCACAACCTCTTATGATCCTCTGAGTCACAACAGGAGTGAGGAAGTGTGTGCTGGGGGGAGAGGAGTGTCTTGGTTTTTTTTCTCTTCTGCCTTTCCTGCCCACACTCCCTCCTGTTTCCTCCGGTTCTGGAGGCATTCTCCATCTGTCATGACAGAGTTCACTTCCGGCTTCAAGGCTGTGAATCCCTTTCTCCGGACAGCCCAGAGGACCCGAGTACCTCTGCCCTGTTCTGGGAAAGGCCCTGGGCTCTTCCCAGCCAACCTGTTTGGTTTTTGTTTGGTTCCCCACCTGTCCCACATCAGCTGCCTCCCCCGGGGGCCCCTAGGCCCGCACCGGAAGCTGTTGCGTGTGCTGAGGTGACTTAGCTGGCCTTGCATGGCGCCGGCAGCAGGGCCTGCTTTGCTGAGCTGCTGCACTCGCCTCAGGCTGAAAGGTGGGGTTTAGTGACTGGCAGTAAGTCCACAAGTCGGGACAGCTGGAGAGAGACTGAGCCTACTGGGTCTGGCGTGAGAGAATCCAGAAGGGTCCATGGCCACGTCCCACTGCCTGGCTCCTTCTCAGCTCCTTGGCCCTGTCTGGTCCTGCTCTCGACTCACTGAAGAGTTAACCCAGGGTTCAGTTACCAGGGCTCCTGAGGCCTGGGAGATGGAGTGCTGCAAATTCACTTTCTCACAATAGTCCAGTGTCAGTGCTTATAACGTGTGTGAGCTCAGCAGACTCGCCTCAGATCCTGAAGTGGTTTTTCTTTGAACTTCCAATTCTTTTCCCATCAGCAAAGGATCCCTGTGCCCTTTGTGTGACGCCCCCTCCCCTGCACTCCCCCAAATGTAAACACACCCCCCCAACAAAGATCTCTTCCTTTCCTCCTCCACTTTCTGTGTGTCCAGTTATTAGGCTGTGTAGATTGATGTAATCTTTGTACCCTCTGCATGATCGATGTCACCCCGACTCACCGAGGAGGATTACGTGGTGATAAAGCCTCAGTTTGAACCCAGATCTGCTGGCTCCAGAGCCACTGTTCTCCTGTAACAAAGTGCTTTGTCTAGCGGGAGATGAGGCTAGGTCTCCAGCAGGGGCCTGTACTAAGAATCATGCTCTCGCCTCTGAACTGTTGTTTTTTCCATACCCCAGTCTTTCTTCTGAACAGACACCTTAGAGAGAACCACAGGGCTTGGATGGCCCTGCTCAGAAGATAAGTGATGGGCCCTGGGCTAGGCGGTGCAGGCCTCTCCTTTCCACGCCCCCAGTTAACACTGGCCAAGAGCTTCCCTTAACGGTTCACTGCTTTCTCTTGTGTCTAACTGAGGCAATTAACCACCCATGACTAAGGGCTAGGCAGCATCAGGTATGGTTCTATTTCCTGTTCACGTCTCCTGTCCTTTGGACTGCATGCCCTCCCTTAGAGAAAGAAAACCTTTAACCTAGTAAATCCTGCCATGTACCTGCTTCTACTGTCAAGTTAATGAGAATGTTCTTACTGATTCTCCCTGCACCCCTCATCCTCCAAGATGCTGGTGATTGCATTATAATGTTCTGAAGCTTACATTTTCTTTCTAATCCTTGATGTTATCTGAGCAGGTGGCCTGTGAATAACTGAATGGCTTTCTCATGACTGTGGTAATCCTTACACTTTTAATCAAATGTCCTGTTAACACTCACCTGTGTGCTTCCACAGGCATCTGTCCCTTCACATGGCTGTTCCGCGTGCCCCTCACCAATCTGCCATTTTCCCCACCTTTGTGTTTGGACCACGGTTAAGCTGTGTGGCTTTGGCTTCGTCTGACCCCAGCTTTCTGGCGCTGCTTGGCGTGTTCCCGTGGCGGGCCATTGGAAAGGCTGGTAGCAGTCCCATGCCTGAAGCCAAGCAAGTGTTCCACGTGTGCCTGGAAGCCAGGCGCCGAGCCCTGCGGTAACCAGACAGCCATGTGAGGAGAGAGGGCCTGTTCCTTCCTGTGAGCTGTGGAATGAGGCAGCATGGTCAGGTCCTGCCAGGGAGTGGTGTGGGTCCAGCCGGGGCATGTTTCCATGCCGAGGTGCTAGAGCCTGCCGCCATGTTGTCTCCCTCCACCCCTACCCCCAATCAAAAAATCCTTCCAGAATGGAAGAACCAATTTTCCCTCTGTGGGAGGGGAAGCAGTAGCAGTCGATGCTGGAAATTCTCTTCCCATCCCTGAGACTTGGGCTTTCCTCACGCTGCCTCTTTGCATCTGCATGAAGGACAGATTTAGCCAATTAACCTAAGTTTACCTTCCTCCGATTAATTCCCCGTTCTGTCTTTCCATGTGTTGTCTCTCTTGTTTCTTCCCTCCTCCTTCCCTCTCCCTCGCCTCTCCTCCCCCCTACACCTTACAGATAGCTCGTGAGGCTGAGGCAGCCATGTTCCACCGCAAGCTGTTTGAAGAACTTGTGCGAGGCTCAAGCCACTCCACAGACCTCATGGAAGCCATGGCCATGGGCAGCGTGGAGGCTTCTTATAAATGTTTAGCAGCAGCTTTGATAGTTCTGACGGAGTCTGGCAGGTAGGGCCCCAAGGGCAGGTAACTCCGCAGGATAACCAGCCTCTTGCTCCAGCTGATCTAGAAGGCAGCTAGGGCCCTGCAGCTGCGGCCTGGGCTCCAATCCTCTTCTCGTCTGCAGGAAGACAGCCAGGGAGGTCAGGGCAGGGCACGACCAAAAAAGGGCCTTTGGCTCAGTAGGTGCAGTGGATGTCACTGGCCGCTGGTGAAGGGCTTGTTCCTATGAGTCTGGATCTTGCTCAGCTCAGCACCTCTGGTGGTTGGCCTTCTCTTGGCCTCACATCCAGGGACACGTTCCTCACCAGCTGTCTGGGCGACTCTTCCCCCCCTCCCCGTCCACCGTGATGCGGCTCTGACAAAGCTCTGTCCCCCTCCTGTCCCTCTGGACGGATATCGCCCCCTACTAGATTGCCCGTGAGGCAGAGGCCGCCATCTACCACTTGCAATTATTTGAGGAACTCCGCCGCCTGGCGCCCATTACCAACGACCCCACAGAAGCTGCCGCCGTGGGCGCCGTGGAGGCCTCCTTCAAGTGCTGCAGTGGGGCCATAATCGTCCTCACCAAGTCTGGCAGGTAGGAGGTGGCGGCGGCTCCCCAGGGATGCCCTGCTCTGGGGCACCTTCCTTAGGTGTCCTGAGAGCGGTGCATTGAACAGGGCTCGGATGGCGCTGAGCCCAGGTAAGACCTGTCTGCCTGCCCCCTGGGCCGGGAGGACTCCAGACAGCGCCCACCGGTGGTGTCGGGGCATTTGCATCCAAAGCAAGTTTACGTCCTCAAGATAAACTAGAGAATTACAGAACTACAGATAGACCGATTACAGATGCTTATTTGATTATTTACCAGCTAATCTTTTTAAAAAGTAAAAGGTGGCCAGTTCTGTTCATTCCAGCTACTATGTGCTCTTTAAAAGTTCCGTTTGGAAAATCAGTGTTGTCCACCGACATGCTGTTTGGTTGGTGCACCTGTCCCTGTCTGTCTTTGGGCCCCAAAGGCAAGTGGGTTGAGGACCAGGAAAGGTCACCATGTTGTCTCGCGGGCACTCTGGTGCTGTGCAACCAAGCTGAGGCCTGTGCTTGGCCTTAGACTTAGACTTGGGATCTCTTTGTAGTCCGGCCTTGGAGTTAGCCTCTGTCACTGCCCCCGTCTGGGAGTGTGCTCCTCATGACTGGCCCTGTGCACCGAGGCACGGCCAGTGGGGCTGCCTGTAGGACCAGGGCATGAGATCTGTGCAGATTGCTGCAGCAGAGGGCTCAGGACAAACAGCTCCTGCCATCAGAGTTGACCTTTGTGGAAAGGTCCAGCCTTTGCTCTTTGGCTATTTTTAGTGCCAGTCTTCTGGGATTTCACTCTCGCAAGTCCCGACTTCACCAGTTGCTTCCCTCTGAAAGCCTTGTATGGGGCCAGGCCTTTAACGGGGCATTCTCTGCTGTGCTGTGGCTTAAGTTTCCCTGACACCTGTTGAGTGTTCTTAGAGCTTGCCTTCTGAGGCCCAGGGCCTCCTCTAAGCAAGCCCCTCCCCAACTCCCCAGACACATCTACAACCAGAAGGGTAATGTCTGTGTTCAAGGAAGCATCTGGCGCTGGGGCTCCAAGGGGCCCCCTACCCTCCAGAGGGGCCTTCGCAGGCAGAGCCTCCCACACTAACCTTCCCATCTCCTGGTCTTTCCTCCTGGGTAACACCCAGATTTCGAAGCCTTGCTCAGAAATACTCAGGTTTGGCTCTCGAGCCCAGTTGCTGGGACTGCTTCAGGGATGTGGGGGCCCTGTGGGCTGGGGAGAGGGCACAGCAGGAGAGAAGGCTTGCGTTGTAGATTCCCGGGGGGGGCTGGTGGGCTGTGCTCCTGTTCTTTGCAGATGTCAAAGAGTCAGGTGCTATTCACATGCTGCTTGGCTTGTAGCTGTTGCTGGCAGCAGGAGGAATGGGTGCAGGTGAGATTGGGCAGGGCTGTATCTGTGCCAGGATGGAAAAGTTCAGAGGAGGGGGTTCTGCCAACTACGGGCCATGTTGGGTGAATGGGTGAGACTCACCATGCTGGGTCGGTATGATCCTGGGGCCTTGGGCTGTGGGGAGGGGAGGAAGGCAGTTGGGTAGTGTGGCATAAGAAGAGTCGTCTTCTATTCCTTGGAAGGTAGAGGACAAGGGGCTGCCCTGGCATCGGGAGCACATGCTAAAATGGCCAGGGTCTCATACTGGCAGAGTGAGTTGGATTTAGAGGGTGAGCTGGTGCTGAAGGCCCTGCGGGGTATCCTGGGAGGCTCTGGAACACTGTTTAATGGTCTCCTCTGCCCGTCCATCATCCCATCTCAGGTCTGCTCACCAGGTGGCTAGATACCGCCCCCGCGCCCCCATCATTGCTGTGACCCGGAATCACCAAACTGCTCGCCAGGCCCACCTGTACCGCGGCATCTTTCCTGTGGTGTGTAAGGACCCAGTGCAGGAGGCCTGGGCTGAGGATGTGGACCTCCGGGTGAACTTGGCCATGAATGTCGGTGCGTGGCTGGGAGCAAGGGCTAGAGCTTGGAGGGGTGGGAACAGTGTTTGAGCACTGGTCTCCTTAGGATCCTCTAGAAGGGGGAACACGCTGACCTTAGGCTGTGCAGGAGTCCTCGCTGTCATCCCTGGGAGTGTTCTCTGAATCCTCCTTCCCGTTCCCTGAAGTTCTGGGCTGAGCTGCCCACTTCTCTCCTCTCTGTCTTCCAGTTTGGGGCTCAAAGCAGACTCCTGGATAGTCAGGGGTGTCCATTCTTGGGCATCTGCTCATTACTGAGAGTTAAAAACAGAAAATTAGCCATAGCTTCTACACCGTGGGGTGCCATACACACAGATGATGTACTCGTGGCCTTTGTCCCTGATAAAGTAGGATGTCAGTGGAGGAGAGGAAGCACTCTACTCTCTAGAGTGTAAAATGAGTGATGTCCAAAGGTCCCTGGCACCTCTGCCATTTGATTGATCAGGAAGTATCAGGGCAGGGCCTCCCCCGTCCCGGTTGCCTGGGCTGGGAGGCTTGCGCCACCTTGTGGTGTAAGGCAGTAATGGCCCGTCAGCCCAGCTCGCTGCCTCCCGTGGGCAGTCGGCTAGGTGCGCACCTGCCTGGCTCGGCTTTTACTCACCAACCTTTCTTCTCTTCCTTCAGGCAAGGCCCGAGGGTTCTTCAAGAAGGGCGATGTGGTCATTGTGCTGACCGGGTGGCGCCCTGGCTCCGGCTTCACCAACACCATGCGTGTCGTGCCTGTGCCGTGATGGGCCCCAGAGCCCCTCCTCCTCCAGCCCCTGGCCCATCCCCTTTCCCCAATCCATCCATTAGGCCAGCAATGCTTGTAGTGCTCACTTGGGGGCTGTCACGTGGCACTGGTGGGCTGGGATGCCAGGGAAGATTAATGCCTCTGTAAAACATGACTGTTTTTTAGGACCCTGTTCGGGTGAGGTGACCCAGAGCTGGGTTGCACATCATGTGACCTCACCCAAGCAAGGGACAAAGGAAGCCTGCAGTACTGGAAGCCCCAGAGCTTAACATGGAGGGCAAAAGCTCCTGCTTATCGTCCTTTGCCTACTCCATTCGGTACCTATAGAAAACGGATACCCAGAGAACTCCCAACCCTGGCCTGCGGTCAAGAGACTGCCAGCAAGAGTAGCAGCATAGGGCACCGGTTCCAGTTTAAGGAGACTGGCTCAGGCCCTCACTTGCTTCTCCACCCCCCTCAGGCTCCCCCACTCCCACCTTGTGTGCGTTGTGCACTTATGTTCCTACACTCAGCTGTCGCTGCAGGCAAACACTCCACTCTCCACCCTCCATTTTCCCCACTGCTGCAGCCGCCCCCAGGCCTGTTGCTATAGAGCCTACCTGTGTGTCAATAAACAGCTGAAGCACCCGTTTCCTCGCTTTTCTGATGGCTTTTCTGATGGGGGGGTGGGGGGTGAATCCTACCCTCCGAGTAGGGTGAAGGTGGCAAGACCCTTGCGCCTCCTGGTGGTCGCGCCTGTGTGGTGACCCAGGCCACCTGCAACCCGTCCTCCGCGGGGTGCAGAGGTGCTGGGAAAACGGGAGCTGTCTTGAGGAGATAGGTTATCCCTTCATCACCCTCAGGAGGTGGTAGCCGGGTCTCTAAAAGCTGCAGCTGGGACATTGGCTTATTTGGACCAAAGAGGAGAGGGCAGCAACGAGGCCCCCTCCCTCCTGCTCTGGTCGGGTAGGTCTAATGCAGCAGAGGACCGTAATGTAAGGGCGTTGTAGGAGAACACCAGGTTCTGCGCCCAGTTTCCAGAATATTTCTGGGCTCCTTTTGTGCCCCACCTGTCTGCCAATGTCCTACCCCCGACAACGGGGCCAAGGGGTTGGTAGAGGTTTAGGAATGGAACGAGATCTGGCTTGCACCCTCCCTTTCCGGACCCGTCAAGAATCAAGCCCTACCTGGCAGGAGGGACCGGTCCTGAAGGCCGGGTAAGCTCGGGGAATCGGGCTTTTGACCGCATTCTCAAGGCCCAGGGCATTGTCCCATGGCACCACTCAGCTTGTCTTGCTTCCCGACTTGATTTTTGGCCATCGTGTCAGTCCCTCCCCAGGACCCAACTTGGAGAAATGGGCGAAAGCATCCTGGCTCCCGGGCTTTCCGACTGCCCGGGCTATCCTGTTTTAAAATCTGTGCTCCCTAAACTCATGTCACCTCTCTGGTGTGGGGAGAGGAAACCTACCCTGGAGCTCAGAGTCGGGAGGGTTTAGAGGAGGACGGGAACCGGTTGCTGCAGAGGGAGGGCTGAGGAGGAAGAACCTGGAGGGGACCCAAGGCCTGCGCTGGGAGGGGCAGGAGGTGCAGACCCAGGCACGGGCCACCCGGACTTGCTGCTCTGGAGGTAGGAGTGGTAGAATCTGCGCAGAGCTCCAGCAAGAACCTGGAGGCGGAACGGCCAAGGGCCGGGGCTCGTCCCGCGCGAGCAGCCAATGGGCGGGCTGGGGCGGGCCCTCCGGGCGGGGGGCGGGGGCGGGCCGACAGGCGCGGGGTCTGGCCGCGAGGTTCCCGGCGCTCTCTGGAGGCGCCGCGATGACCGCTCTGAGCCGGGGCGAGGCGGCCGAGGCGGGCAGGTAAGGGGCTGAGGCCCGCGGGCTGGGCTGGGGGACGGGCGGGGGGTCCGGGGGCTGCCGCGAGGGGCGCTGCCTGGCGGGGCGAGGCGGCCGCGGGGGGCCCCTGCGCCTAGGCACATTCTGGCCGTGGGGCAGGCACTTCCCGGCCACCGGCATTTGGGCTCCGCTCCAGAGCTGCGCAGCGCGGGCCCGGGCGCCTCCGGGGACTGCGAGGTGTTGGCGAGGCGATAGATGGCCCGGCTGTCGGCTCCCCGTACCTGGGGGATGAGAGAAGTCCGGGCGGCATCAGGATGGGCACCCTCCTTGGGACGCCTCTTACCGCGTCTCCGCCACCATAGCTGTTCTTTCAACCGTGTTCTCATTCATTCATTCATTCACTCATTCGTTTATTCACCAGCCAAACCGATTCCCTCGTCCTGACTGCCCCGCACCCCAAGTCTGGCGCTTCCCTGCTGGCTCTCGGAGGGGTCAGCCTCTCTCCTCATCCAGCCGGGACTGCAGTTGTAGTGGCCCGCGGCGGCCCAGGAGGCAGCGTGGAGCTGTCCCGGCACGACCCAGCCGCGCCCGTGCGCCAGGCCCGTCCCGATCGGGCGCGCTGGGGCCGGTCTCTCAGCCGGGAGACCTGATCCAAAGTCGCTTTGGGAGGAAGGAAAGTTCTTGCAGCTGGGCAAGGGGCAAGGAGGCAGGGCAGGCTGGAGTGGCGTTTCAGGTGACACCAAGAACTGTGGCCTCGCTCCTTGAGGTCTTGGGTGCTGCGGGCGGGATTATTTAGGGAAGACAGAGGCAGTGAATGAAGCTGTAGCAAGTTCCTGCCCTTGCTCAGGTCCCAAGCCCCACAGTCTGAGCTCTGGAGGGCAGCCTGGCTCCCCTGGCCAGCTAGCACTGGGGAAGGTAGGGGTGAATGTGTGAGTCCTGTGCCCACTCTACACAGGTGTATGGAACTGGCTGAATCCTTAGGGGCTCCCTCTGCCCTGTTTTCAGAGGCTGGTGGGTCTCTACCCAGCTGTCATTTGCTCTTACTTGCTTTGCTTGTCTCCCCCCTCCTTATGGCTGTTTAAGGGTGCCCCCATCCTTGCAGGGGTCAGGCTCCTAGGGAATAAGACAAGAGTGCTCTGACAATCTGTGATGTCTTCGCCCCATGTACATCTCTAGCTGGCTCCAAAGTCCAGCGCCTCTCAAAGATTTATGGGGTTGCAGGGAGAGGTGGCGTAGAGGGTGTCCCTCCCGTCCTGGAGTGAGAGGGCCAGGATACCCCCTCCACAGCCCTCTGATGTTGCTGGCCAGAGTCCAGCCCACGCTGACAGACACTCTCAGGTTTGAGGTTACAGTTTGACAGGGCCAGGTAAGCAGTGAGCATCCCTGAGGCAAATGGACAGGTCTAGAGGGCAAAGCTGGTGGAGGCTGCCACCCAGCTTCAGTGAGAGTTTCAGCTGGGACCAAGTCGAAGTTCTTCCCGACTTGCCTTAGGGAGAAATTTCAGAATTAGCCTAGAGGGGACAGCCCGGCCCGATCCATGCCTTGATGTTACAGGCTACTTTCAAATTTCTGAACTTAGGTGGGTCCTCAAAAGCCTTGATGCAGGCCAGAAAGACCTGTGTGCCAATTCATCCACCTAAGATGACCCCCTGAGGTTGAGGTCGGCAGTACTCGGATGGGTTTATGCCAGCCGGCCTCCCTGAAGCTCTTTCAAGTGCCTGCTTAGGTGGCTCCGCCCAGTCCTTAACCTGGTTAAGCTGTGGTTTTGGCCACCCCCTCCCCCCCGCACTGCCACATATCTTGTTTATCGGACCAGCATGAAGAGCCTTGCTCCGGGAATCAGAAGTGAGTCTTAAGCCACATGCTGTGAGACTTGGGAAAAGTCAGGTCCCCTCTCTGGGTCTACTTTGCTATCATCATAAGGTAAGGAGACTGGATTGTAGGCTCCCAAGGGCCTTCTCTATGATGTCATTCAGTGATTCTGCTAATTTGCCTCAATTTCCCCTCAATTTCTGGAGGTGCTTTATTTCTTCACATAATTTCTTCTTTGCTATGACTCCCTATAGAAAGTCCATGAAATCAAGGGGCGCCTGGCTGGCTCAGTTGGTGGAGCATGTGACTCTTGATCTCAGGGTCATGAGTTCAAGCCCCACGTTGGGCAGAGAACTTAATAAACACAAACACAGGCCCGTGAAATGGAAAACGGCGCAGCATTCCACTTGATACAGTGTCCAGTGTTTGAGTTTGGACACCAGAAAATAACTTGCTTTTCTCCTTTCCTGAAAAATGAAAATAGGCCCCTACATTTCTGCAGCTGCCTCTGGTGCCAAGTGTAAGTTTGGCCTGAAATCGGTCTGGGCCACCGTGCTGCCATTCACCTGGGCTGCAGGGCACCAATCTGTCACTGTCTGTTGTCACCAAACTTTGAAGCTTTGATGAATCCCCCAGGTGTTTACTCATGTAGGAAAGGAAGGAGGAGGGGAGAGCAGAGGCCCCTGGGAATGGAGCTTCCTGTGTGATAAGGAGTAACTGCCCCCCACCCCGAGGGGTACCTGCCTCCTATTGCACAGATTCCAAAAGGAAGGTTTTTTCCAAAGAATGTAAGCCTCTATAGAGTAAGCTGGTTCCTCCCCTCTCCCTGCCACAGCTACACATTTTTACTGGTTTAGAAATGCTTGGTCCTAATTTAGGACTGGAGTTTTAATAACCCGTGGAGGAGGTTGAACCACTCTTCAAGTCCTAGTCCTAACCGCATGTTTCCTCAGCTGATGTTTCATATCCACTAGAAAATCACATGGTGAGTTTTTTTAAACAGACGTGTTTCTGGGCTGGTACTATTTCTTTTCTTTTCTTTTTTTTTTTTTTAAAGATTTTATTTATTTATTTGAGAGAGAGAGAATGAGAGACAGAGAGCACGAGAGGGAAGAGGGTCAGAGGGAGAAGCAGACCCCCCCGCTGAGCAGGGAGCCCGATGTGGGACTCGATCCCGGGACTGCAGGATCATGACCTGAGCCGAAGGCAGTCGCTTAACCAGCTGAGCCACCCAGGTGCCCCTGGCTGGTACTATTTCTTTCTTTTTTTTTCCTTTTTAAGTAATCTCTACACCCAACGTGGGGCCCGAACTTACAACCCTGAGATCAAGAGTCGCATGCTCCACTGACTGAGCCTGTCAGGCGCCCCACACTATTTCTATTTTAATCTGAAATAAGAAGCACATAAAGGATTAGGTTTAAATCAGGGGCACCTGGGTGGTGCAGTCGGTGAAGCATCTGACTCTGGGTTTTGGCTCAGGTCATGAGCTCAGGGTCATGGGATGGAGCCCCACATCACACTCAGCGCAGAGTCTGCTTAAGTCTCTCTCTCTCCCTCTCCCTCTGCCCCACCCCATCCCCACTCTCTCGCACTCTCTCTCAAATAAATAAATACATCTTAAAAAAATAAAAATAATTAGTTTAAATCGAACACGAATTCCGTTTCCTCCTAACAGGCACATCAATGGTATATTAAGTAATTGTCAAAATTGTACTGGCATTTCATTCCATTGGCAACCCTCTTGTTTTCTGACTCAGGGTCAGAGCAGCATGGGTGGTATGCCTGAGCAAACAACTGTGACCAGTTACAAGGATGTTCGTTCTCTCTTCTGTAGAAAAAACTTTAAATGTTTCTAATATGTGTTAACATTAACTGGATTACTCAAAACTTGCCCATACTCACCCGGGCCACACAAAGTGTGGGAGGCCTGAAATTCAAATAATTTTTTAATTTTGAAGGACTATCCAGAAATGTTATTGTAAAACAACCCAGCGACAGGGGCGCCTGGGTGGCTCAGTTGGTGAAGTATCTTGCTTTCGGCTCAGGTCATGATTGCAGGATCCTGAGATGGAGCCCCATGTTGGGCTCCCTGCTCAGCGGGGAGTCTGCTTTTCCTCTCTCTCTCCTCTGCCGCTCCCCATGCCCACGCACGAGCTCTCTCTCTCTCTCAAATAAATCAAACTTTTTTTTAAAGATTTTATTTATTCATTTGACAGAGAGAGAGAACACAAGCAGGGACGGAGGGAGAGGGAGAAACAGGCATCCCTACTGAGCAAGGAGCCCAACGCGGGGCTCGATCCCAGGACCCCGGCATCACAACCTGGGCTGAATGCAGATACTTAACTGACTGAACCACCCAGGTGCCCAATAAAAAAATCTTTTTTTTTTTTTTTAAGTTAAGAACAAAATAAAACAACCCAGTGATATTACCTCAGAATTGATATTCATACTGGGCTTCCTTGACTACCAAACAAGTTGAAAAATGCTTGTGTTTTTCATTGTTAAATCCTTTTATTGCAGAAAAATGCAAACGTATATAAAAAGAGAGAATAGTATAGTAAGCAGGATGTGCCCATCACCCAGCTCCAATAATTACCAAGTTATGGTAATTATTGTTGTTTCATATATACCTCCCTCCTCTCTCACTCCTGGATTATTTTGAAGCAAATCTAAGATATTATTTTATCCACAACTATTTCCGTGTGTACCTATAAAAGATCAAACCTTTAAAAAATATAACTACAATACTGTTACCACACCTAAAAAATAACAGTAACTCCTTAAAATCATCAATGAGTTAGCATTTAAAGTTCCCCTATTGTCTCATATACATGTTTGTACCTTTTGTTTAGTTTAATAACGACCTGAATGAGGTTTATGCAATTGGTTAACATACTGAATCTCTGTATCTATGTCTCTATAATCTTTTGTAATCTTTAGGTTCCCCTTCCATTTCTTCTTCTTCTTTTTTCTTCCTTGCAATTTTTAACTAATCTCTAGACCCAGCATGGGGCTTGAACTCACAACTCTGAGATCAAGAGTCGCTTGCTCTACCGGCTGAGCCACCCAGGCGCCCTTAGCTTGACTCTTTCTATAAAGAAATGTCTTTTCTTCAGCTATTTGGTCATTGAGGTATAGCAGCAACAGTGGAGATCTAGTTTTTTCGAGGAAGGAACAGGATGACAAAGGTTTGTTCCTTGGTGAAGGATCACTAGTTAGAACGAGGACCATTTAGGTGTTGGAAAGAACTTTCTAACAGAACTTTCTGCATGACACACCTGATGGATGATATTCACATGTAGGTACACATTTTTAAATTCCTTGTGCCTGATTGCAACTTTACCTTTTCTTTTTTTCTACCCACTGGACTATTTCCTTATACCAAGTTCATTGATATGGGTAACACCTTTCTTTTCTTTCCCCCTTCCTTCCTTCCTTCCTTCCTTCCTTCCTTCCTTCCTTCCTTCCTTCCTTCCTTCCTTCCTTTCTTCTTTCTTCTTTCTCCTCTCTTTCTTTCTTCCTCCCTCCCTTCCTTCCTTCCTTCCTTCCTTTCTTTCTTTTTTTAAAGATTTTATTTATTTGTCAGAGAGAGAGAGCATATGCAGAAGCAGGGGGAGTGGCAGGCAGAGGCAGAGGGAGAAGCAGGCTCCCCGCTGAGTAAGGAGCCCGATGTGGGACTCAATCCCAGGACCTGGGGATCATGACCTGAGCCGAAGGCAGACACTTAACCAATTGAGCCACCCAGGAGTTCCAGTTTTGTGTTTTTTTTTTTCTTTTAAGTCATTCTCAGATATGTAGTCACTGTGATAGAATAATAGGAATAGGCTGAGCGAAAGACCTGGATTCAAATCCTTCCTCCGCTACTGAATTACTACTGGCTCTGAGCCTCCCTTTCTTCGTCCGTAAAACAGAGTCACAGCGGCCGCTTCAAAGGTTCTCAGGCCGTGTAAGGGCCTGAGACACAGTAGGTGCTCACCAAAAGTTAGTTTCCCTGCAGTGCTTCCAGCTTTGAGAATCTGAGACCAGGCCTATGATGATCCAGCCCCAGGTTTAAGAAATCTTGGTCTGTTTTCCTTTTGAAGGTGCAAAGTTTATTTTTCTGAAATAAACTTTATATTTTGAGGTAATTGTAGATTCACATGCAATTGTATGAAATAATACAAAGATCTCATGTACCTTTCACTCAGTTTCTCCCAGTGGTAACATCCTGCATAAGGAGAACACCATGGCACAATCAGAAAATTGACCATTGATATAACCCATTGACCTTATTCAGATTTCACCGGTTTTATATGCACTCGTGTGTGTGTGTGTGTGTGTGTTTAGTTTTGTGCAGTTTTATCACATGCGGAGATTTGGCAAAGTTCGTTTTTAAAATCAAGGTTTCTTTTTCTGTTGGATTCTAAGGGTTTTCATGTAAGAAGAATGAAGTTTTAGAAATCGGGCATTTCAGAGGTGTCTATTAGTTAATAGTCTTGTGCCTTTGAAACGTTTTTTTCTTGTTGTATCCTTTTTCTTCCTTTTTATTCTTTCCACCAAATGAAAATAGTGTATTGTGATCATAAAATTCAGGCAGAGTATACAGAAAAGTATAAAGAAGAAAATTTAAAAAAACACCTAAAATCCAACTCATGGGGAAAAATATTGTTGGAATTTTGGTGAGCATCTTTCCCACATATATTTTATTATGCATGCTGTTCTATATAATGCTTTTCCCAATGTTATGTAATGCTATCCTTTCATGTTCATATAGATTTAGTTTTAATAAATAACTTGATAAGTATCATTTTATTTATTTATTTTTAAGATTTTATTTTATTTGGGCGCCTGGGTGGCTCAGTCATTGAGCGTCTGCCTTCGGCTCAGGTCATGGTCCCAGGGTCCTGGGATCGAGCCCCACATCGGGCTCCCTGCTCGGCGGGGAGCCTGCTTCTCCCTCTCCCACTCCCCCTGCTTGTGTTCCCTCTCTCGCTGTGTCTCTCTCTGTCAAATAAATAAATAAAATCTTTAAAAAAAAAAGATTTTATTTATTTTTTTTAAGATTTTATTTGAGAGAGAGAGAATGAGAGATGGAGAGCACGAGAGGGAAGAGGGTCAGAGGGAGAAGCAGACTCCCTGCCGAGCAGGGAGCCCGATGCGGGACTCGATCCCGGGACTCCAGGATCATGACCTGAGCCGAAGGCAGTCACTTAACCAACTGAGCCACCCAGGCGCCCCTATTTTTTTTTTTAAGATTTTATTTATTTATTTGACAGAGAGAGAGAGACACCAAGAGCAGGAACACAAGCAAGGGGAGTGGGAGAGGGAGAAGCAGGCTTCCCGCCGAGCAGGGAGCCCAATGTGGGGCTCGATCCTAGGACCCTGGGATCATGACCTGAGCCCAAGGCAGACGCTTAATGACTGAGCCACCCAGGTGCCCCAATAAATATCATTTTGTTCCATAGCCTTTCCTCCATGAATAAACCACAATTTGTTCCTGGCTTATTCTTTTTTTCTTCTAACTACAGTTCAGTGAACATTCTTATACGTTTAAATTTGTGTCCAGTTATTTTCTAAGAATAAATTGCTAGAGTTGGAATTTATGGGCCTGACAGGTATCTACATATGAAGTGTATGTACCTTTTCTCACACTGCCTTATCACATAGTAGTGGGTGAGACTGCCCATTCATCAGCATGTTGATCAACAGTAGATATTATTAAGCTTTTAAGCCTTTGACATGTAATAAGTAAAAAAGATGATATCATTTATTCCTTTTACTTTAAATATTAAGAACAATCTTTCTTGTTTTTTGCTGATTTTGAAAGTATTACATGCCTGTTTTAATAAGTTTAAATAAAAGAGAAATTAAAGAGAGTAAAAATCAGGGGCACCTGGGTAGCTCAGTTGGTTAAGCATCTGCCTTCGGCTCAGGTCATGATCCCAGGGTCCTGGAATGGAGTCCCGCATCGGGCTCCCTGCTCGGCGGGGAGTCTGCTTCTCCCTCTTTCTCTGCCCCTCCCCCTGCTTGTGTGTGCTCTCTGTCAGATAAATTAATAAAATCTTTAAAAAAGAGAGTAAAAATCACCCTATAATTGTCACACAAGATATAATCACTGTTGTTTGATACATACCCTTAGGTATAGAAGGTTAAATTTTAGAAATGGATTAATTATATTTTCCTTACTAATCTGTACCTACTTTTCACTAAACAACACATTTTGGGCCTTTTTCTCTCTGAGCCCATGCAGCTGTACTCCACTCTTATAGTCAATTGCATAGGAATCTATGATATTGATAACATATTATTTAGGTATTCCCACTTTTTTCACCATAATTGTTAACCATATGAATACAAATTTTTGCCTACTTGTCCATTTATTTCCTTATGCCAAGTTATGTGAGATGGAGTTGTTGGATCAAAGGATCTGTAGATTTGTAATAAATCGTTGGTGGGACTGAGCACTATAAATTTTTTAGTGCTTAACAATATTATAGTTATGAGAAATATTATTTTGTGACTTGCCTCTTCAATATTCTTTGCTCGCTTTTCTATTAGATCGTTTACTTCCTTTTGCTGACTTGGATACGTTCATTATATGTTTAAAAATATCAATTCTTTGTTTAAATGTACAAAGTTTTTAATTTTTATGCCATTAAATATTTTATGTGTTCTGGGTTTTATATCTTGCTTAGAAAAATCTTTCCTAATATTTTAATACTCTCCTCTATTTTTAGTTCTTTATTGATTTAGAAAATATTTGGATGTTTACTCTCCTTGGAATTTATTTTTGTGAATGATGGGTGCCTCAATACCATTTATTGGACAATCCATTCTTCTCTTACTTATTTGGAACACCTTCTTTATCATATACTAAATTCTTGGATAGCCATAGATCATGTTCTGGACTCCCTGTTAGGATCTGTTCATCTTTCTTAAGCTGATAAATACCGTGGTATTTTGTTTTTTTTTTTAATTAAATTTTATTTTATTTAAATTCAATTAATTAACATATAGTACCTTATTAGTTTCAGAGGTAGAATTCACTGATTCATCAGTTGCATAGAACAGCCAGTGCTCATTCCATCAGGTGCCCTCCTTAATGTCCAGCACCCAGTTACCCCATCCCCCAACCACTTCCCCTCCAGCAGCCCTCAGTTTGTTTCCTATAAATACCATGGTATTTTGATTGCTCTAGCTTTGTAGTTTGTTCTGACATCTGGTAAGGCAAGCCCTTGCATTAAATTTGAGATAAATTCACTCCTTTAAAACTTTGTATCTTCCCACTCAAGAACATTTTATTCAAGTCTTTTATGTCTTTTAAAAAAGGTTTATGGTTTTCTTCTCATGGACTTTCGACATTTTAAAAGTTTATTCTTGGGTATTTTATATGTGTTTCCATGTGAATAGAATCATTTTCCCAAATATATTTTATGACTTTTATATATTTATATATATTATATAATTATATATATTTTATATATATATTTTTTTACTGTGGGTCTACAGAGAATCTATTGACTTTTATGTTGATCTTATAACCCCTAGAATAATAAACTCCATAAGAACTCACTATGTGTCTATCCCCACCACAGCTCTGCCCAGCTTACTGCCAAAATATGAGTGGTCTGGGCCATTTTCTTTTGTTTGTTTTCAGTTGATTGTGTTCTCTAGATAGTTTACCTCACCATCTTTCAAATAAAAATTCTCTCTTTTTGGGGGAGTGCCTGGCTGGCTTGAGTCGATGGAGCATACTACTCTTCTCGGGGTCGTGAGTTCAAGCCCCACTTTGGACGTAGAGCTTACTTAAAAATAAATAAATAAATAATAGAATTTCTCTCTTCTTAGTGTCTAAACATTTTCTTTCTTTTTCTTGCTTCTGTGCAATGGCTAGAACCTTCAGAACATTGTTGAATAATAGGGGCGAGAGCAGGCGTTCCGGGGGTTTCCACCAGTTCGGCCACCTGGAGTTCTCCCTGGAGGAAGAGGTCCCAGGACCCAGCAAGCCCCGTAAGACTAGGTCATGGCTCAGGAATCTGAACCCTTCGCCGCAGCACAGCTTGGGGGAGCCCAGTTGTCCAGCTTTAGGCCGTCCTAAATCCGGGCCAGCTACCAGGTTTGGTGCGGGACACCGATCCGAAAGGGGACCTCGGGTGGGGCGCTGGATCCCTTTTTGGAGAGGACCGGAGGTGCAGCGGGGCGTGCTGCACTCCGGGCAGCACGCCCCGTCCGCACCAGCTTTTGCCCTAAACGCTTCAGGGCGCATCAGCCCCCTCGGAGGCTGGGCCGGCCGGCCGGGCGGGATCGCTGGCGCCCGGCCGCCGCCTCGGGGAGCTGAGCTCAGTGCCAGGCTGGAATTCCGGGTGTGGCCGCCCTCTGGCGCCGGGTGACCCCGGGCTTCCCATCCCCTGCGGAGGCAGGCGTCCAAAACGGACCGGTGCCTCCCGGGCTGCGGCAGACGCGCGCCGGGGCTGGAGGAGCGGCAGGTGAGGACGCCGGGGCGGGGCGGGCCCGGCAGTGAGGCTGCGGGCGCGGTGGGGCTGCGGGCGCGGGTAGCCCCCGCCCCGCAGGGAACCTTCTCCTGTCCTCCAGCATCTCCGCCGGCTTTCACTGGGAGCAAGGCAGCAGGATCCGAGGTTGGCGTGGCGCCGGGCTGGCCCCTGACTTGCGCTCAGCAGCATCCTCACTCGTACTCAGAGACCTGCCCTCACGGTCCGCCCCTGGGATGCGGTCACCAGCCTGGGAGGGAGGAAGGAGGAGCGGGCCTTTAGCACCCGAATCTGGATTCATACCCCGACTACCCCACCGAGATTGCCGAAGTGACCCACCGTGTCCTTGCTGCTGAATCGACAGCCTTCAGTCTTCCTCCTACCTGCCTCTCAGCAACCACTGATTCCTATTCCTCCTTCTGACACATTCCTTGGGCTTCCATGACAACCCCTACCCCTAGGTTTCTTTCTAGCTCTCAGCTCTCTCTCTCCTAGTCTCCTCAGGGGGACCCTCTCCTGCACACAATCTTTAAGTGTTGTGCTTCTTCGGGTCCCAGATTTCTCTCCTCCCTCTCCACCTCCTTGAGATATAATCCACATACCATAAGATTCACCCTTTTAAAGTGTACAATCCAGTCGCTTTTAATGTATTCACCAAGTTGCACAGCTCTCCCCACCGGCTAATTCCAGAACGGTTTCATGACCCCAAAAAGAAACCTGCGCACATGAGTCACTTCCCATTTCCCCTTTCCCCAGCACCTTGGCAACCACTAATCTACTTTCTGTCTCCATGGATTTGCCAGTTCTCGACATTTCCTGTACATGGAATCATACACTATGTGGTCTTTCATAACTGACTTCTTTCACTTAGCATAATGTTTTACGTTTAATGTTTCTTTCATATTGTGGCTTGTAACAATACTTCACTCCTTTTCATGGCTCAGTAATATTCCATTGTGTGGATGTACCACAGTTTATCTGCTCATCAGTTGATGGGTATTTGGGCTGTTTCCATTTTCGGGGATTAATTATCATAATGCTATGAGTATTCTTGTACAAGACTTTGTATGCACATGTTTTCAGTTCTCTCGGGGTGTACACCTAGGAGTGCAACTGCTGGGTCCTATAGTAACTCTATGTTTAACCGTTTGAGGAACCACCAAACTGTTTTCCAAAGCAGTTGTACCATTTTACATTCCCACCAGCAATACATGAGGGCTCAGTTTCTCCGCATCCTCACCAACACCTAATACTGATTATGGTCCCCTAGTGGGTATGAAGTGGTATCTAATTGTGGTTTTGATTTGCATTTCCTTGATGGCTAATGATGTTGAGCATCTTTTCATGTACTTATTGGTCATTTGACATCACCTTTGGAAGAATGTTTAGTCAAACATTTGCCCAGTTTTAGTTGGATTACTTGACTTTATCATTCAATTTTAAGAGTTCTTTTTAGGGGGGCACCTGGGTGGCTCAGTCGTTAAGCATCTGCCTTCGGCTCAGGTCATGATCCCAGGGTCTTGGGATCGAGCCCCGCATCGGGCTCCCTGCTCCACGGGAAGCCTGCTTCTCCCTCTCCCACTCCCCCTGCTTGTGTTCCCTCTCTCGCTGTGTCTCTCTCTGTCAAATAAATAAGTAAAATCTTAAAAAAAAAAAAAAAAGAGTTCTTTTTAGGGGGCGCCGGGATGGTGCACTCTCGGTTTTGACTCTGGTTTTGATCTCAGGGTCATGAGATTGAGTTGTGAGATGGAGCCCTAGGTCGACTCTGCCCTCAGCATGGAATCTGCTTAGGTTTCTCTCTCCCTCTCCCTGTGTCCCTCTCCCCACCTCCTGCAGGTGTGCGTGCTCTCTCTCTCTCAAATAAATAAATACATCCCCGCTGAACAGGGAGCCAGATGGGGAACTTGATCCCAGGACCCTGGGATTATAACCTGAGCTGAAGGCGGACGCTTAACTGACTGAGCCACCCAGGCGCCCCTAAATAAATCTTTTTTTTTTAAAGAGTTCTTTTTTAAAAAATTATTTTAATTGTGGTTAAGAAAAACACATAACATAAAATTTATCATCTTAACCATTTCTAAGTGCATTTGTAGAGTTCGGTATTGTTAAGCATATTCATATTGTTGTGCAAACTGTCTCCAGAACTTTTTCATCTTGCAAAACTGAAATACCCACTAAATACCTCTCCACCTTCTCCTCCCTCCGGTCCCATTCCACTTTCTGTTTCTTTGAATTTGATACTCTAGATACTTCATATAAGTGGAATGATACAGTATTTATCTTTTGGGACTCGCTTATTTCACTTAGTATAATATTTTCCAGGTGGAGTTCTTTATATATTCTGGATATTAGTCTCTTATCAGATATATGATTTGCAAATATTTTCTCCCATTCTGTGGGTTGTCTTCACTTTATTGATGAATCATTAGCACAAAAGTTTCCAATTTTGATAAGGCTCACTTTATCTTTTCTTTTGTTTCCTGTGCTTTTGGTGTCATATCTTTTTTTTTTTTTTAGATTTTATTTATTTATTTGACAGGGAGAGAGACAATGAGAGAGGGACCACAAGCAGGGGGAGTGGGAGAGGGAGAAGCAAACTTCCCACTGAGCAGGGAGCCCGATGTGGGGCTCAATCCCAGGACCCTGGGATCATGACCTGAGCCGAAGGCAGACGCTTAACGACTGAGCCACCCAGGCGCTCCTCGGTATCATATCTTGAGATGATTGCCTAATCAAAGGTCACAAAAATTTACACCGTTTTAAAAATTTACAGATTTACACTGTTTTCTTCTAAAAGTTTTGTGGCGTTAGCTCTGACATTTTTTTTTTAAGATTTTATTTATTTATTTGAGAGAGAGAATGAGAGAGAGAGAGAGCATGAGAGAGGAGAGGGTCAGAGGGAGAAGCAGACTCCCTGCCGAGCAGGGAGCCCGATGCGGGACTCGATCCCAGGACTCCAGGATCATGACCTGAGCCGAAGGCAGTTGCTTAACCAACTGAGCCACCCAGGCGCCCAGCTCTGACATTTTTGAGCTTATTTTTATATATGGTGTGAGATAGGGGTCCAACTTAAATCTTTTGCATGTGAATATCGAGTCCCAGCACCATTTGTTGAAAAGACTAATCTTTCTCCCATTGAATTGGTTTTGGCCCCCTTATTGATAGCTTCTCTTCTTTATGTATCCACTTTGCTAGCTCCTGTACTCATTCGTGGTCCAATAACTCAGAAATTTATCCCTTTGTCCTGGACCTTTCTTCTGAGCTCCTTACTCCTATATAGCTTGACATCTCCACTTAAATGTTTCTCACACAACTTCAAGACTGAACTCTTGATTGTTTCTTTCAAATATGCTCTTTTTCCAATATATTTTTCCCTGTTTCATCTCAGTAAAACAGAGCAGTATCCTACTTGCTTAAGCCAGAAATCTAGAGTCATATTTGACATTTTTGCCCTTAGACCCCACGTCCAATGGATCACCAAGTCAGGTTGATTTTATTTGGAAATATATATCCTGAATCCATCCCTGGCCTTCCAATACCACTGCCACCAAGTGTGAGACATCATCTCTCCATTGGAATACAGTCTCCTAACTCATCTGTCTCCATGGAAAAATTTTATTTTTTTATTTTTTTTTAAAGATTTTATTTATTTATTTGAGAGAAAGAATGAGAGAGAGAGAGCACATGAGAGGGGGGAGGGTCAGAGGGAGAAGCAGACTCCCTGCCGGGCAGGGAGCCCGATGCGGGACTCGATCCCGGGACTCCAGGATCATGACCTGAGCCGAAGGCAGTGGCTTAACCAACTGAGCCACCCAGGCGTCCCTCCATGGAAAAATTTTAAACATATACAAAAAAGGAGAGAGTTGTAGGGTGGATACCCATCTATCCATCACCCAGGTATAATAATCATCAACAGCAGACTGTCCCTATTTCATCAATACTTACCTCTACTCCCCCCTTCCCCACCTCCTTTGGATTACTTTCAAGCATATCTATGTCAGAGTGCTCTCTTTAAGATACAAAGTTGATAGGGGTGCCTGGGTGGCTCAGTAGTTAAGTGTCTGCCTTCGGCTCGGGTCATGATCCCAGGGTCCTGGGATTGAGCCCCGCATCGGGCTCCCTGCTCGGCGGGAAGCCTGCTTCTCCCTCTCCCACTCCCCCTGCTTGTGTTCCCTCTCTCGCTGTGTCTCTCTCTGTCAAATAAATAAGTAAAATCTTTAAAAAAAAAAAAAAAGATACAAAGTTGATAGTGTATTTCCCTGTTTAAATCCCCTTATTTATTCCCCACTGCTTTTAAGAAAATGAAAGAAACCGTTATTGGGGTGCACAGGGCCCTGCATGATCTAGCCCTGCCAACCCCTCCAGCTTCATTGCTCCCCACTTCACTACTTCCACCCTCTAGACACAAAGGCTCTGTTTATGTTCCTCATACATGCTACACACCTCTGGCCTCAGGGCCTTTGCACATCCATCATAAACCCTCTACAATGACCCCTCTCTAACTCCCTCCAAATACGCTCCCCCATCTGATTAGCACCCATTGGCTATCAGCTCAAAATGCCACTATTTAAGGAAAACTTCCCTGCTTTCCACGGCTGAGTCAGGACTCTCTGATAGAGGTCCAACTAGGACGCTGGGCTCTTCTTTCGTAGCATAGATGACATAGTTATAATTATGTATTGATTTATATAAATAATTTGTTTCATGTCTGCCTCTCCCACCAGGCATTTTGGGGATAGTAGCTTGCCTTATCCCTCTTAGTACACACAGCACTTACACGGAGCTGAGCGAACAGCAGACGTTCAGCTGGGGTTTGTAGGAGGGAGGCAGGGAGGCTGGCAGCCCTTTGAGGACTGTGACCCTGCTAGCCTCTCCTGGGGTAGGGGCTTCTTCTGACCACAGGAGGGTCAGTGGCCATTTGCAGTTCACCCAGTTCCTAGCTCTGCTTTGTTTCTCCCTCAGACAACACTTGCTTTCCTTCCTGGGCTGAGGTTTTCTCGCCCCTTCGCTGAGAGTAACTGAGGCCCATAGAGAGGGAGTGGCTTCTCCAAGCCCCCTCGGCAGTGACAGGTACTTCCACGCCTGCCTCTCTGTCTTCTGGCCCCCACCCCCAGCCTCTTTCAGGACCCTAGACTCCTTCCACCTGGCCCCGTGCCCTGAGAAGAGCCTGGAGGGCCCACAAAGGCAGCGTGATTCTGAGGTGGGTGTTAGGGGATGGTTGGAATTGGGGTGCGTTGGATGGTATCCGTGGATGGACAGAGCAGGCTTGTCCCAAGAGTAGCCACACCCCCTGGTAGCCTTGGGCGGGGGTGGGGGGGTGGGAGGGGCGGCTGAGCGGTCGAGCGGCCTGTGGGCCCTCCTTCAGCAGGCTGGGCAGAGGGTAGCTTCCAGGAGCACAGGAGTGCTCTGTTTCTTAATGAATGCAAGTCTGTTTTTCGACCTGAATGACCAGCTTCTTGTCTGGAAACGGCCAGGCCCGAAGTGGCCGGCCAAGAAAAAGTGGTCTGTGACCAGGTCCAGGGGTGCCAGCTCAAACAGATGCTTCCACAGCAGTGGAAATGTGGGATGAGGCCAGTGACAGGCAGGTCACTCTCCGCAGGGACCAACCGCCTGCTCCTCGCGGTGTGGCCTGGGCTTCGTGAGAAATCCTGGCCGTGCCCAGCAGCAGAACTTCCATGTTTCAGCTCTTTGTCCGTCTGTCTCCCTGGGGACTGTTGTCACTCTGCGGGCCTCTGAGCTCTGGCCGGGGAAGGGGGCGGCAACTGCTGGCCTCAGACCTCTGGGGGGGTGGGGTGGGATGCTGAGCGTGTGGGAGCTGAGCTGTGGGAGTACCTCCTGGCCCCCCCCCCCGCAGCGGGACAGGGGGGCAGTCCCTGGGTGGGGCCCAGGTGCAGAGAGGGCCGTCCCCGCAGAGGCTTGCTCGCTGTAGTCCCAGGGGAAGAGTCAGTCATGCAGGAGCTCTGTGGGTGCCGTTTGGGGCCTGGCGGGGCTTCAGTCTCTGCTTCCCATGGGCGGCTGCACTTCTAGGCATCCCTCAAGGGGCATGATGGGATGTAGAGCTCTCAGTGTTGCTGGCAGGGGTGGGGGGTGGAGGGCAAGGCTGTGAGAACCGCCCTCCCCACCACCCCGGGACTAGGCCATGACCTCTCAGACCCCCACAGCAGCCCTGAAGATCTGCAGGTCAGAGAGGGGATTTCCCCCCGTTTTATAGCAGAGCAGACCCAGAGGAAGGTGACTGGGGACCACCCAGAAGGAGGTCAAGGGCAGGGAGAAGCAAACTTGAGTGACTTGCTCTCTCTCCAGGTCTTGTGTTTGTGTCCCGAGTCCCAGTGCGGCAGAACAAACTACACAGAGGAGCTTCTCAGCAGGGAGTGTTTGTTTATTCAGTATAGTTATTGAGCACTTACTGCATGCCTGAAGCTGTGTGCGGCCCCCGGGGTGAGAGATGAATAAGGAAGACGGTCTAGTGGGTCTAGTGGGAAGACAACCACTTAAATGGGCAGTACAGCAATGAAGATATCCGAGCAGGGGTCTGCTCTCCGCGGAGCTACAGGCTCGCCAGGCTTCGGGGAGCGGAGGTGTTGGGCGATAAGAGTGGGAAGGTCTCCATCTTGGGCAGGAGCTAAGCAGGACCCAGGCAGAGCTGGGAGGACAGCTCACTAGCAACCCTCCTGAATGCCTGAGAGGACTCAGCCTGAGCACTTTGATCCTGAATTCCATCCCTGTGAGGATCTGGGCCTTTCTAGTGTGCCCCGAGAGCCCAGAGCTGGATGGTGGGGGTGTGTGGGGGGCCCTAGAGCAGGGAAGAGGGCAACTGGGGTCCTTTAACCGGGGTGGGGCCAGTCAACCAAGCAGCTAAGGGCTTGGCTGACCAGCTCTGGGCTCCACAGAGAGACCTGGGCAGTGGGCAACGTCTTGGCTGCTAAGAGTGGGAGATGGGGCCAGCCTTGCTCTTGGCCCTCCCGGCTCCCATTGGGTGGAAGGCCCAGGAGCCTCTGAGATCCCTGTAGGTAGGTGTTCTTGTTGGCAGCAGAGCTCAAAGGGGTCCTTGTTCAGGCTGGATGCAGCCACCCCCAGAGGGCTAGCAAGCTCTCATCTCCTCCTGAACAACTAGCTCTCCCAGTTTGTTTGGTTCTTTGAGCAAAGAAGATAAAGCCTTGGTGGGGGTGGGGAATAGGAAGGGGTCTGATCTAGGGAACCCCACCTCTCAGACAGGCCCCTGCATGGCTGTCTCAGCTCAAGAGACCTCCTTTGGTCTCCCCCAAGCCCCGTCTACTGGGAGCACTACGAAGAGGGCAGAACACCAGGCCCAGAGCCCTCTGGGCGGCGTGCTGAAGGGGCAGAGTGCAGGATTTCGGGCAGACCGGAGTTTGAATTCAGCTCCACTCGTCCCTACTTGTGTGGTCGGGAGCTCGTGCCTTACCTGTCTGGGCTGCCTCCTCATCTGTATGACCGGACGCCAGAGAGGGCCTCAGGGCTGGAGGTCCTGAGCCACAACTGTCCCCTCCTCTCTCCCCAGGGGCTCCCTCCACTAACAGGGCTTGACTTGGTTTGAACCTTCTGAGTCCTTCCGCCTCCTGACCCCGAAGGCCTGTTGGGGGTGTGGTGGAACCCAGGCCTGGGTGTCAGACCTCCACGGGGTCCTGGCCCTGCCAACGACTGCATGTGGGCATGTCACTGGAGCCCGCTGGGCCTCCCGTCTGCCCCCGTGAAATGCCAGCAGAACCACCTGCCCCACGTGAGTGGCTGAAATGACATCACAGGTGTGCCCTGGTTGTGGGGCTTCTGGTCTGGCTGCAAGTGCTGGGAAAGTGAACGGGCTGCAAGTGGGGCAGACCCTCTGCTCTCTCCCAGCCTGGGGCCTTGGCCCATGCCCTGCTGCTTCTCTCTCTGCTCTCTGCTCCCTCTTCGCCTGTGCTAGACCCAGCTCCGGGGGCACCCAGAGGTTCCGCTCCAGTGTCCCTGCAGCACACGTCCGTCCTGCCTGCTCACTGCCTCTGGTTGGGCACCTCCTGTCTCGTAGGCTCTGGGGAGGATCCACTAGAAATGGAGTCGGATGGGCTAAGATCATCTTTCCCTCCAGAGAGGCTGCTGGTCAGTTTGCAGATGGCCCTGTGTAGGTCTGAAGCACCTGTAGTTCTGCCAGTGGCGGCCAGGATCAGTTGGTCCAGACTGTGATGTCTTGGGAAGCGGGGCACCTGGCCTTCCACCTTCCCATTCATTTCAAAACTGCCCCGGGTTGTCAGAGGGAGCTAAGCACATCCCTGGCTCAGGTGTTCTCAGACCTCCTGGGAAGTAGGGTTCACAGCTGTGCTGAGCACCTGCCCCTGCTGAGCCCTTTGCCAGGGCTGCTGAGCCAGACAGCTGGTTGGGGGACCCAGCGTGTGGCCCCCAACACACCAAGCCCCACCCCCTTACTCTCAGGATGGACTTCAGCTGTGGGCTTTTCTCTCCTTTTCTGGGCAGCAGAAGCAGCAAAGCAGTTGTCCTAGATAAGGAACATCAGCTTAGAAAATAAAGTGAGGTGCAGTTTCTGTGTAAGAAATACTAGGATTATTTTTGCAAAAGAAGATTGCCTTTTCTCTTCAGGTTTTAGAGTACTGATGATAAGCCTGACTCTATCAACATTATGCCAGTTTCCCTTTGGCAGAGGTCTTGTCAGCCGGTGTCTGGGCTGTTTTTCAGGACTGTGGCCCTGGGAGGGACGTAGGGAGGCTCTCGGGAAGGACACAGAGCCAACCTCTGCCGCACAGAAAGCTACCCCTACTTCCTTGGCGTGACCTAGTAAATGTGCTCTGTGACCTTAACAGATGAAGGAAATCTCTATGAACAATGTGGTTCCTGTCTTGCCGAGGGTGTTCCTGGAACTCCAGAGGGGCAGGGCCCTAGATCCAGAGCCCAGGCGGGGAGATTCCACCTGGATTCCGGGGGAGGTATGCTTCCCCCTCTGAGCCCCAGTGGAAGGAGAGACTTGGGGGTGAGATTCATCCAGTGGTTTCTTTACACTGGTTGCATGTTTCAAATCACCTGAGAGCCTTGAAAAGCCTGAAACTGAACACAGGCCTACCTTCTGACCCACCAATTCCAATCCTAAGTGTTTACCCGTAGAAATGAATACTTGTGTCCACATGGCAGGTACTGGCATGTTCTTGACCACACTTTCACAACAGGCAAAAACTGAAAAACTGCCCAGATGCCCATCTAGAGTCAAATGAATAAATCAGTTGTAGTATGTCCGTGTAATGGGATACCAAACACTGGTGGAAAGGCAGTTTACAGCTACACACAACACCATGGACGGATCCCCCAAATGCATTGCTGAGTAAAGGAAGCCACATAAAAGAGTATGTGTGGTACGATTCCATTCACAGAAAGCCCGCAGAGGCAGAGACCACGTGTGCCGTGGAAGCCCGGATGATGGTCATCCTTGTGGGTTTCGGGGGAGGGGATGAGACTGGAAGGAGCAGGGTGGGGGGGCTTCTGGGGGCTGGTTTCCAAGTGTGTTCTATTTGTGAGATGCACTGAATTGTACACTTATTTTATGTGCGCTTTTCTGTATGCGAATTATTCTTTACTAAGAAGTTGAAAATATATAGTTACCTAGCGGCTCCCCCCAGAGGCTCTGATTTAATTGATGTGAGACAGGGCTCAGGCATCATTTTTTTGTTTGCTTTTTGGAGAAGGTCTCCATGTGATGTTCACGTGTAGCCAGCAGGCTGCACATCAGAGTTGACCGGACGGTCTCTCTCCTCTGTGAAGGAGGTGGTGCACCGTGCGCTGAGGTGGAGGTGGGCCACCTCGGGGGGCTGTGAGTTTTGTGCTTTCAGGGACGTGGTGCTAAGGTGTGTTTTTTTTTGTTTGGAAGACGGCTCTACTTGGAGGTCCCTGGGGCCCAGGGTCCTAGCTGGCTGCTGAAGGGGAGAAACTGTTGCTGGGCCCGGCCTTGAGAAGGGCTGACAGGCCCCACAGGATGCTCTAGTATCTCGAATACCCAGGAGAAGTCAACTTGGGAGGTAGCCGAGTTGCCCAGGGGACCTGCCTGCGACCCTGAAGGCCCGGCTCAGGCTGCTAGGCCTGGCTTTTTGCTTCAGCGTGGCTGGGGTATGGCTCCGGCTGGAGGCTTGGAGGAGCCCCGGCGGGGGGGGGGCGGGGGGAGGTTTGCCCTGGGGCTACGAAGGGTTAAATGTGGACAAGGGGCTGGGTAAGCTGGAGGAGTGTTGCCTGGGCACAGGACAGCCCAGGGGCATGCCCTTCAGTGGACAGTGCAGGGGAGGCAGGAGGGCCCCAAATACCATGTCTATCCCATCCCGTCTGAGCCACTTTCTCCTTTATCTTATGTCTTCTGCCTTCCACTTGAGCTCCCCGTTTGATCAGTCAGCCAGGATGGACTGGGTGCCTGGCGGTGCTGAGCCGGTGCTGACGACTGCTCCACGGCCAGGCTCCATCCGCCCGCAGGGACCCCATGGGCTCCGTCCTCCGTCCTCATTCCCTCCTGCTGCCTGGCTTTTTCCTCCCCTCCCCCCTCTGGGAGTGTCACCATCTCTCTTTCTCTGTCTCCTTCCTTCACGGTAGCAAACACTGGGTGCCTGCTTTGTGCTGGGGATACGGGGGCGTATGAGACACACCCCTGGTGGAGCTCAGAGTTGACTGGGGGCAGACGGATGTGTAAACAGACAAGCACAGTCTGGTGTGGTAAGTGCTGGGGCAACAGCATGACGGAGGGGACGAGGGACCACAGAGGAGGGACTGACCAACTCTACAGGGGGGAAACTAGGGAAGGCTTCGCAGAGGAGGTGACATTTGAACTGGGGCTCGAAAGATGAGTGGAATTCCCCGGGTGGATGCGCGTGGCGAGGAATTCCAGGTGCGGAGGACGCGTCCCTGGGGAGGGCGACGGCAGCAAGGAAGCTGGGGCTCGGGGGAGCCTTGTGGGGGAGCCTGGGAAGGGAAGCAGGATGCTCAGGAAGGCCTAGAGGAGGCGAGAGGGAACTCAAGAAGGAACACCAGTTGCAGAGCGGCGGGATCGGATCTGGGCCCCAGGTGGCTCTGTTGGCCGTGCAGGTGCGGAGAGGGCCAGGCATGTGAGCAAGCTTGTCGCCCGCATCCGCGGAGAGGACAGCGGTGATGGCGGCTGGCCCGCGCAGCAGGAGTGGAGGAAGTGAATGGTGTCGTGGGTTAAGCGGTGGTAGGGCTCTTGGGGCCTTGGGGATCGATTGGTTGTAGGGGGCGTGGAGGAGAGAGCTACGGATTCTGGCTGGGGCTGCTGTGGCAGGAGGAACCTTTCAGGGATGTTGGGTGCTTGGAAGGAAGCAGATCTAGGGGGTGACACCGAGCGCGCCTTGCTGGGTGCATCCTGATGGCGGGCTGAAGCTCAGGAGGAGAGGGGGTGTCAAGGTTAGAGATTTAGATTTGGGAGTGCCCGCCTAGTGGGAGTATTTTGAGCCTGGGAAACATTGAGAGTGGAGTGCACATGGCAGGTGTCCTGTGAAGCATGATCCCTGAGTTTGTAGGACGCAGCTCAACTCTGGCACCTCTGGATTCCCTCCTCGTTGTCTCTCTTCCTCTTCTCTCTCTGTGGCCCCCCTTTCTTGACTGGCCTGGCTCCTCTCCTGACATCTCCCTGGATCTGCTAGCTGCCCATCCCTGCCCTTTCAGCAGCCCCGAGCGGCAGGCCCCACGCGGGGCTCATGGCACGATAAAGCTCAGTATTTGTGGAGGGAATGAAGGAAGGCTTGCGGGCGGGTCAAGTTCCTGCTGCGTCCTCTGGAGAGGCATCCTGCCCTGGGACCAGGCTCAGCAGGGTGAAAGGGCCCCATCGGGGCCTTCCCCAACCTTTTCTACCCTCTCTAATGTCCAAAGTATTGGGCCTCCCCTGTTGCCTCCCCTTGATTACAATAATGATATTTTGGGGTGGGGGGCTTTGATTGGAAAAACAGACACGGATTTGAGGACTTCTGATCTTACCCCACAGTGTGGAGGTGGGTGGGACTGGATGGGCTGGGGGTGTCGTTCACAACACACAGAGCAACTGGCTCGAGGAGGTCTGTGTGGGAATGCACAGAGGCCACCAGCATGGTGGGGGGGGGACCCAGGCTGGCCCCCCCATTCTCCAGCTTCCTGCTCTTGAAGCCCCCTTCCTGGCCTTCTGTGGCAGGGCCCAGTGGGTCCTTGGGGGCTCCCCTCCTGACTGGTTCTGTGGTGACCACTCTGCCCCAGGCCTACCTGTGCATCTGACTTCGCTCCCGTGTCTTTATTTTTATTCATCTAAACACTGTAGGGGAGAAGACTAATTGGTGGAAAGTCTGACTTGATCATTTTGAAAGCAGTATCTTGGGGCCCCAGGTGGGGTCTCTGTATCAGGAACATTAGGAGGCCGGCCAGGAGGGACTGGCCTTCACAGATGGACAGGTCGGAATGGCTTGTAACCATCCTGTTCATCATGCGTAAAGGAGTTGCTTTTAAGTTTAAGGATATTTGAAAGCCATTTGCTCCCAGTGACTGCGTTTTACCCCCGTTCTTCTCTTCCTGGAGATGCTGTGGGAAATGTGCAGAGCCTTCTTTTGTTTTTCTCGCGGTCTGTCCCTCCTCCAGCCTCACTTCCTGTCCCCACAGGGTCATTCCTCAAACAGGCTGTGTGTGACTGCCGCACGCTGGCACTGCCCCCAGCTCAGGGCCTTCAGTGAGGGAGGAGGCAGGGTCCCTGCCATGCTGGAGCCCCCGGAGATGAGCAGTTCAGGCACCAACCCGGTGTGACGAGTGCCCAGAGGGAGGCAGGGATTGGGGTGCTGTGAGTGTCTGCCGCGGGGGCTCCTCACTAGGCCGGGAGAGGGCGGAGGGCAGGCTCCCCTCTCCCGGAGAAAGTCATGCCGGACCTAAGGATGAGTTCGGTCTAGGATCCCCGCACAGGCATGATTATGAACGGAAAGTTAGAGTATGGGAACCTATGCGGGGCGATAGTCCTACCCAGCCGGTAAGGTTCGGCTTCCTTTCCTCTGGGAGCCCTTCTGTGACTCTCGCTCTGTCTGCTCTCTGAGCTCCTGCGGCCCTGACACCTCCAATCACCCTTTCCAGTGCCTGAGTGACAGGCTCCCTGCCACTGAGACCATGCCCAAGGTCCTGCTTGGGGGTCTCACTCGATCCCTGGTCCTCCAGGTTAGAGTGTGTTCCTTCAAGTGGGCCCCACACCCACCCTTATCTTCCCTGGTGGCCCAGGAAAGACCACAGGCTGCAGGGTCCAAGCTCTCCAAGGGCTCAGCGGTTTGACTTGTACACGTTCTGCGTTGGGGGCCTCTCCAACCAAAGCATGCAAGCCAAGTGGGGAACCGAGAGATGGAAGACGTGGAAGGAATCTACCACACAAAAATGGAACAAAACTAAAGGCAAATGACACACTGGGGGAGATGTTTGCAAACATGTTAAACTAAGGATTAATGTTCTCAAAAAAGCATTTAATACAAATCAATAAGACAAACGTGGAGATCCTCATAGACGATTCACAGGTGGAAGTTCCAGGGGTTCATATGCCTACATGGGAAAACTCGTTCAACCCCTCCATAAGCAGAAATAGAAATGAAAATAGCATGTTTTCACGTACCAAATTTGCAAAAGTGAGAAAAAGTGAATAGCCAGGGTAAGGACTCGATGTTGGGAAACAGGCTGATGGTCATGGTCACCAGTAGAGTATCTGGAAGCACTTTGGGAGTGGGTCTAAACAGCCTGAGAAATATACATTCTCCACCCATGAATCACACTTCTGAGAATCTGTCTCAGCCATGGGCAGGGACACGGGGAATTCCTCATGAGATCATGTTAAGCAACAAAAGTAAGACCTACATATTATAATGCATAATTCCATTCCCATAAATTGTATATTTATGCATAAACCTTTGGGTGATTTTTGAAGATTTTTTTCCTTCTGGGGGATTTTGATCATCATATTTATAGGTTTTATCTTTTTCATATTTTCTATAATGAGCATAATAAAAATCAAGAGGGGGAGGAAAAACCCTCTTGAAATGTGAAATGATGGAACCAAATAAATCTAGAAATTACCTTTGGGGGTCAAAAGGGTCAAATCACTAGCAAAACTTGTCGCTTTGCAAGATTCAGGAAACCTATGTTGATTTGTGCACCAAAATTCTCCATAAGGGCAAGGACAGAGGTCACCAGGCCACAGGGCTGTGGATGGGCTGATTTTGTAGGGTGAGGTCACCTGGCTCTTCACTGTGTGATACTGGGTCCCTTGGCTGGTCTGTTTCCTACTGTGTACACAGCATGGTAGGGGGTCAGACTATCTCATCTCTGAGGGTCTTGGCAGATCTCAGCTGAGTGGGCAACTCTGTTCTTGAAGAAGAGAACTTTGACTCACCCCAGTGAGAGCTGAGAGGGACTGCGGGCTGGTATTTGCAGGCTTCAGGTTCCAGCTCCTTATCTGCCCAGGACCTTGTAGCCTGTTTGCGACCACCACGGTGCCCTGCTTTGGCCCTGCTTCTTGGCCACCCTCTCTTCCTGTCAGCTTCTGGGCCCACTCTGTTGGGGGTGAGTTGGACTGCTCAGGCTTTATTGATTCCTAGCCTGTCTCCTGGAGGGGCAGGAATGGGGGACCCTATGCTTTAGAGCTGTTTAGGGGAGGCATGAACTCAAAAGCCACTGGGGAGCCCTACCTGCCCAGGGAGATGGCGGCTCCTCCCTCCAGGGCCCCCTCTCTGTGACATTTTTGAGATGGCTTGGCTCTCAGGGCCAAGGTGCCCTGTCCGTCCGAAGGCCACCAGACCACCTCCTGGTGCGGGTCCGCTCCTCCCCTCCCAGCCCATGGTTACCTGTGGGCTGACTGGAGACCCCCCCTCACACACACACCCTCACTGCACCAGTTCCTCAGCTCTGCTTCAGCCTCCTGTGCTCAGCATCCTTTCCCAGATCCCGATGGCTTATGGGAATGCCGCCCAGGCCCCTCAGGAACTTCTGTCAGCTGTGAGCAAGTCTTAGAGTCCTCCTTCCCACTGTGCTCTCTCAAGTGTGGGCCAGGCCTACCTGCCTGGTGCTCCACTAAGGTAGGCTGATTTTCTTTCCGGGCTGGGCATAAACTGACCTGCAGGCTTCCAGAAAAGGCGGCATGAGATTGCCCCCTCTGTCAGGAACCACAGCACTCCTGCCTGAGCTGCTGCCTCTGACCGGTCACATCTTCAGCCTCCGCCTGAATAGCAGGGCCCGTCTGGGGTGCGGGCAGAGGAGCCGGCCTGGGCGTGTGAAGTTGCTAGGGAAAGGTGCTCCCACAGAGCCACCCTTCCTGATGTGGGCCTGTTTCTGTGCAGCGACCAACAGATGCACGGAAAGACGGCTTCTCTGAAGAGCCCCGTGTCCTGCTCAGAGAAACTAGCCAAGGTTCAGGCACCCCTGGACTCCAGGTGAGGCCCCTCCCAGTCAGAGATACCTATGGATGGGGGGTGGGAAGCCTTCAGGAGGACATTAAAGAAAGAGGCAGGGCGCCTGGGTGGCTCAGTTGGTTAAGCGACTGCCTTCGGCTCAGGTCGTGATCCTGGAGTCCTGGGATCGAGTCCCACATCGGGCTCGCTGCTCAGCGGGGAGTCTGCTTCTCCCTCTGACCCTCTTCCCTCTCGTGCTCTCTGTCTCTCATTCTCTCTCTCTCAAATAAATAAATAAAATCTTTAAAAAAAAAAAGAAAGGGGCAGATAAAAAAGAATGAAATCTTGCCATTTGCAATGACATGGTTGGAGCTAGGGAGTATTATGCTAAGTGAAATTAAGTCCGAGAAAGACAAATACCATATGATTTCACTCATATGTGGAATTTAAGAGACAAATCAAACGAGCAAAGGGGAGAAGAGGAGAGAGAGAGAGGGACAAACCAAGAAACAGACTCTGGACTCAAGAGAACACACTGATGGGCACCAGCGGGGAGGTGGGTGGAGGGATGGCTGACATGGGTGATGGGGTTGAAGGAGTGCACTTGTCGTGATGAGGGTGATGTATGGAAGTATCGAATCACTTTATTGTACGCCTGAAATTAATATTGCACTGTATGTTAACTGGCTGGCGTTTAAATAAAAAATAAGAAAGGGGCAAAGGGCTTAAAGAAGGGGCAGAAAGGGGACCTTGCGTCTGGTGTTAGGCTGGGCATAGGCTGCCCCGCGCCTCTTCTTCCCAGTCCGGGGCCTGTCCCGGCACACAGGGACCTAGCAGAGTCTAGGCTTCTCAGATTACCGGCCTCCTCCCTGCCCACCTGTCCTCAGGCCAACCTGGCCAGGGCAAAGCTTTGCGTTCCAGCACCACCCCCTCTCCTTCAGCCTTGGTAGCCTCCCTCAGATCAGGTGAGTCTGCTGAGCTCCAGGCTGCCGGGAGGGAGGAGGCTGCAAGGAGAGCAGTCCTGCCGGGATCATGGCCCATGGCCAGGCCCCGGAGCCGTGAGTCTGACATCTCCACCTCACCTGCAAACTGGTCCCGATCCCTGTTTCTCCTGCTCACCTATCCTCGGGTCTGCTCCTCTGCTTATCCTTTGGCCAGAGACGTGGGAGAGGGTTTTTGATACCCAGGGGTGGGCAGCTCCTAAGCATCTCTGGGAGATGGGAGATGGAGGCTCAGGCGGAGCATACCTCCTGGGGGGCCCGCTGCCCACTGCTGTCTGGGAGGAAGGCTCCCAGCGTGCACGAGTGCCCTTCCCCAGGGCTGAGCTCCGTCCTCCCTGTTGCTTATCACTTTGCTGTGGCTCCTAGAGAAGGGCCTCAGTCTTCAATCTCTCCCCCAAGCTTCTGGCTTGAAGCCAGGGCAGACCTGGCACTAAGGATGTATGGGCAGGACTCAAGGGTTCCTTGTCCCTGGAATGGAATGTCTCCTTTGCAGTCTGCACTGGCCAGAAGGCTTGAAGGGTGAAGAGATAAAGAAGTGTGGCCGAGAAGGGGTAAGTGCGTGGAGGCTGCCTTTTCACTGCCCATCAAGGGAGGGGCTCTGGGCAGCCCGAATCCAGGGACTGTTGGCTCCTTGGACGCCAAGGCCTGTCACCAAGGGAAACCTGAGTGACTGTCCCCTCCTGGGTGGGGTGGTGCGTCCCCCTCCCGTCAGTGCTGCCCGTCAGGACCTCCTGTCGTCATGTCACCGAGAGACAAGCTGCGCTAGGGACTCAGCCTCTCACCCCTGCTGGCTCTTTGCCGACTGCTTGGCGCTAAGTCCCCGGAGCCCCTGCCCCCATGGCATTATTTCCTGGTGGCTGGTGCAGGGCCCCTTTGGGACTTCTCAGCCCCAGCTTGTGTGTTTGCAGACGCTACTGAGTAAATACAACCAACAATACCACAAGCTGTTTAAGGACATTCCCTTGGAGGAGGTGGTTCTCAAAGGTGAGCTGTCTCCCAGGTGTGCCTGGACAGGTGCCTAGAGTGCCTGAGGCCCAGGTCCTCTCCTCTGGAGCCTCCAAGGCACAATTTTGATATGGGAACTGGCTGCCCTTTGCATGTGGTTGCGCCTGTTTTCTTTAGAAGTCTGAGAAGACCGGGCAGATGGAGGATCTGAAATGGGATTTATGAAAGTATTCTTGGGGCAGTGTCAGGGCTTCCAAATTTATTTCTGTTCTGTTCTTATCCATGACTTTTCTTTCCTGCTCAGGCTTCTCAGTGAGCATGTGGGACACAATCGAGGCCCTCTCTCCAGGGCAGGGCAAGGAGTTCTGCCCAAGGGAGTGAGAATCCAGGCTTAGGGAACCCTCTGAAGCATGAGTAGAGGAAGAGGAAAGATCTAGCAGTTTGGTGGGCTCAGGTGGGGCAGTCAGAACTCTTGAGAAGGACTCAGGGTGCTGGTGGAATGGGTGGTTTGGGGCCTGGGGTTGGGAAGGGGGGTTCTGAGCAAGGCAGTCCCTGAGGCTGGGCTCTGGACTCCTGAGTGTGAGGACGTAGGCCCTGGGCCTTCGGGGTTGCTCATGGCAGTCTTCTTTCCTGTGACTTCCCAGTGTGTTCCTGCGCCCTCCAGAGAGACCTCCTTCTCCAGGGCCGGCTCTACATCTCCCCCAACTGGCTCTGCTTCCATGCCAGCCTCTTTGGCAAGGATATAAAGGTAGTAATAAGTGGTAAGGGCTGCAATGGGCCCATGAGGCCCCAGCTGGGAAAGAGACAGGGCCCCTACCCTGCGGGCATTAGGCACCTGGTGAAGCCTCTCACTGTGAGGCATCCCACCTGGTCTCCAGGGAAGTAGCTTCACCCCTTCCAAAGCAGGGCCCCAATCTAGACTCCAGAGTCTAGAACAGTTCACAGCCAATTTATTCTGCCTATGGGTGCCTCTGAAATGCCTTCAGAATCAGAGTGGTATGTCACACTTTGGGGGAGCCATAATTGTGGCCAGGTGGTGGCTCAGGGAACTCCATTACTGGAGTATGGGGTTCACCAGGGCAACCATCCTTGGCCTCCTGGATAATAGGGTGAGAGCCCAGAGGGCAGGGGCAGGGCGGTGGGACACCTGGAAGGGGAGCCTGCATCAGAGAGTAGAACACTCACATATTCTCCCACATAGGGCCAGGCTTCTCCATGGTGTCCATGCTTGGCTGACTGCCAGTCAGGGGGCACTATGCAGGAAGCAAAGGGACTGTGTCCTTGGGGGTGAGTCCTGGAGAAGCATGCATCTCCTCCCTCAGGTGGTCATTCCCGTGGTGTCTGTCCAAATGATCAAAAAACACAAGATGGCGCGGCTTCTTCCCAATGGCCTGGCCATCACCACCAACACCAGCCAGAAGGTCAGTGAGTCTCTGGGCCGGCCATCCCTTGTAAGTCTCCTGTCCCAGCCCCAGGATCCTGACTCTGGTACTCTCTCCAGTCTGTACTTACACCACCCTTTTCTGTTTTCTTTCTCTGTCCCAGTACATCTTTGTGTCACTGCTTTCCCGGGACAGTGTATATGACATGCTGAGGAGGGTCTGCACGCACCTCCAGGTATGGAGCTCCGGGGCAGGAGTTGGGCCAGGGTGGTTGCTCAGGCCTAGACTGAGGTCTTGGGACAAGGCTGTTGGGAGAGGTTGGCCCGTCTCTCCAGCACAGGGACCAAGAGCAGGGAGAGGCGAGTAATGGGCTCAGGCCCAGTGTATCTGAGCTTAGTCCTTGGACGGGGTGTCTATGCTTATGAGCATGTCTCTTTGAGGCCAGTGGCCGCTGTGTGTCCCCATGTGTATGCCCTCAGCGTGCAGACAGAAGCACGTGGCTGCTTTCCGGTAGGCCTACAGCTCTCTTTGGCCCACGCTGAGGAAGTGGGGAGGGGCAGCAGCATGGGGAAGTACATTGCCTTGGATTTACCCTCTGCTCCAGCACTAACTAGGCGACTCTGGCAAACTCTGGGAGCTAGGCTTCCTCTGACCCAAGGTGGCTTATTTGGAGGTAAAGCTCTCTTGGAGAGTGCTAACACTTCCTCACTCCTGACCTTGGCTGTTCCTGATGGACAAGTGACCCCAGGTCCCTTTCTTCCTTAGCCTTCCAGCAAGAAGAGCCTGAGTGTAAGAGAATTTCCGGAGGAACCTGAGTGCGAGTCCCTGGTGAGAACTGAGGTTGGAAGCGAAAGCTGCGGGTGTGAGGGAGCCTATGGCTCTGAGGCTTCAGGGCCTCCCGGGCAGCAGCCCACAATGTCCCCTCGTCCCCTTCCAGGCTCAAGAGCCAGTGGCCAGGCTATGCCAGGCGGTCCCCTAGACCTGACACGCTCCATGCCATGCGGAGCCACTAGGTCCTGGGCAGATCTGCTGACTTTCTGAGCAGAACAGATGTCCAGCCTCCAGAACACTGCCCAGGTTGGATCCCACACCTGTACAGCCACAGAGCCAGTGACCCTCCTCTTTTCTTTAGCAGTGTTTAGGTCAGGAGGGCCTTCCAGGGGATGGAGATGTCCTCGGGGAAGAACTCCAAAGGCTATCACTGTAGAACTCAGACAGACTCATTTGAGATGCCGAGGTCCCAGCAGTTTCCTTTGCTGCTGGGGTTCTGGGTAGGCAGAGCTGAGTTGCTAGAACAGTGATGGGGATGGAAATGACCCCAGGGTGTTTGAAGTCTCCTTCACTAACCACTAAGCATTTAGCCAAGCATATAATATGCACTATACTATGCAGGGGATAGAAGGTGCTGTTCCCATTTTTGTTGATGGGGACCCTAAGTACCCCCTGCTAAGGTCAGTGATGTACTTAGGGTCAGAGTCCAGATTAGGAGGACTTATCCAATCTAAGATACATCGTGCCAAGCTTTCCTGAGCTCAGCGGATCTGAGCACGTACCTGGGTTAGCTCACGTCTTGGATCCCACTGTGGTTCTATAGTAGCAGTCTTCAAAGACATTGTTCCCTGGAAGAATGGCTGGTCCCAGCAAGGAAGCAGGTAAGAGAGACACGTGGTTGCTAAGGCAATGGTTTCCCTCCTTCTGGGTACCTGCCATCATGCTCACTAGGTATCTGTATAGGTAGTACCTGGAAAAGCTTTGATAAACCCAGTGTGGGCCCCTTAGGACAAGTGACATCCCAAGGGTCATAGAGAGACAGTTTCTCCTGCCTTCTCTGCAGGAAGTCCTCATCCCTGAGATGAAGTGGAGAAAAGTGTGCCCAGCCTCCAGGTCCCTGTCACTCCCAGACAACATCCCTTGTATACCTCGGGCATCCATGGACTCCACGGACAGCTTCTTTCCCTCCAGGAAGCCTCCCGGGTCTGGTGAGCTCAGGGTGCTCGTCTGTGACAACTGTTTGCAAAGACCAGGCTTTCCCTGCCCCCACTTCTGCAAAATGGAAAAATCACAGCCAGCAAGGCTTCTGAGAGCTGTTTCGTACTTTATCCAAATCCATAAGGGAAAGCCAAGCCAAAAGCCTAAGCAGCTTGAGAATGAGGGGAGGTGGGCTTGCTCCTTGCTGGGCTGGGCGTCCTGCCACAGGACGACGCCTAACTGCTCTCCTATCACAGAGAAGGCCGTCTGTGAGGAGGAGAAGCTGGAGGAGGAGCCCAGGAGCGACGGGGAGCTGAGGCTCTGGGATTACCAGCTCCTCAAGGTCATCTTTGTGCTGTAGGTGACTATATTGGAGATGGGAGGGGTCAAACTCACCTGGGTGTCTGGCTGTTTGGAGCAGGGGCCTCTGTGTGTGGGGAGGTCAATGTCCAGAGTGAGGGGAAGGTCCTAAGTCAACTGAAAGCTCCTGAGTGGTGTCTGGAGGCTACCTGACAGGCCCTTCTGTAGCAAGACAAAGTGCCTCCAGTCTTTATTCATGCACCCCTGTAATTTAGGGTTAAGGCTGTGCAGTAGGGAGGGGCAGGATATGAAGCTATTGAAAAAAGGGAAAGTTGCACGGGACTGGGGAGGGGGACAGCTGACAAAATTGGAGAGGGCCATCAGATAGACTAGGGGAGAGCCATGGCCTTTCTGCCACCCACCTTTAGAGCAGTTTTTGGAACCCCAGACTTGTCTGTAATTCTGCCTAAGGACCAGTCGAATGGTGAGCATGGTGGGGCCCCTGGCTTCCCCTCACCTTACCTCGTGATCTTCCTCTGGTTCTGCTGGCTGAGTTCCAACTGTCAGCCTCAGCACTTGCTGGGAGAAGGGGCGTACCACCTTGGGGGATAATCTTAGCGGCCTTGAAGAGGAGGCAGAGGACCAAGGTGGCTGGTCAGAGGGAAGGTGGGCTCAGTTTAAGGACCCAGAATTCCTGCTGGGCTTCAAAGACACCTCCATGGGGACGAGTCTCAGGACCCCCACATGGCCTCTGGGAACAAAGATTTCCAGGCCGAAATGTAGCTGAGAGGCAACGAGTTCTTTAATTCCGCCAGTTGCAGGAAGTAGCTTTGTCCCCACTCCTATTTTTGGTGAGCCTCCAAAAATGTCCTTTTTCCAGATAAGATATCCTTCTTATCTCTCTTCCTCCAGGATCTGCTTCTTGGTCATGGCCTCATCCTATCTGGCAGTCCGCATCTCCTGGCTAGAACAGCAGTTATGCTCCCTGAATTGGGATGGCCCGGTCCCTGGGCACAGGTGAAGTCCTATCTCTTCCCAGTGCCTTAGGGATTGAAGGTAAAGGACAGGAGCCAATACCTATGGCCAGGCTGCTTGTTGTCCTGGTTGGACTTGGCCCTGCCCTTGGGCTGGCGCAAGCAAGGTTGGACACAGTGCGCAGGGTAAGGCCCCTTCTCTGATCTGGGGATCTCCTGTGTGCAGGTAACAACCACCTTGGCTTCTCCAAGAAGAACGCTCTGGGTGCTAAGCTTCCACCAGTGACCCCCGTGGTTTATGCTGTTGCTGTGTTGAGACGGAGTATGAAGGAAAATACTCCAGATCCTTCCTCCTCCCTGCAACTCTTATCCCTGCTGTTGACAAAGCTCCTACAATTTGGGGACTAAGACACGAAGCCAGATTCTTGGAACCAGCCGAAAAATTCTGCATACTAAGCTTCAGCAAGCCCTTGGACAAAGAAAGTTAGCGTGTTCCTTGGAAACAGTCTGGCACAGAGGCAGAGCACTAGGAACCACCCAAGGGACAAAGGCCACGATTTGGTACCTGGAATGCAGCTCTCCACGGCCACGCGGCTCGCGGCAGTAGTGGCACATAGGCCCAGACGCAAGCCACCAGTGGGGCTCTGCTCTCTCCCAACATACTATGCTCTCACTGGGGCCCCCGAGGGTCCCTGTCCTGGGGCCCAAAGGGACTGGGAGCTAGGCACCTGTCAGGCCCAGAGCAGACAGGGGAGGTGGGGTGGGGGAGCTAGGAATGACCAGAGGAGGGTGCGTAGCTAGGATCCCAGCCAGAGGGGAAGGTTCCCGCCCCTCACGAGGAGGCTGGCTGAATCCGGAGGACAGTACTTGCAGCAGAGGATGGTGGCAGGGGTTGCGAAGGAGGGCCGAGGTCCAGCGTTCTGTGTCCTTAGCTGCCACTTCCTGGTGAGACAGGTGGAACAGGGCCTGTGGTCACTGTGGTCACAGACCTGGTACTGCCTCTTCCCCTGGTGTGCTCAAACAGTTCTAAGGTGCCCCAGGCAGGAAGTAGAGGATGGGGGGTGGGGAGGGGAAGGTCGGTGGCTTTGATTTGAGCTGGCTTTGTACTCCCTGCCTGACTGCCTGAGAGGCCATGACCAATAGCAGCCTGTTGGGGAGATGTGGCTGGGCAGCTGGGCATGAGGGTGTTGGGCCACCGCAGGGCAGAACTCACTCGTGTCACTTGGAATCGGGGAGTTGCAGGCCATGGGGGAGGGTCCTCCACTCCATGAATAAGGTCGGGGTGTCCAAGGTGGGCCTGGTACAGTGCAGGGACCAGGTCAAGGGGTTCTGTCTGATACCTCTGGGGACAAGAGAGGTGGGGGATGGGAAGAGTGGACACAGTGGTAGCTTTGCCTTAGAGAGTTCTCCATCTCTCCAAGGCCTTCTCTATTCTAAAGAGCTTCTCTGTGCCTCAGAACTCTGCCTGCTGTCCCTGGGACTCCAGTATGCCAAGACAGTGCCTTTGGGGGTTCTAGAAGGGCCTTCGTGAGGAGGTCAGGCGTGTCAGGCAAAGTCACTGGTGATGGGGTGAGTGTGTCAGAAACAGTCACTGCTTTTCCTTCTTCAAACACCTGAGAGGTTAATCAGGGAAAAATCCAAGTGGAAATGAGTTATTGTGGAGCTATGATTGTCCTGTTTATGACAAACCCAAATGAGGATGTGGGGGACGGATCTGTAGGTGACAAGTCCCTAAGCTCAGACGAGCGGTCTCTTTATTCTTCCCCGCTGCAGTTTCTAGGATTAAGCTTAGAGCCTGCCTGGGGGGTTGCTTGTACCACCTCTGTAGGTGTCAGGGGAACTCATATTCCACACTGGATAAAAACCCATCGTTGTTTTGGAACCAGCCCCCTTCAACACTCCTTTTTATCACGATTTCAGGGAAATAGTCCTACTTGCCCCAGTGTCTCCCCGCCTTGGTCCTTGCTGAAGGGCAGGGAGAACAGGTCCATTCTCTGAGCCCTGCTAGGTTGAGCCAGAGGCTCGTGAGAGACCACCAGAGGTACCAAGTCCTGGGTAGCTGTGCCAACATGCTGGTGAATCCGGTCTCCAGCCATGCCCTGGGCTCAGAAAAGGCAAGAGGCATGCTATAGGGGAGGTGGCTCTGGAGGTCCTCTTGGGCATGAGTGTGCCTGTCACTCTGGAGGGCCCCTTGTCCGTTTCTCCCTTTTGTTCCTCAGCCTGGTCCTGTGGGGCCACTGTTCTTTCCCTTGTGTTCATTTGTAAACTATGTGTATTTATACAGACCTGCTTGCACTGGCTGAGTCCCTTTGAGTCCCTGAGAGATTGGTTCGACTATCCTTGGGTTGTTCCGGCATGGCAGTAGCCTTTCAAAATATTTTAAAATATAAACATTTGATTTTTTCTAGTGTCCTGTGGTATGGAAAGTTCATTTTTATCTTTTGACGACTCACAAAAGGTCCTCGTGTTAACATATTTGGCACTAAGGAGACTGACGGGGCCCAAGTCATCCCCAGAATCTCGAGTACTCTGCAAATCTCACAGGGCTGTGGCTGAGCCGCCTCATACTTCAGGCATACTGGGAAGGTGAAGAGCAGCCACAGGAAACCTCTGCAGCCTCCTGCCTCTGCTGGGGGGACACCGAGAAGGCTTCCCTATTTCTCTTGGGCAGCTCCAAAGCAACGTCCTGGGTTCAAATGGTACTGTGCTTCTGACTCAGGAATTCAAGTCCAGAACTCCGAGCCAGAAAAATCCCTGTGTCCTTTTCTATGACATCGAGCCTAGATTAGGGAGGTGAAGTTCCAATTTGTGTCACGTTACCTTTCTTTTTCCCTAGGATGCCCCTTCTAGTAGTGATTCATTCATTCAGCAAATACTGAGCCCAGAGCACGAGCCAGGTACTATGCGGGGCACTGGGGATATAGCAGTGAACATGTCAGTCAGTATCTCTGTGTCCCCATGGCACTTACACACCATGTAAACATAAGTTCCAAGTAAATATGTAAACAAGCAAGGTAAGTACAGATTGTGGTTAGGTTCCATGAAGGGGAGAAACGGTGATATGAGTAAATGGGGAGTTGGCTATAGATGGGTGGTCGGTCAGGCAAGGTTCTCTGAAGTGACTTTTAGATTAATGTTAAAGGATGAGGAACCAGCCACGGGAGGAGCATTTCGTGGCAAATGGATCAGTAACTGCAAAACGTAGGAGAGAACACATATGTCTCTTCTGCACAGAGAGACTCTGCATGACGCTAGGATACTGATCAGGTGGGAGAGTGATGTGGAAAGAGGTTGGAGAGGTCAACACCAACAACATATACAACCAATTAAAAAATGGGTAAGGAACTTGAATGGACATTTCTCCGAAGAAGAGATACAAATGGCCGACAGGCACATGAAAAGATGCTCAGCATCACTAGTCATTAGGGAAATCAGAACCACAATCAGGCGCCACTTCACACACATTAGGACGGCTACTCTCAAACAGAAAACAAGTGTTGGTGAGGATGTGGGGAAATTGGAGGCCTTATGCACTGCAGGTGGGAATGTAAAATGGTGCCGCCGCCGCTGTGCAAAATAGTATGGCAGTTTTTCAAAACACTAAAGGCAATTACCATATGATCCAGTAATACCACTCCTGGCTGTATACCCAAAAGAACTGAAAGCAGGGTTTGAAGAGTTATCTATCTGCACACCCACGTTCAGAGCAGCATTACTCATAATAGCCGAAAGGTGGAAGCAACCCAGGTCAGGTGTCTATTAACCAATGAATGGATAAGCAAAATGTGGTATATGCATACAATGGAATGTTACTCATCCTTAAAAAGGAGGAAAATTCTAACACATGCTATAATATGGATGAACTTTGAGGACATTCTGCCAAGTGAAATAAGCCAGCCACAAAAAAGCAAACAGTGGGGCACCTGGGTGGCTCAGTCAGCTGAGCCACTGTCTCTTGATTTCGACTCAGGTCATGATCTCAGGGTCTTGGGATCGAACCCCTGTATTGGGCTCCGTGCTCAGCGGGGAGTCTCCTTCTCCCTCTCCCTCTGCTCCTCCCCCTGCTCACACGCACACTCTCAAATAAATAAATCTTTAGAAAAAAAAAAAGACAAACACTGTATGATTCCACTTATATGAGGTACCTAGAGTGGTCACATTCATAGAGACAGAAAGTAGAGTGGTGTTTGCCAGGGGCTGGGGGGAAGGGAAGCGAGAGTTATTGTTTAATGGGCATAGAGTTTCAGTTTTACAAGACGAACGGAGTTCTGGAGACGGTGATGATGGTTGCACAACAATGGGAATATACTTGACACTATGGAACTATACACTTAAAAGTGATGACGGTAAATTTTATGTGTATTTTACCACACACACACACACACACACACACACACACACACAGACAAAGAGGCTGGAGAGGTAGACAGAAAAAGGGAGTTTGGACTTTATACAATCCCTGGGTACTGCTGCTCAGATCAGAAAGTTTGGAGTCTGTAGGATCAGTGGTTGCTGAAAACAAATGCTTTCTTTTGCTAGATGAAATAAACACGTGAATGTAATATGCAGGAAAATATGGCTGATAATCGACATAATATACCCCTTTCCATTATTCTCAGGGACTGGTTCATAGCAGCAGCATCACAGAGAGGGCATACAATCTTTATAATTTTAAAGTTGAAATGAGCTAGCTTTATAAGGAAGAAACAACTGCCTTAAATTTGGAGACATTGGAGAATATATATATGCAGGAGCCTGGATTTTACAACATGGGTGTAGCCAGACAAGGCAGGGTCGTGGGAGGAGCAGGGGCTCTGGTGAAAAGGACATTCAGGAATGAGGGGAGCTCTGGCTGAACTGTAACCCACAGGGGTCTCCTGTGAGTAAGAGACTGCCCCCACCCCTACCCCCGGCCCCCAGCCAGCCAGCCTTGGCCCGCCTACCTGGTGGCCATGGCATTAGGACACCTGTCGAGCTGGGTGAGGTCATGAACCTGGGCTGTCCCTCTCTCCCAGCTGCTGGGCTGCAGAAGCAGGGCATCCTAGGGTAGAGAAGCTTCTCAGAGAAGGCTCTCAGGTTTGCCTCAGGCGGGGACTGAAGCCAGATCTCCAGGCTGGTCTCCTTGAGGGGGAAGAGATGCCATCTAGGCCACAAGGTGGCAGCAAAGCCCAGCAGGAGCTGGAGCCGCAGAGAGGACCAGACTTCATTCTCCTTCGGCAGAGAAAGGCCCCCGCTGCTGTTCCCTTGTGGGGTGAAACCGGGCCAGGTCTGGTCCGAGTCCAGTGCATCGCCTATCCAGCGGCAGAAGGGGAGCTCTGGCAAGCGCCCGTGGCCATTTCTCCACGGTCTCCTTTGGTCGTTTCTCTTTTCCTTTTCCTCTTCTTTCATGGAGGGGAGGGGGGTTGGTGGGGGGCAGAATGGAATGCCTTCCCAAAGGCTCTCCAGACCTGAAGGTCAGGCCAGTAGGGAGGCAGACCTGGCAGGTGTGAAGAACCAGCATGTGTTGTTTGGGGGTGTGGGGTGAGGGGACGGGTGGATGTAGGAGGGGGAGGGTGGGGAGCTCGGCTACTCTTCCAACAAGGGCGTAGAAATCCCAGGTTTCCCCTTGACCTGCCCTTGCTGTCAGCAGCATCTTCTTTTACTCAGGGCACAGAATTACAGAAACCTGGCTCCCCCAAAGTGTGATCTCAGGAGGCCACAACACTCCTTCCTCTCCTACCTTCATTCAGAGATGAGGGGCTAGAACCCAGAGAGCAGAGGATTCAGGTTTAGAGGTTTAGCACTGCTTTGTCCACCTGAAGTGAGGGAGGGAGGTGTTTAAGCCTCTGAAACGATAATCCAGAGAAACCCGAGTGCATTTCCCTGAGTGCCTGACCTCCACAGAGCCAAGGAGCACCTGGCGCCCAGCAGGCCCAGCTTGTCCGGCCCCCGTTGCGTTGGCAGGGCTCCTTGCCTTCCCGGAATGTGTTCCTTCTTGTTTGCCACTCAGTGCCTGGCCCAAAGCCAAACCTGGGCTGCTCGGAATACCAGGCCCCACTCCCTTCTCTCACAAGATCTGAGACAAGGCTCTCTTCCACTTGGGGAAAGGCCAGGACCTCTTTGCAGCCTCATCCCGCTGGTGCCCACTTCTCTAGGGATATCAGAGCCTCCAGCTGCTGAGAGCAGAATCACTTAGGGAGGTTACAGCTGGGACCCCAGCAAAGCTGAGTGTGGCCTATCGACATCCTATCCTATTCGGCAGCCTTCTAAAGTGGGCCAGAGTGGGCAAAGCTTACTCATGAGCTATTCATTAACTTGTTAAAGGCAGAAAGGTTGGCTTAGGCACCACTTTGAGAAAATGTGACACCCACTTCTCCTGGATTCACTCTAGCATGGAGGCGTGTTAATTGGTGTAGAATTTCTGATGCAAGTTTTTCTTTGCTGTTAGTTCCAAATACCAGGCTAGTCTGAATGCATGCTCTCTCCAGTACGTAACTACTATTAAAAGATTTATTAAGCACCTTCTGTGGGCTCCTGATTGTATGCTCCTATAGATACTATGATACTATAATTTTCTGAGCACTTAACTGGGTACCAGGCCCTGTACAAGGTGCTTTTTATACTCATCTCATTTGACTCTCAATGCAAGAATCTCTCAATACAACCATACAGTTTTCACACCTTATGCTGTGCAAACTGAGATCGAAAGGCCAGAAATACAATGTGAAACCCTTCAGGGAGTTTATTGAGGAAACAAGATAGAGGGAAGAGCTATTCTAACAGTGTAAAACATGTGAGCCCATGGTAAGTACAGAAGGGAGTGGTACAAAAAAGGGACCAACTCATTGGCAGAGGGGTGTGAAGCGTGTGTGGGCTTCAAAGAATGAGTAAGAGCTGGATCAGAGAAGAGATGTGGGGAGGAGCCTCACAAGGTACGTGTGCGAGGGATAACATTGGTAAAAAGGACTGTGTGGAGGATGGTGCGGATGAAAACTTGTGAGAAGCAGAGTTCCTGCTGGGGAATGAAAACACAAGTGGGCAAAATCCTGAGGAATTTAAATGCCAGGATGAGACGGAAAGATTTGAACTTTCAGGCAATGAGGAGCTACTGGAGCTACTGAAGCTTAGGAGTGATGTTTAGATAAATTTGGTGGTTTAGGAATGCTGGTTTGGCAGTGGAGTACAAAGCAGATTAAAAGTCCAAGCGAGGGGCACCTGGGTGGCTCGGTCATTAAGCGTCTGCCTTCCGCTCAGGTCATGATCCCAGGGTCTTGGGATCGAGCCCCGCATCGGGCTCCCTGCTCCGCAGGAAGCCTGCTTCTCCTTCTCCCTCTGCCCCTGCTTGGGTTCCCTCTCTCGCTGTGTTTCTCTCTCTGTCAAATAAATAAATAAAATCTTTAAAAAAAATAAAAATAAAAGTCCAAGCGAAATAAGTCAATCAGAAAAAGACGAGTATCATATGATCTCACTGATATGAGGAATTCTTAATCTCAGGAAACAAACTGAGGGTTGCTGGAGTGGTGAGGGGTGGGAGGGAGGGGGTGGCTGGGTGACAGACACTGGGGAGGGTATGTGCTATGGTGAGCGCTGTGAATTGTGTTAAGACTGTTGAATCACAGACCTGTACCTCTGAAACAAATAATACATTATATTTAAAAAAAAAAAAAGTAGGAAGGGAAAAACAAAGGGGGGGGAATTGGAGGGGGAGATGAACCATGAGAGACTATGGACTCTGAGAAACAAACTGAGGGTTCTAGAGGGGAGGGGGGTTGGGGGATGGGTTAGCCTGGTGATGGGTATTAAAGAGGGCACGTACTGAATGGAGCGCTGGGTGTTATACACAAACAATGAATCATGGAACACTACAACAAAAACTAATGACATAATGTATGGTGATTAACATAATAAAATAAAATTAAAAAAAAAGTCCAGCAGAATAGTCGAGATCATGGTTTCTCAACTTCAGCACTACTGATATTTTGGGCTGCCGAGTTCTTTGTTATAGGGGTTTTCTGTGCATTGTAGGATGCTTAGCTGCATCCTGGGCCTCTGTCCACCTCACACCAGTAGCACTCCCCCCGCCACCGCCCCTTGGTGTGATAACCAAAGACATCTTCAGATGTTGCCAAATGTCCCCTGTGGGGCGAAACTGCCCCTGATTGGGAATCACTGGTCTAGATGGCAGGAGATTAGGGCTCGGGCCTCAGGATATTGGCAGGTATTTTTACAACCACTGTGTCCATCTATTGACTTTTAGAATAGCTGACAAAAATAAAGGTGGTTTCTTTTCTACAGGAAATTCATCATCAATGCCAAAGAACTTAATGGCCTAGAGAAAAGAGGTCTCAGAAGTAGATCATTCTGCATATTAGAAACCTCTAGAGGATACTCCAAAGCTACAGATAATGTGTTCTACACTCATTAGTCAGAAAGTGGCTGATATCAGGGTTTTTCTCCCTATCTCCCACCCCCAAGTCCTATATTGCTCAACAGTCACTTTGAGTAAGGAATGCCCAATCTGTCTGCAGGCAGAGAAGCTACTCATCTGTAATTTTGCTAGGTTTGCATTCACTTTTCCAAAATTTTGTTTTTGGCAATTAGTAAAGTTGATGGGTAGAGCTTAGCCTGCCAATGAAGAGTTATGATTTACTGAGATATGTCTTTGTCTAAAGGAGAAATCAGTGAAGTACAGCCCACTAGTTGGCTGCTCATTTTTCTAAATAGTTTTATTGGAACACAGTCACGCCCATTTGTTTATATATACAGTCTCTGGCCACCTTAGAGCTCCCAAGGCAGAGGCTGTGTAGTTACAACAGAGACCGTATGAACTGTAAGCCTATAATATTTATTATTATTTAAGAAGAAGTTTGCTGATCCCTGGTCTAAAGGAAAATGTGTATTCTTGTATGAAATTGTGGACTTAGATTCTCATTCTGTTGCTGGGGATGACAGATTTCATTTTCATTTTCATTTTCATTTTTTTCACTCAGATAATTATCATTGAGTGAGTTAGGCATTGAATGACTTAGGCATGATGCTGAGTGCTTGGGATATATTAGTGAACAAGGTACAAAGAGATCTTTAGCTTCATGGAGCTTATGTTTTGTAGTGGTGAGTGGAGGAAGATAAGATAATAAGCAACAAAGATACTAAATTATAATAGTTAATTATAACAATACATTATATAGTATGCTAGAAGGTGATTAAGTGCTAAAGGAAAAAGCGTAAAGCAAGAGAATTGGGATTGGAAATGCTGATGAGATATTGCAATTAAAAGAGGATAATGGTCATGCACTGCTGGTGGGAATGCAGACTGGTACAGCCGCTGCAGAAAACAGTATAGAGGTTCCTCAAAAAATTAAAAAGAATTACCACACATATGATCCAGTAATTCCACTCCTGGGTATTTAGCCAAAGAATCTGAAAACACTAGGGAGCCTGGGTGGCTCAGTTGGTTAAGCAACTGCCTTCGGCTCAGGTCATGATCCTGGAGTCCTGGGATCGAGTCCCGCATCGGGCTCCCTGCTCAGCAGGGAGTCTGCTTCTCCCTCTGACTCCCCCCTCTCGTGCTCTATCTATCTCATTCTCTCTCTCAAAATAAATAAATAAAATCTTTAAAAAAAAAATCTGAAAACACTAATTTGAAAAGATACATGCACCCCTATGTTTATAGCAGCACTATTTACAATAGCAAAGTTGTGGAAGCAGCCCAAGTGTCCATCAATAGATGAATAGGATAAAGAAGAGATGGTGTGTGTATATATATGTACATATATACACACCCTTATATTAATATTCCATATTATATATGGAATATTACTCAGCCATAAAAAAGAATGAAATCTTACCATTTGCAACAACATGGATGAATCTAGAGGGTATAATGCTAAGTGAAATAAGTCAGAGAAAGACAAATACCATATGGTTTCACTCATATGTGGAATTTAAGAAACAAATGAACAAAGAAAAAAAGAGACAAACCAAAAAACAGACTCTTTATATAGAGAACAAACAGATGGTCACCAGAGGGGAGGTGGGTGGGGGGATGGGTGAAATAGGTGTTGGGATTAAGAGGACACTTATCATGATGAGCGCTGAGCAATGTATAGAATTACCGAAGCCCTATATTGTACCTGAAACCTACAACACTATACATTAACTATACTGGAATTAAAATAAAAAAATAAAAGAGGATGATGGTTAAGGGAAGATCTGACTGAAAAGTTGATATTTAAGTAAAGATGTAAAAGAAGTGAGAGAATACACTTTGTGGGGCATTCCAGGCAGAATAGCCAATGCAAAAGTTTTAAGGTGCCTGGCTTTGTTCAGTAACATCAAGGATGCAGGTGGAGCTGAAGAGAGACAACAAGGGGGCAGGGCAAGGAAGTGAGGTGAAAGAGGTAATAGTGGGGCAGGGCAGGGTGGCAGGGGATGGGGAGATCACAGAAGACCACTGGAAGAACTTAGGCTTTTACTGTGAATGAAATGGGAAGCAGAGGAGCAACAAGCTTTTCCTGTACAGGTTTTAAAAGGATCACCCTTGGCTGCTGGGGGTTGGGGGAGGTGGAAGCAGGGGGTTAATCTGAGACTTTTGTGGCAATACAGGTGAGAGATGATGGTGGTTCTGACCAGAGTGGTAGAAGTAGAGATGGTGGGAATGGGCAGATTCTGGATATATTCTGAAGGTAAAAATAACAGACTTGCCTGTCAAACTAGAGATGGGATATGACAGAAAAAGAGTGATAAAGGATGACTCTGTGTTTTGGCTTGAAAGGATGGATAGAGTTGCCAATGACCGAGATGGAGAAAACCATGAGTGGTGCGGTTTGGGGAAGGAATATCAGAAATGTAATATTGGACATGCTAAATTTGAGATGAGTTTTAAACTCATCTGGGTAAGTGGGGAATGTCAAGTGGGCAACGCTGGAGAGAAGTCTGGGAGACACAAATTTGGGAACTGTCGACATAGGGATCGTATCTAGAAGCATGAACCTGGATGAGATATCACCAAGGGACTGAATCTGTCCACAGAGGAGAGGATGGAGGTCTGGAGCCCTGTGGCACACCTTCACTGCGAGATCAGGAAGTTAAGTACTCTATATCAAGGACTGACAAATGCTGCTAATAAATCATATTTCTTTCACTGTGTCTGAACAAAAGTACTTTTTCAACTTGAATAAACTCCAAAGTTTCCGATCTGGCAACTCCGAACAATTTAATGTTTAAGGGTCATTCTCTCAATACCAAAACGGCCCCAGCCCCATTTCCACCCACTGTGGGAAGTCCTGAGACTTCAATTTCCCCAAGCGTTTCCAAGTTGCTTCTCTATCTCCTGGGTCAGACCAGGGTGCAGCCTGCTTGTCCTCTGGCTATTGCCCCTCTTGCCCATGCTGTGCCTGTCCTTTTCCTTCATTCTTGCAAATGACCCAGCACCAAGATGGCTGGTGTATCCAAATTGCACACAAGGTTTAGAGTTAATGGAAGGCTACAGCACAAAACAGAAAACAACTTCAAAGTCAGTGTATACGTGACTGCTCACAGAAATGGAAAGCCATTTTCCACTATCTTGGGAAACTTCTCACTAGTCATCTCCAGCAGGCCCCTGCCTCCTGCTGTGTTTCCGGCAGGCATCCCATCTCAGTTCTTCTCATCAATCTCCCTCCACTTCTTTCTTACCTAGGCTTCATTCTCTTTTCCTAGGGAATCCAACGAAAATTCAAATTTCTTTCCTGGGCGCCTGGGTGGCTCAGTTGGTTAAGCGACTGCCTTCGGCTCAGGTCATGATCCTGGAGTCCCGGGATCGAGTCCCACATCGGGCTTCCTGCTCAGCAGGGAGTCTGCTTCTCCCTCTGACCCTCTTCCTTCTCGTGCTTTCTATCTCTCATTCTCTCTCTCAAATAAATAAATAAAATCTTTAAAAAAAAAAAAAAGAAAATTCAAATTTCTTTCCTTTTATTGTTTGGAGTAACTGATCTTTCTTTGTATCCCCCCAACCCACTCAAGCCAACCCAGGGAGTTGACTTTTCTCAAGCAAAAGGTCCATCTAGATATTTACCTCAACAAACAACAAGCTTTCTAGAAGTATATTACACTATACTCCTGAAATCAGAGAGGTTATTCCTTTTGAGAAAATAAAACAGAAAAAAACACCATCACTAACAAACATTATGTTGGTTAAGAGTACAGTTCTGGAATCAGTACATCTACATTTAAACCTTATCGAGTTACTTGACTTGAGCAATGCTAAGCCTTAGTTTTCTCATTACTAAAAGGGAGGAGATAGCATCTACCCTACAGTTTTATGGTGATTATTAAATGGGAAAATTCATATCAAATCCTTTGAAGTCCCTGGCACATAGAAAGAGCTCAATAAAAGTTATTATCTTTTAAACTTCACGAAATAAATTTAAACAAGTATAAAACCCAATGTTGGTAGGACTACATGGAATTAGATTTAGGTTTTGTATTATATATTGCACATAATACATAGCATATATATATTCAAGGATTTTATTTATTTTATTATTTATTTATTTATTTATTTATTTATTTATTTATTTTTTAAGATTTTATTTATTTGAGACAGAGAGAATGAGAGAGAGAGAGAGAGAGAGAGAGCACATGAGAGGGGGTAGGGTCAGAGGGAGAAGCAGACTCTCTGCCGAGCAGAGAGCCCGATGTGGGACTCGATCTCGGGACTCCACGATCATGACCTGAGCCGAAGGCAGTCGCTTAACCAACTGAGCCACCCAGGCGCCCGGATTTTATTTATTTTAGAGAGAGAGAGTGCACAAGCAGGAGGAGGGGTAGGAGGAGAGGGAGAGAATCTCAAGAGGGAGGAAATCACACAGAGGGAGATATTTAAGATGTGCAATCTCATGATGACCCTACGATAATGACCTAGGCCGAAACCAAGTCAGATGCTTTACTGACTCAGCCACACAGGTGCTTCTGTATTATATATTTTTAATGGTACTATACACTGATTCTTTCTTTTGAGAACTCTCTATCTATATGAAGGGATAGAAATTGCTCATATGCTTTGATGCCCTAATTCCACTCTTATATTCCTCAAGGAGATAATTTGAAACAAAAAAGTTATTTATGAATAGTGTTTGTAGCACTGCTATTCATAGCAACGTCAGAACTAACCAAAAAGCCTAGCAGTGGGGAAATGGCTAAGAAAATCATGACCTATTAACTTGAGGTAATCCCATGTTGCCTTTAAACATAACAAGTAGACAATGATTTAGGGTGGAAATTTGTAAAAAAGCAGAATTAAAACTGCTTACACACGGGGTGCCTGGCTGGCTCAGCTGGCACAGCATGCAACTTTTGTTCTCGGGGTCGTGAGTTCAAGCCCAATGTTGGATGTAGAGTTTACTTAGGAAAAAGAAAGGGGGGGAAAGAAATGCTTACACAGGAATTACAGCTTTGTAAAATGGGAAAATCTCAAATCAGCAGATAAATTGAAGAGATGTCCACATTAGAGTTATATGTTTCGTGAGTTTCTTGTTTTCTGTCAGGTTGCTTAAGTTCATCAACCTCCCTTCCCCCATGATAGCTTGCTCTTATGCAAGCATGAAACGTTATGCTGATAACATGGCATTTTGATTCCTATTGCAGCGCCGTGGAGGGATGATGGGCTCTTTCTGATGAATTGCTTCTGTATTTGCACCTTTTCATTCAACAAATAACAACCAGTGTCTATGTGCCGGGCACTATATTAAGCAGCAGGGATTCAATGATGAACAAATCAGACATGGTCCCTAGCCTCCAGGGCATTTACAGTTTAGTGGGAAGAGAGATTTAACACCAAAAATTACATATGATTTGGGCACACTGAAAGCAAATTAGTCTGGTGCAGCAGGGAAGATTTCCCTGAGGAAGAGATTACATAGGAGTTTCCCTGATGAAGAGTGTGGGGGAATCAGAGGGAGAGAGATCATTAGGAGGGAAGACTTTAAGGGAAGAAAAGAATGGGTTGTGTTGGAGGAACTACAAGAAAGTCTGCAGAGCTGGAGCACAGTAAACTAGGGCAAGGGTGGTTTAGCTCATAAAGACGTAGGAAAAGCAGGAAGGAGCCAGATTATGCTGAGCTTTAAGATATTGGCAGAATATAAAATGGACTGAGGGATGGAGAGTATGCATGAATACTGGAAGACTACCCTAGAAGCTATTGGGGCAGTCCAGATGAAAGCTGATGGTTGTTTGGACGACAGTGGTGGTATTGATGATAGACATACACAAATTTAAAGGATATTTAAGATGTGCAACAAACATTATTAGGAGATTGATAGATGTGGAATGTGTGAGAAAGAGACAAGTCAAGGATGGCTCCTAGATTTCTGGCGAGAACTTGGTGGGCAGTGGTGTCATTTCTGGAGGTAGGGAATACGGATAAAGCAGGTTTGATGATGGGGGAAGAGGAGTTGAGCTTTAGGATTTGTTGGGTTTGAGTTGCTTATGAAATATCCTAAAGGAAGATGTCTAGTAGAGGATACACAGGTAGAATTTTGGAAGAGTTCGGGAGAGAAGTACAGGTCAGAAGTGCCCAAATTTATCACTGGCCTGGGGAATGGCTGGGAGGGCCTAGGAAGTTTGGACAGAATGAGGAGAAGAGGGCTTTTGGGACAAAATCCTGAGAATCTCTATCAAGTTGAGAATAAACTTGATAAGAAACTTGAAAATAAGAAAGAATGGTCAGAGAAGTACTAGGAAAACTAGGTATCACATCAGTTAAAGAGTGGTTTGAAAAGGAAGGTTTAACATTGCTAGGAAGACTAGTAAAAATAAGAACCATAAATGATCTTACTGAGCATTTTTTGTACAGTAGTGGGAGCAGAATCTAGATTAAAGTGGGTTGAGAAATGAGAGGGAGGTGAGAAATTGTGACACTTTAGATTTGGCTGTTAAAGAGGAGGAAAGCAAAAGGTCAATATCTAGAGGAAGACATGAGATCATGCTTCTATTTATTTTTAAAGATGGAGAGATTTAATACATCTATACCTCTAGATGCTGATGGAAAGGAGCCAGCAGAGAAGTGGATGATGATGATGATGATGATGATGATGATGATGATGATGATGATGA